>NC_132939.1:56023464-56333642 GCF_034638445.1 Ciconia boyciana | reverse complement strand
ACACAAAAACTGCTGAGCATGTTGGGAGAGCCAATTTACCTGTCGAAGAAGTCAGGAAACAGCTTCAGGAAAGAAAAACAATTTGCACATAGCGGAGCACTTGTGACAATATGAAAATCTCCCTTACTGCACAGTTCATCCAGCAGCTGCAGGGGAATGGAGCTGGAGTGTGGAGAATGGGTTGGCCAACAGGTACTACGACAAGAACACAATAAATCCTAGTTCAGGCTCCACCTAGGCCAAATAATACTTTGCATTTGCAATTTTTTATTACTTTTAGCCAAATTTTGCACAACAGAAAATGACATGAGTAAAGGCTTCAGTAATTCACTCAAAGTCACTATCACAACAATTTTTTGGCCCTTTCTTAGAGGCTCGAGCCTCAGGCTGACTCTGTCCCAGGCATCAGTCCAAAAAAGGAGAAGAGACCCGAGTGTGCAAGATGGAAATAATTATTATTTGTGGCCAAAGACTGCATGGTTTAGATTTTTCACAACCAGTCTTTGCTCTTAGTAAACTGGAATCAGGATATAAGCATATCCTCTGCAAAGGCCTGGGACACCAGTTGCAAAGAGAACTCCCCTCCTCTTTCCCATAATTACCACATCTAGGCAACACAGCCAGAAAAAGATCTACTTATATATGTATATATGTGTGTATTCATATAAATATATATGAATGTATGTATGTATGTTCCTGACAGAAATGGGTGCATAAGAGAGGGTGGGCAGGGAAGATAGAAAAGGGCTTCTCAAAATGCTTGTGTCACGTTTGCAAGTAGTTGCAACGGCACCTGGCTTACAAATCAGGTGAATTACTTTCTAGTAGAAGAGACTGAGATCATGGGAAGGTAAGCAAAGATTTCAGGTCCATATGAACATGTCACCACTTGAGTTTATGCAACTCCAAGCCTCTCAAAGAAACGTAAATGTTTTCAATCCAGGTCAGCGTGCTACCATGGCAGAGCAGCACACACACCATGTGCACCTTTCTGACACAACAGTTGTTTAGCTTGCTACAGAAATCCCAAAGGAGACTAACAATTTACTGTATTTAAATAACAGATAGTTTTGGGGTAGAAGAGCTGTGCTCCTAGTTGTCAGCTTGAGGGTCTTTACAGTGCTGAAAAGGGGAAAAAAAAAAAAAGTCTTAGATTATTCCTAGTGACCCACATACCATAAAACATCTGCTGACAACATGGTTGGCTTCCTGCCCAAGTTCAACTATGAGCTGTCTCCAGCTGATCATCTTTGCCCTCACCATAATCCAGAGAGTCCACAGCAAGCAAAGGCGATAGTCAGGGATGCAAAAAGCAATTTGACCAGTTGAATAAGCACAAACTTGCATAAACATCCACACACATACTTCTAACATAAACCTGACCTTAAAAAAAAAAAGTGCTACCATCAAATATAAATCTTCAGATTAAGATACTTCAGGTTAGAAGTAAGAACTCACTTGCGTTTTGCATGATCCTTTGTGTTTGCAAAACTTGAGTTGTTTAAAATTTTAGGTCTTAGAGATATGCATGCACAATATGCTTAGACAAAGCACTGGAAACAAATAAAAAGCCCTAAGAAATACCTTTTGTACTGTCAAGTTCCACCATTGTATTAAGAACAGTATTATTCTGTTTGTAGAGACAGAAACAATATTTCTAGAAGCATTTGTGTTCCGTCCTTCTTTTTACATCTGAAATGGTGTTACCCTGTCATGCAAACACATTGATGTAACTTGACTGTCAACCTCCCCTTTCATTGTTTGTGGTTATTACTTTTTTGTTATTATTTTTATTCAAATCAGTAATTACTCCCAACTTCCAAGTTCCTTGTGCTTTCTTTGTTCCTGCATTTAGGTACTCATTCTCTTTTTTAAATGCATCTGACTGCTAAGAACACAGCCATAATCATACCTGTTATTGTTCAAATTAATAGTCGCTCATTTGTGATCATAAGGTTTTTTTGCACCTTGTATTACAGATGTAAGAAACCTTGCCATGCAAATCAAAAAGCCATACAGCAGTCTCTCATTTTAGTGTTACCAACAGAGAGCACTTGTTATTCTGTTGTACTTTTTATTAGTATCAGTATGATTATTGTTTCTGCTCAGCAAAGGCCAAAGGATACTGTGATTCAAGGGAAGGAGAGGGTGCTCAGCCACCTCTCATTAGCATGTCTTCTGGCCCAGCAGAAAGCCTTGAAGATTCCCCTGAAATTCCTGAACAGACAGTGCCTGTACTTGGGTGAGGGCTTGTTACACACAAAGTGTTTGGATGATTTAAAATACAAGTATATAGAAATGTAACAGAAAAATGTAACAGCAAGCAACAGAAAACATGATCCCGTAGGTACCATAGCTGGAGGCTTAGTGACAGATGATGCTGCAAAATGGCTTCTAGATGGGAAATTTACAAAATTGCTTTCTGAGAATTTTACACTGCTAATCACAAGGCTCTAATAATAAGTATTCCTTTATTAATTGAAATCTAAGTACTAGCTCGCATTTTCAGACGTGGTCTTTGTTAAAGTGTTTTAGAAACTTCTAATATTCCTTTTCCATTTGCAACCCTGACTTCATATATGACAGTTTCAGGATTGCCTTAGCCCTTCTGAATATACTACACACAGCACTCCTCATTTGATTAATTCTAATAATTTTTAGTCATTATTACTTTTTAACATATATGGGTATTGCAGATTAAATATTATTTATAGCTTTAGTTTGTGTCCTGTTTGGATTGTACAATCACAGGGCTAACTTGGCTATCATTATTATCATATTGTTTTATACCGCTCCTAAAATTAAAATCCATTCTTGTCTTTAAATGTTTTATTGTGCTTGTCTTTCTTGTTTTGCATTGCATAGTCCATGATTAATTCTGTTAGCCAAGTACATATGGCCTGCTTGGCTATCATCCATTATCTTCATCATTGTTGCCTCAAAATGAGCACTTTATTATTACCTTTTTCATCTTTCCAATTACCAGATGTGCTTTTGCATTCCCACAGTTTTCCTACTAGACTGAGATCTACATTTAGAGTAAAAGTCCCAGCTCATTAGTTGTTGAAGATTAAGTGAATTTTCTCTGGCTAAATACAGAAAATCTGAGGGTCAGTTCCAGTGTTGGAGAAGTAGGTAACTTTTGAAAAACAGAATCAAGAATGGCTACTTCTTCCTCTAGAAAGAAAGCTTCATTTATTGTCAAAAAATTAGTAGTTTTGTAGAGGATCAGATTTAGATAAAAGGAAAATTCCCTCTGCATATCCTGTAACTACATTTGATTCAAGTATCTTTCTGAAGTCTCAGAAGTCTTATCTAAGCTGAGGTTTGCCCTTACCCTGCCTATCCTATAACTGTGATTTCCTGGAATGGCACCCCCTCTAAAAAAAAGAAACAAAACTTAAAAGGTTGTGAAAAAAGTTGTGTTAAATGTCTACAAAGGGCTGGCAGCATCATCTCTCACTGTGAAAAGCCTTTTGCAAGGTTTCCATCCTAATTTTTCAGGTTCAGGCAACACAGTCTGGTTCAGTGTGCCAACACCTGAACACTTCTCTGACTGCACTCAAACTCCTAACCATGCAATGTTCACTTAGCCACAAGGTTAGCTGAGCTAAATGTGGCATACAGCAAAAAACCTTGACAAAGTAAGGAAAATATCTTTTATTTTTCTTCATTTCATTCATATAATTTAAATAAAAGTACTTATCCACCTAACACATCAGTCCACTCCAGTATTATTTCCCTAAGTGTCTCTTCAATACAGATAGGCTATTAATTTTTTTTGTTGATATTTTTATAGTCCCATTATTGAACATTAAAAAAAAAATCACTAGAGAAACATTTCATATAATGTCACAAACTCTTCTTATGACACAGATATTTCTAAATGTCCGTGAATTCTTTCTATATAAGGTCCTCTGATTAAAAAAAGAAATTAAATAAGGGAATATCTCTCTCTCTCAAACCTTTGTACTGTAAATCTGTTTCTAGGCAAGAACCTACTCATTGCCCCACAAAGCAATGATGGAACCAGACCTGTGCATAACCGGGGGATACATAAGGGGAATGTTATTGATAAGTAAGGGAGGAAGCTGGCAGACAAAAACATGCTAGCTTCTGTTTTCTGACCTAAGTATGCTGCTTTGGGCATTTTAGAAAAATCTGTTAATAATCACTGTGAAGGAGGAAGAAAACATTACAACAGGAAAAATTCCCATAAAGGGGTGGGAGAATGTAGGCTGAAATGTTCAGAAGTGACTAGGGTGACAAGTTTCAAACCTCCCCCAATACTCTGATTTTCAAGAGACAGGCATCTATTTCCCAAAGCTCAGGTGCCTCAATAACGGCAAGCAGAGCACCAAAAATGGAGGTCCTCTGGTTCACCTTTGAAAGTTGTATAGTCCAGGAGAGGTCAGAGGAACTGTTGAAGTGCTGCCACTTACAAGAAAACTCGTAAGGCTCTTTAGTGCTCTGGCACTTAGCCCAAGCTTTTTAAAGTATTTTTGGGGACTTAACTGTTCAAGTAACACTTTATCATTAGCCCTTCTTGTGCTGACCACAGCCTCTGAAAACCAGATTCTTTAAACTGTCCCTTTTGAGTATCTCAGAATTGAGGCTCCCTTCTTCCCCTAAAGAAAAAGGTTTGCTCCTCCGGCAAATTCTTGTCCTTGATCTCTCTAGATCTGATGTTTATACCTTTATGCCTCTCTATAGCCTCTTACTCCAGGCGCAGTGACATTTACTTCAACAGAGCTCTGCCCAAGTGTTGTGCCGTAGTGACATATCCAGACTTGGTTTTTCTGTGCCTGCAGAAGTAAAAGATGTCCCATATGTATCAAGATGACAGGGCAATGTGTTGAGAACTTTTACCTATGAAGAGTCTTAAGATACCAGATCAAAAGAGATTGCAGAAGTGATAAATGTCATTTATACACTGGCAGATTAATATCATGGCAATGTCTAGATTTTCATCTAAACATCACTGGGAAAAGTTTGATGAATCTGGGATAGTATGGCATGGCTATTTCTCTCATTTGGGCTGATATTTGCTTGATCTGCTCATATCTTAATAAGTTTCCTCTGAGCAGAAGAGCAACTCTGCGTCTTCCCTCCTGGCAAAATATACACAAAATATCTTTTTATCTCAATGAACAGTTTGCATTCTTTTGCTGGAATTCAGAAACTTGCTATTGCTAAAATAACCTCTATCTTTTGGTAATGTGGTTGTATTAACAATGGCAGATTGCCTTTGGTACTCCTTTGTTCTGAAGTTTTAGCAACGAAGTATCTGGATACAAAACTTTGTCATATTATGTTTTGAAGGTTTTGTAGCAGCAGAAAGAGGTGTGCGTCTCTGAGCATTTATAATGGAGAAAAGCTAAGTGATAAAGTGCACCTTTAACATAATGACAGTAATTCAGTCTCAGACAGTGAATGCTATTATACCCTCTTTTAAAGACTAAAATCAGTCAATTGAAATGACAATTATGATAATCCTCATGTAATGAAGATTATTTTGAAACAAAAATCTTATTTGGTGTGTGCGCCTCTGAATGTGTGTGTATTTACTGTACCTAAGTACAATCTCGACGTTCTGCTTGGCTGGAAATTCTATACAAATATACCAGTATTTTCTAACCATTCTGCTGGTTTCAGTTAACATTTAGTGTGAATTGATTTCTTAAAAAAAAAAAACAAAAACCCACAACCAATAAACCTTCCTGAAAGCAAGCTTTATATATGTTTTGGCAAAATACTCTGAGCATACAGCTTAGAGAAATGGGCAGCCTTTTAAAAGTGGTTAGCTTGATCAGTCTTAGCATATGACATGATAATTCCTCCCCAAAGCACCCTGTGCATTTACCCTGTGTTTTGTCTTAACTTTCTAGAGGAAGCTACTGTGAGCTTCCAGCAAACCACATGGACAGTTAATAGTGAGCAATAGTTCCAGCAAACATTATTCTAACTAGAAGTCAGTCTATGATAGGTGGCCTGTCACAGCTATCTGAGTTGAAAGAGAACATACTGATCATCTGAATTTAGTTCTTATGCTCACTAAGATTTTCAAAGAAGTCTAAGGGAGCTAGGCACCTAATCCTGCAAAACTACAACCAAAGTTATAATTTTTCTTCAGTTCCTTTGAAAAACTCATTCTGTTTTAACAAATCAAGGCACTCATAAACATTGTACAGCAGAAGTAAAATGCCACAAAAGCCACAACAAAGACATGCACGTACAGGGAGTTCAAATTAAAAGGAAGGTAAGGAAAAGATTTTCTGGGGCAAAGGGGGTGATAAAGCAGGTAATAAGCACAAGATGACCATAGGCAACTTGCCTCCATGGTCTGACATGGATGTTACATAGAACTCCTGCCCTATGCAACAGTTGTGACCTAAAATGCACTAAATATTAGTATTAAGATTACAAAACACATTGGAGAGCTATAGGGACACTTTAGTCAAACAAGGAAGATGCTTGTTAGCCAAATGTAGCTACACATTTTGTATATTACTGGCTGCCTCAGTTGTTCTGAGTCTCATAATGATACACCTTATCCACCTCTGCAAAATGCTTTTTAAGGAAAATTGATATGTAAATATTGCTAAATGTTTTTTCTTCAAGATTTTGTACCTTCCATTGCTCAGTTGATTTCAAAGTAGAGAACTAATGATAAGCCTCACAGAAAATCCCCAAGAGATTCCCTTAGGCCAGGCAGCAGTTTACCTGTAGTGTTTAGCAATCATACAGGATGCATTTCTTCTTTGTTGAGGGATGGTAATTAGGATCAGGTGAATTTGTATTTTGCTTGCGGAGCTTTATTAATGTAAACTATCCTAAAAGTGGTAGTTCACCTTAATAAAGCTGGTTATTCCTTGTTAATAAAGATGGTTATTTCTTCTTAGACCTGACCTAGTTCTAATAATTTGCCATTCAAAAGATGCAGAACTTAGATCTTTGCAGGAAGTTGTTACAATTCACTGTGAACAGTGGCCTAAAAAGGTTGCCGAATGCAGTCAAATACATTGGCACAGTAAGGAAATGCAATCTTTTCTAAGGCTATTATTCTAATAATTTCATCTACTCCCTTGTCCAAATATAATATGCACTGGCACAAAGTTAATTTAATTTTTTTTTTAATCCCTGCCACACTACAAAAACCCATGACAAAGCAGGGTGTCCAACATGTGCTTTTTAGGAAGTCCTTCATTGCCTGTTAATTGTACAATGTAATTGTGTCAAAGTGGTCTAGATGACATTGCTCTGCTGACTGTTTTGTGGTGATGTTTAATAGCTGGAAGGCCAAATGCAGTAGCTGGCATTCACTTTCAATGTCTTAGTTACTGAGTATGGTTTCACATGTACACATTTCTGTCATGAATAGCTGATCATACCCTTCCATAAACTCTTGTTTCTTGATTTTTTAAACTGTCTTGGCCCTGATCCTTCCAGCAAACTTCACTCTGGCTCTGCATGAGTCCCTAATGCAGTAGTGAGGACTTCAGCTGAAAAGCTTGCCAGGGTGACTTCTCAGGCTTGTATCCACTGCAGCACTAGGACTAGCTATGAAATTGTTGGCCAGATTTTAAAAGTGGTGTCTAAATCTTGCAGGCCAACTCTGCCCTGGTCTTACATGAGCGAACACAAGCGAACTCAAGTGGCTGTCCTTCTCCTCCTCCTCCTCCTTCCACTGTTCGTGAAGAA
This sequence comes from Ciconia boyciana, assembly GCF_034638445.1. Lineage (NCBI taxonomy): Eukaryota > Metazoa > Chordata > Aves > Ciconiiformes > Ciconiidae > Ciconia > Ciconia boyciana. Next base: position 56,325,941 of record NC_132939.1, on the reverse strand, counting down.
AAGGAACAAAGCGTTAGTCTTTTTGCCACTCTAGAAAGCAGCATCGTACCTGAAGGTCTGACATAGGAGATCCACAGGAGAAGACTGAATAATTTCTCTTTTTTTTCCATCCTTAGCTGGTGACTAATACTAACGCTGAGAGCCCCAGAGACATACATGTGTTTAGCAGTTGCTTCAGTGGGAGTCAGGCGCTAAAAGTCACTAGCAATCCAGGCCCATGTACTCACCCAGCATTTTGTCTTCAAGGCTCCTTGCAAACGCTAATTAACCCTCACAACATTCCTGAGAGGTATCCCTACTCCTATTGTCCTGAAGGGAAAACGGAGGGAGATAATTAGAGCCTTGTAATGAAGTAACGTCTGATGACCTGGAGCCCAATCTGCTATCGGGGTCAATAGATAGATTATGTCCTTGGACTGACTAATTGTGGGCACTTAATTGTATTAACACACAAAAGCAGCAATTCACGCCGTGGCAAAGAAATGATCACCCCCAGCAGTCCTTCCTTCTTGGAAAATTGCGTCACCTCAGGGCTCTGATTCATGATCCCTGTCAAATTTAGCTGTGGCAACTAAAGAAACCGCTGCCTCTACTCCTGTCACAGCTACTTCTGAACACCCCCACTCAGGAATGAGACAGCAAATATTCTCCCTTATTAAGGATAAAATATAGCCTTGCACATTATCTTGGAAAAACACTGTACACTCAGGACTGAAAGTGGATAATAGCTTACGTTCAGCATGTGCAACAATATGGAACAAGTCACTGCCCATTTCTGCCTCAGTTTCTCTTTTTATATTTGCTGTTGATAAAGTACAAACTTCCCCTAATTCATACGCTTAAATTTTGTCTTCTTCAACATTATCAAGAAATTGTTAGGACAGGATTCTAAGGAGCAACTAACTGTTCAACTCCATCCTAAGTTGGTGGACTGAACACTGGCTAATCACACAGAGCAGCTTTGATATTCAGCCTTGAAGTCAGTAAATTTTGGGGGGAAAAAAGGAAGCACCACTGTCATGCTTAAGACTTACTGCTGCTAGAGCTGGACTAAATGATTTCAACTGAGATAAGTGGATTGTAATTTAGGGATTCTGTCAGAGTTTATTTCTTTGCTGATATTTTTTACTAAAAAACCCTAGGTTTTCAATGGAAAAGCTGTAATATTTCCATGGCAAATGTAGGCAAATTTAAATTTTGAGCAAAAGAGAATGCTCTGAAATTGAATTCCACAGAAACGTGTATTTTGATTTTTTTTAATCACTGTGTTGTGTGTAGAAAGATTGCAATTGCCTGAAGGACTAAAATTCACCAAATAGTTCTTATCAATAACTAAATGCATTCTCCTGTAGGGAATATTGGTTCCATTATTATACATTTAATATTGGAAAAAGTCTTTTCAGCCTCAAGTGTTTAGGATTTGGGTTTTTTAATTATTGCCCTCTCCTCCCCCCCATATTACTGCTGTCCCAGAAGTTCATGTGTATTTTACTGACTTTGAAACAATGTTTAGGGACACTCCAAAGGAAAAAAAAAAACAAACCCAAAACTCAGATGTCACCACCCGTCTCATACGCTGAAATGCAAAGCAATTGCATTTCATCAGAAATACATGCTTTCCCTCCCTCTATTACAGGCACTCCTCAGTATAAAAATTCTATTTGAAAATTTAGACAAGCACTACATTCTGTAGTCCTGAGATTTAACAGAGTAACACGATGAATTTCAGAACCATCAGCATAAACATGAGTGCAGATTGCTGGGGTTTGTATGCAGCTACATCCATCCTTCAAACTTTTTTTTTTAGCCTACCTTGTGGCTAATGACCTCAGGTGGGAATATGAGAGTATTGCATTTAAAAAGCAGGAAACTTACAGACAGAAGCCAAATGTAGGTTTTCTGCTGTTCTATATGCTCTGCAGAGACAGACCAAAATCAGAAACTTAATCAGAACACCTTCAATTTATTTTTGCTAGAGTAGGACTCAGCAAAACAACAATTGCTTTTTGATTTTCCATCACAGAAGTCTAACAAAAGCAAAATACCGTGTTGGACATTGACTTCTAAAACACTGTAGAGGCAGAGCATTCTGCAATTGATCTGTGCTCTTTAAGAGAGGGCTTTGCTTCGTTGTTCAGCTTGACAGCCCAACCCTGAAAGAGAAGACTGGAGAGGGATCCACACTAGATGCTCTAGCAGCATCTCTCATCCCAGGGGCCAGCAATCACACCTACCTCAAGGGGCCCCAGAGCCTCTAAAGAATACCAGCTCCCTCCAGCAAGCTCAAGGCCAATGTCTGCTAATGGCCAGCTTCACCTGCTTTTCTTCTGCTAAACTTTGCCAACCCAAGAAACTGTGGTTTTCAGGTTGCTCTGAGACCAGGTGGCTTTTAGGTGTTGGGAAATAATTTCCTGATTGAGAATCACCATTAAAGATGGTAAATTGATATTGTATTAAAAATAGTAATAAAAGCCACTTACATAATTTTGCATTTTCATACACTTAAATAATGTCAATTTATTGAAAAAAATAGCAGTCCACTTACATCCAGCAGACTGAGCCAATAATAATGATGTATTTTACAATGTATGAACTTTGCCATGTGCTGTAGAGGTATCAAAAAATCAATACAACTAAATTGACAACTTTGTCAATGACTGAAATTAATTTCCTTTTTTCTGGTACTTCACTAAACTGAATTTCATAGTGGCATATTAATTAACATCCCACTCTGATGGTCTGCATAGCTGGAAAACAACTAGGTTATCTCTAGGCTCATTCAGGGAAAGGGTTGTATTATAAGCAGATTAAGACAGTGGAAGGTATTCATATGTAGCTGCAAATTATTTACTTACTAATCTAACTGCAAAGACTCTTTGAAGTTATCAAGGTTAAAATTTCCAAAAGACACCAGTCATGCTGGATTCTCAGCTGGACTTTCAGGACCCAGTGTTCTCAGAAAATGTGTATCTACAGCATTGCAGAAAATCTGGGTGTAGCTGATGCGGAATTGCAGTATTTGACTGGAAGTAGGCCATAAGACCCAGTAACTCATTTAGAAAGTAACTAGCACACTGACTAAACTGGGTAGTTGTGGCCCATGGAACTCAGAGAATCCAAAAAACAGGAACAAAATTTAAACAGCGTCACAGGGGAAAGGCCTTAGTAGTTCTGAATATAAACTTGTGGAGATGCTAGATTTAACATTAAACAGACTTAAGATGAAGTTTAGAGGGCTGAACTGCAGTTGTTAGGAAATCCTTCCTCTTACAAAGGTGAAAGGGACCAGGACTTGCAGCTATGATATACAGCTATCTTATCTTTCTAGCCTTGTTTTAGGGGAGTCGGTGAATTTAATTTGAAAGACCCTTTGGTTTTGGTTTGTTTTCCTATTTACATTCCAGACAACAAGGAGTATGTTTTTTTCAGAGTAAATATTTTGTTATTTGCAATTATGTTTCTGCATCTGAAATCAAGCAGCTGGATCAGAGAGATCCTCTGGGACGGGTGCTAAGGACCATGTTTTTCACCTTGGTCTTTTGGGCCATGCCCTTAATTGGAGCTTAGTGTCCCATTAATGATTGTGCCTCCTGGGATTTATATGACCATTTCAGAATTGCAGTTTCTGCCTAATGTACTGCTGAACAACAAAGAGTCCTTGTAGCCATATCCCAAAGGCCTCCCTATTAAATATACAGCAGTTCTCAATTAACCTGATGTTTAAAAACCACAATAGCTCTAAAGGCTATCTGCCTAGGAAAGTCCCTGGTCTAAACTGATATCATTTAATTGTCCCCTAATGCAATTCTGTCCATATGCAAAGACCAGCTTGCATGTGACACTAATAGTTGACTTCATGCTCTGCTGTGACCAGGCTAACAGATTTCTGTACCCATAAATATCAGTTTAAAGGCATTAGGATACTGAAATTAACCTTGATTGTATCTCAGAGTTCACAGTATCTGCAAGTTTAAAGAGTAAGCACAACGAGTTCCTATGAAGTTTAAGCCACTGCAGGAATAATATGTCACAGCTCTTTCTGTGAGATCAGGAGGGTGGATATGAAAAAAGAAGATGATAAATTCACTGATCTCAGCAGCAGTGTAGAAAGACAGTGCTGACATGCTTCCATGCTCAGGAAAGTGAATTCCACCACCTTCCTGAAAAACCTGTGACAAGCCAAATTTTAAAAAAGACAACCAATTATTTAACAACAAAAATACACAGACAGCTATACTACAAAGTCAACTTGTCAAGGTAAAATTAGGTTTCAAGTAAGGAAACTTATCAAGCTGTTATTATTTTACATGCTCAAAAAGATATTTCCTGACCTTCCTAATACATTTGCTCCAACCTCAGTTTCAAAAAGGGCTGGTGACATAGCCACAAAGAAGTGTATTTAGCTGCTGATCCTCTGAATTTACTCAAGTGAGTAGAGAGAAAATACGGCAGGTCTGCATAGGACCAAAGAAAATGGCTCCGCACCAGATATATCTTTGCATGTGTCTAGTAGAAAAAATTAAAAGCTTTCCCTTGTTGCTTACCTGAATTTCTGAGTTTTAGGCTCCTAGCATGCTGCTAAAATGCCTTCCTTGCTGTCTGATTCCCCAGGCTGTCCCATTTCAATTAGAAAATCATATCAGTAGGAAGAAATATCTGGTTCCCTGCAAAAAGCAGTACAGAGCAATGTTTGTAAAGTCATGGGAGGGGAAAAAAAAACACAAAGAAAAAACAAAGACATGAAAGCAAACAACAGGGTGTCCATGCTTCATCCACAACCCCATCATTCACTGTCACCTGGGATTTCTCTTTCTACCCACTGCTGAAAAACTTCTTCTGAGCTTCCAAAGATCTAAGCAAAATTTTAAAAACTGAAAGTTTTAGTAAACCCAAAACAAACAAAAAAAATCCCTGAAAATTATCCTGTGGGAATACAATTTTTCTTCAGAGTGAAGGTTTTTAGAGAAAAACAACAACTAGCAAGTACTCTGTCAAGGGAGAGACAGGCCTAGTGGCCAGGGCACTGAAATAAGTCTCTGGAGATCCCAGTTCAGAGCCATAGATTTCTTGTGTGAGCCCAATGCCAGAAACACCAGCTGCTAGAAGAACATGAGAATCTGATTTCCTTAAAAATATAAATTTAGGTCTTGTTACTAAAGTATAAGTTTGAAGATGTATGCAAAGGGAAGCAGATATTGGGGGGTGAGAGGGAGCAGAAATGACATTAGTTCTGAGCTATGATCTGGTACATTTCTATGAATAGATTAACTCTGAAATTCACTCCCCTAAATAAGTCTTTCCAGCCAATGGCTTTGGAGCTCTGATTCATCATCCCAAAGCTTTAATAAATGATAAGGCTAATGTGAGGTCCTTTCCCATAAATAAGGTCCAGCTGAGCACAGAGCAGTATAATTTGTTCTAGAGAAGGAAAGACCTAGGCTGACCATAAAGACTGGGAAGATACTCATCACTGATGGCTAGAAAGTACCTCTTAATGAGAAGGGGAGTCCTGGTAAAGGTTATGAGAGAAATTTCCTAGGATATCTCCAGGGTCTCAAGAACGCCTTGATCTGGCTCCTAAACTGTTCTTTGAGTCCCTCTCCAAAAAAAAAATGGGAACATCACTAATATTTAGGAGTTAAGAAAGAGGGGAAGGCATATGGGAGCACTGGTGTGGTCTCCCCAGGGGACATCAGGAAACTGGGGGAGTGCATTTCTGCTCTGCTCTCACCCCGTTTCCCTCCACTACCCTCTTTCTTTTCCTCTTTTGCCCCTCCTTCTGCTACAACTCATCTAACTTTTTTTTATCTGTTTGCAGCTTGCTGATACAATTCATGAACCTGGCAAGGAGATATCTACCTCTTTTGCTGAAAAGTTTTTATTTTTCTGATGTTTTACTTATTGAATCTCCTTCCCATATAATCAAATGAGGTGAACAGCAGAGGCATATAGCCAGGAAGAGGTATCAAGTATCAGCCATGGTAAACTGCTAGTCTAGACTATGATGACACACAAAACTATGCCTAACAGCTCGCTCCTATTGAAAGGAGGTGGGCTTGCTCCCTCTTTTGGGTCAGTGGCTCTGGTGTCAGTATGAGTCAATTATAACTACTTTTTTTTTTTTCTTTCCTGGTCTAGTTTCTGTAGATAAGTGAGTTAAATTGACTAACTGAAGCACCTAACAGAAGCCAGACCCATCACAAGTTAAACAACAGATGTGCAGAGCTGGGACTGGCTAGGAGTTAGGGTAAAGGAGAGTTAAGCTCCACTCCTTGACAGTGGTGATCTGGTACCTTGGCTCAGATGGTCCTGGAAAAATGCCTTGGGACACAGAAAACTGAAATGACTCAAAGTTAATTCCAGAGAAAATTTTGATGAAGTTATAGCTCACCATTACCAAAAGAAGGAGGTCCCACTAAGACAACTAACTTGCTGAATCAACAGGAAACAAACCATGGGAAAAAATAAGTTTTTAACTGGCTTAAAGAGATGACTTAGCCCAACAAAGTATTCAATAATTGCCAAGCTAGTCCACGGGAGAGGACCAGGGTGCACAGCTCAGCATGAAAAGAACAGGGGATGAAAAAGGCAAAAGTTGTTGGTCATGGTTTACTTCACCTGGTGCTTTGCGTGTTCACCCACCTCTTATCTGAGTGCCTGCAGCCATTTCAGTGCATTTCCATTAACCTCTCTGGGAGGTAGCTAAGGCTACCCATGTCTTGCAGATGGGGAGTCGAAACAAAGAGTGCTCAAATAATTCACATTAAGTCCCAGAGAAAATAGGGGTCTGCCTGGAATCTGAACCCCAGATTTACCAAGTTCTCTGGTGTTAACAAAGAAGGACAAGTTGCTCCTGGTTCTGAAGACCCCAATGAAGGCAATGAATGAAGGAGATAAATGATAGAACTTACATCAAAAATCCACCCTTACCACACTACTCACAGAAGCCTTGATTATTCAATATGTACTGCCTTCCTTCACAATGTTTGTATTATTAAACAAAATTTGTATTGTTAAAGATTTTAAATAAAGAAACTTCAGTAAGTACACTGAGAAAGCAGCAAATGCACTTAAAGCAGAAAGCTGCCTTTATCATTATAATAATAGCATGGAAGAGCTTTATAAAAAAAAAAAAAAATCAAGTGTACAAATTATCCGACATTCATTGCATGACATCCTGACAGCTATGTTAGTCCTGTTAAAAATATCCAGGAGGACGGCACATTGCAGATGGTACTTCATAATGCGTTCACTTAAAAGCAGTCATTCTCTACCTCAAAGAGAGCGCAGCTTGATGAAGGCCATAGGACACTTGGTTCAGCCAGTAAAAGCTGCTTGATGAGGGCGTCTTTAGTTAGTTAGTTAGTTAGTAACTTATTCATTCATTCGTTTTATGCAGGAAAATTTGATGAAACTTGAAGGAAAAATCATAGCCTTGCACCTTCTTAGTGCAATCCAGAATCCAGTTCAAATAATGCCTGCTTCTCTGAGAATTGCAAGTGTGAAAAATGGGTTAAAATGCCCTAGACTTTCACCTCTGGAAACATGAGCTCAAACCTGACTTCCTATAGGTTACCAGTGAAATGATTGACTATTTGTCAGTGCCACAAAGCCAATAAATTACTGGGCAGCCTGACAGGATTGATTGTCAGAAGATGCCCAGGAGTGGAATATCCTGCCTGGGATGAGGTGTCTAAGGAGAACCCTACAAGTGACCTTCAGGAACAGTCCGTCTCACAGCCTACCCTGCTCTCAACCCCATTCTGCTTTGCAACAGAAAAAACACATTTTCCTAGAATATCATAAAGGAGAATATTTTAATAAATACCAAGTAGAGAAATATAATTTTCTTAGCAAACAAGATGTCAACTCAACAGCACAAATGTCATATTTACATTCATCTTATTAAGATTTATACCATTTAATGTTGGGCTTTAAGAATTACACTATAAACGGAATATAATTTTCATATAAAAGGGATGGTATATTTTTAAATCAAGCCTGTAGAAACTCACTCATCAGTGGTTTATGAAACTTGAGTACACTGATGCTTCAGTACTCAATTAATGTCAGGCAATATGGATTTCAATCTGGCTTGAAATATATTTAAACAAATGAAGTAGATACAAATGTTGGCTCTTTGGCCAGCCAGAGCTAAAAATCCATTTTCTACCCCATTTATAATAAGAAGTAATCTGAATGTAATTTATCTAAAGCACAATATGTTTCCCTAATTTTTACATGTAACCATTACTTATAGTTTAAGTAATAGTTATATCCATGGATCTTAGTGCACTTAATTGAAAATGCATGGTATTAAAATGTAAGACTCCATCCTTCAAAAATAAAAGCATTAACCTAAGGAATAATTGAAGTGGGGGAGTGGGGGCTGGGAAAAGGCAAAGGAAGGGAACCTTAACAAAAATCCTTAAATGCAAACCTTTCTTCCCCTTTATATTAGGATTGTGTTTGAATGAAATTAGTCTCTCTCAGCCCCATATTTCAGTTCAGATTACAAAATTCTCTCATCTGATTGTCACATTTTGCGCTGAAGTCAAATCCTTCTGCAGCAGAGTGACATGTCAAGGGTGACAGTGACAAATTGTCACTAAGTAAGGAATAACACATGACAGGGCATTCGGCCATAATGAGATATATGCATGCCTCGAGAGCGTTTGCAGGCATGAGGCTGAAGGGCGATTGCTCCCAGCACTCATAATGTTGCTAGGTCTCATTAAGACTTTACATGCACTGGAATAGATTTCTAGTGATTAAAAGAAAAAAAAAAGATTTATGAATGAGTAAATCATGGCAGCAAGTTTTATTTTTATTCATACTTACCTAGAAGTTTTTATGGCTTATAAGGCTGGGGCAAAAAAGGAAAAAGGGTCTTTTATCCCTCTTTTAAATTTTTTATGCTATTGTCCATCATGGCAATGTACAAGTTCCATCCCCTCTAAATGAATAGCACCAGTGAAATCTTTGGCCTAATGGACTTGATGGTGTTCCCTGACACATATTCATTTGTAGCCATAAACTCTACATGGGCAAGGTGTTACTCTTCAAATATATAATGATTTTATTAATGTCCCTTCTTGTTGATGTGGGTTTAGAGAGAATACAGGGGTATGTCAAAGTTCACAGAAAGGTTTTTAACTTATTCTTTGTGATTTGATATCTAATGACTTTTTAAACTTAGTACCTCTTAATTAATTATAAGCACAACCACTAAATGCTGACAAGACTATCATAACATAGGGACTTTTATGAAGAAGGTCAGGCCTGTGGTTAAAGGGACATAGGAAGTCATATATTCAGCTCAGCCAGTGTCTCACCACCAGGGAAGGAAGAAGAGAAGATGTTGTTACAGAGTTTATTGCAGTCCTGGTACTATAGATCCGGTTAATTCAGGATTCAGGGCAAGATACAGGACAGCTTTTGTGCAGAGAAAAACTTGAAGTTGGATAAAGAGAAGTGGGTAGTAGCAAGAGCAGGTTGACTGACATTTCCATGCCTCAGTTCCCTTGATTATGAAAGGCTGCCATGAAATTAAATTTCTCCACCATCTGTAGAGCAGACAGAGCTTTTGGGGCTAAGAATAGTCCCAATTCAGAGTGCAAAGCTTCTTGGTATTAATTTCAATGTATGACAAGTTTGCCACCATAAGCAATAGCAGTCAGTGACTTTCTCCATTCAAGAGAAAAAAAACTTACAATTTTTGTCTAAAAGTGAAAGCCAAAGTCTCATCCCATTCTCCCCTACAATACATGTACTGTCTCATTTTTCTTTAAAAAATGAAGAGGTACCAGCAACATTGTGGTTGCTCATCAGGTGTCCCAATATTTAGGAAAATGCAGTGATATTCCCAGAAGATTTTACCATTGAAGAAAGCTAGCGGGTGATAGTATGTTTTATCTTTTGTCTAATCATGGAGCATTAGGAGCATCTTCTCCTAAACAGAACTCCCTCATCTCTCTGAAAGAGGGAAAGAACTATCATGACACACAGTGAAATGGAAGAAAGGATGGGTGCTTTGGAAGAGAGAGGAAAACAAAGACAGCCCCAAAGTCCAGAAGCTGAGACTGTGTCCCTGCTTGGACACAAGAGCACGTGCTTGTTAAAGAGAACCTCAGTGGCAAATTATTTTATTAGTCACAGTAATACTTAGCATTTCTATAGCATCTGTCATTTAAGAGCTTCATGGACCTTTCACAGAAAAAACTCTTTCCATTTTGCTATCAGATATGTGTCTTCATAAGCTACAGGGAAGTTACGGACTCAGCTCAATCTGTGACAGAGCAGAAATAGGGAAAACGGATCTCCCAGATGTAAGGAATTTTTCCAGCATGATATTTTTCTGGATATCCCAAACTTATTTCCCAAATCTCAATCACAATAATGCATAAAACCAGAACTGACCTTGAAAGGCTTTCCGTTTGGATTTGAAATAAAAAAGAAACAGTGGGTCCTACCACATTGCTAGAAATGGGGCAAATCAGACACTTTCCATTATAGAAAATAATTAGAGCCTATCAGATTGGCCTGAGGCCTCAGATTCAAACCCTTACTCATGTAAATGACTCCCGCTGAGGTATTTTTCTTCCTGCCAAGGAGATCAGTTTGTGCCCTTACATCTCATCCAGCAGGTCCCCAGCCATACATCCCAGCCTCTAAACAGCGGTGCCAATCACCAGCCTCAGCTCTCCCATTCAAACAATAAAGTCACAGGCCTCTTGGATCAGGGAACAACCCCTATGGCTGGAGCTGACAACCTTGGATTCGTCGCTCTCCCAGCAATAAATGAGTTATGCAAGTACATAAATTTCAATTACTCACTGCTTTGGAAAGGGATTTCTGAATTGTATTATCTGTGGTTATATCCTTGGCAGTGGGGCCACCCAGGCATTTTTCAAACAAGAGCGACACCTGGGTTGTGGCATTCACTCGAATGGGCTGGTTTATGCTTGCAACCCTTAACTGTCCCACAGAAATATGTTTCACAGATGGGATGGTCATTGAAACAAACTGGGAAGTGAACACAATGATGGCAGTTTTATGCATTGGCAACTTGTCTGTTTTAATTTTAGACTTTCTTGATGGCTGTGTTGGCCCTTGACAGCCATGGCCCCCGGATATTGCAGAACAGGATTTTTTTATTTTATAGATAGTACCATTTATACTTATTATATCATAGCCTTCTACAAAGCAACGTGTTTGCTGCTGCTATTTATGGAGAAAAATTATGACCACAAGCCTAATTGTCGATTCACACCCATGAACTCTAATCTGCTTTAATATATTGTCATTTTTGTTTGCGTTACGCCCGTCCTGGTGCAAACATACAAGGGGCAGCTCATGTTGAGTGGAACAGAGTATGGAGACGTGTCCTAAAGACAGACAGAGACTCCCAGGCTTTAGGGCGTCCTACCCTCCTGACCTGAGCACCTTACACCCTGAGGAGACAATGCCTTCCTGTGGGTCATGGGGAGCACATCAGCCTCTAGGAATTGTCCAGGTTTCTTGAGAAGTCACATGAACAGTCAAGAGAAACATTGTAAGCAGAAGGGGACATAGGGAACGTGCCCAAATTTGTTTATAAGCAGATCCGGGGTCAGGTCAGCTTGGGCCCAAAAATGAAGTGAAGGCAAGTTCAGATCTCCCCAGAACTTTCCAGCTTCAAGAGTGTAGGATCTGGTGGGTCCCCAAAGAGAAACATTAACACTGGATGTGGGAGGCCAAGTGCTTGTGGGGATTCAGTCTGCTCACCATCTATCCCAAAACCCAAGAATACTAATTAAAGCCTCAGGGAGCTAATTGGACTCAAATAAATGAAGCTGCAGTAGCCAGAGAATTTTGCCTGTGGATCCTCCTGTGGAAGGAGGCTGTGGATCCCTTCTCAAAGGAACGAGCAGAGAGGAAAGTGTGAGGAAAAAAGCAAACTGAAAGGACCACAGGAATGTGCATGGAGGACCTCAAAGTGTGTATAGATTAGTGAATTTTGAACACATTTGGATACTAAAGTATACTGAACAAATGTGGTTTGGTTTTGATTATTGAACATTCCTTTATGTTGCCAAGCATAACGGAAGCTTTCTTCCTGTTCAAGTAGGGACTACAGAGATGGGTCTTAGTTAAGGTAAGTATTATAAACAGTTAAACAAAAAGAAGGTGGAAAAGACCAACATTCTGAAATGAAAATGTTTTGCTTTTGCTGACTTTAAAATATGGCTGGAAAGTAGATCCTAGCCTCTTCCCACCTGATGTCATAGTTTTCCATTTTTGCAGTCTATGGTAATTGTATAAAGCTTATACTGAGGTGAGAAAAGGCTCTCAGAAATGCTCAACAAGTTCCTAAAGCCTCTTCTCCAAGGAATATTTCTGCAAGTGACACTGCTGAATTCACTCCATCCCCATTCCCAGACATGGATACAGCTACCTGGGAAGGATGGGTAAGGAAAAGGCCAGTCTGCACAGCTGACATTTCCAGGAGGTTTACCAGTCTTTAAACTGAAGATTGAAGTTAAAAAATTTGTGTTGTACAAGGGAGGACATTGGTCAAATAGAGCACGGTGCATTGTGGATCTCTGAAGAAGCAGCAGGCATGCGGGACCATGTTATGCCTTGTCCATCACCTGTGCAGTACTCACAGCCTGCCAGATCTCACCTATCACTCTACCTAGTGTTTGCTAGCTCAGCACTGTGAAGCAGGCAGCAAGGGGAGAAAGGAGCATAGCAAAGGACGCAGCAGACTAGACAGTGCCGCATTTGAGCCTCGAAGTTCAGGAATACTCAGGGAGCTACAGCATTCCTTGTGACAGGAGGAAGCCTACCGGCTTTTTACAGCAGTGGCTTCAGCCAGACCAAGTCCAGGGGACAGGAATAATGGTATGAAGTGACTTTCCCACCGTCTCCAGCAAAGCTTAAAAATCTGTTCAAACGGGAATTGAGTCCTGAGCCTTTAGACAGAAACCTCTTTGAGCTGAGAGTAAACCAGAAACAGTTCTAGGGTTGTCTCTTTTTTTAGTTTGGATGTGTTACTAACACAGTATAACGCTACAGTCAGCTACACATCATCCCAACTGTAAAAATTAAAAAGAGCTGTTGAATGTCAAGTGATGAAGCACTAAGTGTCACAACTTCAAAAGTCCTGTTTTTCTGGCAATATTTACTTATTCACATGACACATTAACATATGTAATAAGTACATAAAAGAACAAATGTCATATGGAGAAGAGAAGTCAATGTGTACCCATACTAGAGTGAACAGTATCAGAAAAACCTTAGATTGTTTTAATTTCTTGACTCATATACCTGAAACACAATCCCTATGCTGCAATAGCACTTTTTTCTTCTGTGACTGTACAGCACCTCGCACTGGCAGGGTTCATGACTATTGCTCCTCTTTTCTGCCTCAACATACCTAACAGATAAGAGTTTTCTTTTCACTGAATTTCTTCTAGAGGAGTTTATGAAAAAAAAAAAAAAAGAGATAGAGCTGTAAAGAAGAGCTGTTCTCTAGGAAGTTATTTTGAGCATCTTTAGCTCTAACTTTGCCATCAAAGGCTCATCCCATCAGTCCTTAACTCATATAAGCAGTGCACATTATTAAGCCATGAGGCTGCCACAGGATTACTGTGTAAGATTATGACCAGATCTTGAAAGTTCGTTTTGTCTCAGCTTTTCAACTAGCATACGCTTAACTGTTTTGCTTGCTTCCAAATTATGTCTAATGTCCATTGAATGTGTCATATGGCAAACATCAGCCAGTTCTGCAAAAGTTGTTTCTAAACATGTTTGGTTAGATTTTTTTTAAGGCAAAATTTCATTTCCTCTGCCAAATTTAAAGAATAGACAGCCTGACATGTATGCGGCATTTCAGCTTCACGGTCAATGGTCTTCATTCATTATTTGGGTGTGAAAATAAAGTGTAAGAAATGAAATGCTGCTACAGCCTTCCCTACATCTGATACTAGTAATCGGTTCCTCCAATGAGAATATTATGGATTTGGTACATATGCAAAGAAAATAGAAATACAAAGACAAATGATGAAAATGTATGAGCCAGAAACAAAAAAAAATTGCATTATATTTTAGGCTGGTATATCCTAGACCTAAACTCTTTTTTCTCCAAAAGAATAAAGATTGTATTGATATTCAGCTACTAAGTTAGAACAGAAACATGTTGCCATTTTAGACTTCTAAAGAGTGTGGAGATCTGTGGCTAAATAAATCTCCCAATTTTTAAACTAGCAGAACAGTAGCAAAGATGCTGACTATGTGCTATTCATTATATAAGCTAATATATTTGACAGCTGAACTGAGACTCTCACTGTTACCTTCAAACTTGAACTTCGACTTGACCTAATCCCATATCAAATGATAACAGTTTACCATCTGTCCTTGGTCAGCCCAATGGAAGACTTCAAAGGATAGATTTAATAGCATATAGTTTGGCCTTGACATACAGACTGTATCTGTTCTTACTTAAGGAACAATAAAACCTTGTATTTCATTTCTTTTTTTTTTTTTCTTTTTTTTTTTAACAGATGGAGGGCTGGTGTCTTATTCCATTCTGTCACCCCATCTGGATGCCTTAAATGTGATACTAAGGGAAGCATGGGGTGAGCCGACCAAAAGCTCAGTTCAAGTTGAGATACAGTGAGAAAGGAAAGAAAATAGACTGATACCTATCTTGCGTCATGGCAAATTAAAGGCATTTAAGGCTACCATAGGGGAATTTGGAGAAGAAATCAGCACTGACTTCTGAAATAACGACGGCAGAACACAATGCAGTATTGGAGTGAACTGCAAGCTCAAAGAAGTACAGATGCTTCATCAGTGACACCTAGTTGAAAAATAAACATTTTTGTCAGTCAATTATGTGGCATTTTGCAAAGTAGCAAACCGCAAGTCTAAACATCACAGGAATCACTTTCTGCTTACTGTTCCTCCTGAGATCTCACCTGGCTGAGTTTACCACAGGAAAACCTTCTTTGGGGAATTCGGAGAATGTGTTTCACTCTCACTGTAAAATTAACTATTTTGCTCTTTTCTGAATGAGCTCTTTGTTATAATCAAGAGTTCAAAAGGTTTTTTGTGAAACACCCCAGTGCAGTGATGGCATTTTTTTAACTCAGAGTAGTAGATCCAGTTAACATTTTTTAAGGGATGAGGACCACTAAAATCATTTAGTCTGAGCTACTATCTGTTCGATATAGGGCAAAGGACTGAACCCAGTAATTCCTAAAGGAGAATGTATTTTCCTTACTATGAAAATGTAGTAGAGTAGTAGTATGATTATAACAAATATTGTACCAGTGCATGCTGACTCCTTTGTCTGCAAATGCTCTGCAGAGACAACTAAGGATGAGGTCTTCTCTTTTCACATCTCTGAAGTAACTAGCATATTCAGCAGTGCTATAAAATAATAAATAGCAAATGGGTTTCTTTTCAGTGGTCATTCAGAGTTTACACTGGTCATTTACATACGTGGACTTCAAAGTTCCCTTGAATTGCAGAACAGTGAAGCAAAACCTTATCAATGGTGGGGTGCTTTCATGTTAAGGTGATGCCCCTGATCCCATAATCAAGAGCTTCAGTCTCCAGTTGTTTTTAACCTAATACTTTCAATCTAGTGAGTCCTGACATTAAGAAACTTGGGGGAAGAAATGGAGGATGGCAGGATAATGCAAATTACTAACAAATATTAGAAATTTAGCTCTATCCCTTCCTGGTGTCTGTATCCCTCTGTAGATATGAAAAAGCAATGTAATTCCCTTTCCTCCTAGCAAAGGATGTTGGATCAGTCGCCATGGACAAAAATGCATCATAATGTTGTCATGTCAATCAAAGCTTTGACAGACAATGCCAAGTCCAGTGACCAAAGCTTTGTAAAAGTATGAACAGGTTCCTGCTCAATGAATCTCTGCATAGACCCCTCTAATCATATTTGAGAATATTATTTACCAGGTGAACCAAAATAAAAGAAGAAAGGGAAAAAAAATCTCACTAATCCAGACCAAATATATTTTTGTGTTTTCTGTGACAAAGATAAAACCCCTGTATTTTGTTTGGATTGAAACAAATCATTTGGGTAACTTCTTTTTTTTAAAAAAAAAAAAAGCAGATAAAATGCAAGTCTAAATTGTTACAAAACTGCTGATGCCAACTTTCCCTGTTTTCACCTCTGACTTTTATTCACAAATTGCAATGCTTAGGTAGATCACTTGGAACGGAACAGCCCTATTTTCAGTCTCCCAGGACAGCACCCCAGCCCTGAAGCAGTAAAGCTATTTGAGGTATGAATCTCTCCTATTGACACTGTTCCACTTTGGGAAATAAGCATTTCCTAGATCAAAGTCTGAAACTTGAGTGGATATCTTAAACACAAGACTGCATAATTACTTTATATAAAATATATCTACCTTGAAAGCTCCAATGTAATCTCAGCTTCAAAATGCACTCTGGCTGGGGAGTTATGTACTCTTCTGGCACACGGGAAGGGCTTGATTTCAATCCCTGTTGTCGGTTCCTCTGTGAGAGACTGCAGGACAGCGCTTCCATGGAGAGCAGCTCCAAGAAGCCAATTTTTCAGGAAATAATAAACGAACATGCATCTGCATATGTGCTGCAACTTCTGTGCAGCCAAGAACTGGGAAAGGAGGATTTGAACATGAAAACTTCTGTCCTCTACCAGTACCTCAGGCAATCAGCATGAGGCAGGCCAGCCGGCACGTAAACACCCAAATCCCCAATCACGGCCTGAACCATGAGGAAACGGCACCTGCCAGTGTTACAAAGTGGAAATCTTCAGAAAAGTGTTTGTTCGTTGGTAAGAGGTGTTTCTACCTCATTTCCTTTAATGGACGTTTCTCCCATTCACTAGCATGCCTTTACCGGTGTTCTTGTGAGTTAACCAAAGCAGCCTGTCTGCTTTGAGATAAACTCTTGATGATGCTGGGATCAGCACTAATTGGGGAAAAGGAAGCATTTTAAAGCCCTTTAGCAAAGATCTCGGTAGGTCTCAAAGACTCAGTCTGCAGCTCTTCCAAAGGAGTCAGGCTGGGAGATACGTTTGAAGGCTCCAATAAGGTAGCGAACCTGTTTTCTTAACTATCTGTCCTTTCTCATCTGCAGAGGGAAAGCAAGTCAAGTGTGTCCTTATACACTGCTTTAGTAAAATGGATGTGCAGTACACACTTCATTACAACCGCCATGGGGATTTAAAGTAACTTGAGCAAATGGCCCCAACTCCTTGTAATTATCTTTTGAAGACACTCGAAGACAAAAGGAAAAAAAAAACAAACTAGCTCAAGGACAGCAGAGGTTGCTGAGGGACCGGTGAGCAGCTCACACAGGCCGTGGGCTCGCGGTCCCCTCGTGAGCCTGGCTCTCCTGCACAGTGTCCCCGGCCGATCCAGGGGCGGTGGGCCCCATGAGCCAGGGAGTGTGCAGAGCTCCTCAGAGAAGAAGGAGCCCTTCCATGGATGTCTGCAGGACAAGGCTGAAAGGCGTCTGGCTTTGTGTCTGAGCAATGCTGCCCTCCGATGGCATGTCGTTCAGCCCACTCACTTCTGTGCTGACACCCCTCGGTCTCAAATGCTTCAACAGGCCCCTAACCCCACCGAAAAAGCCAAAGCAGGGGGTATGTGATGATCAATCGGCTACTCTTTCTGGCTCAGGGCCTCAGAAACATGTTCCCAGATGACTGATCCAGCAGGCAGAGCCCCCTACTCTGTCCAGGCCCACTCTGTCCCAGGCTGTGGGAAAGGCTGTGGCCCTCTCCTGTTTCCCTCTGAAGCCCAGGCCCAGGTCCTGTTTCCCTCTGAAGTCTTTTGGCTGTGAAGCTCATTCCCCTGTTAACCCTTTCAGAGGTAATGCAAGAGAAGTAAGAAGCTGAGAAGTTTAACGGAGAGCCCAAATATTCTTTTAAAAACAAACTTTCAAATCGTGACAAGTACAGGTCTGTAAGAAGCTCCTGACTAGAGTCGTGTGCTCCTTCCTGCACCACCCAGGGCGCCTGCACCCCAGCCTGGGTCCTTAGGCCAACCCAGTACTGAGTACTCTTCTTTCTGATGGAAGACTAAGACCTGTCTTGCACAAAGATCATTTTTCTTCTGAAAACAGTTTCTAGCTCCTTTCTTACCTACTTACTAGCAAAGTTCCTCTTTGTTGCCACAAAGTGGCTGCAAGTGGCTGTGGAGTTGTCTCTGCAGTCCCTGGTCACGGCACATCTCTACAGCTTTGTGTGGACTCCCTTCAATACAACCACTCAGCCCTGATGGCCCGCTTTGGGGTTTTCTCAGCTTACTAAAACGTCTTTCCATTACACCACCAG
Organism: Ciconia boyciana; assembly: GCF_034638445.1. Taxonomy (NCBI): domain Eukaryota; kingdom Metazoa; phylum Chordata; class Aves; order Ciconiiformes; family Ciconiidae; genus Ciconia; species Ciconia boyciana. Next base: position 56,307,604 of record NC_132939.1, on the reverse strand, counting down.
TCTCCACACGAGTCAGTCAAGGCCTGTTTCTTATTGGTTGGACCTGGCTTTAAGTCCTGAATATGTGTGAAGATTTATTAAATAAACATACCACTTGTCTGAAAGGTGGCACAGAAGACTAAAAGGTCGGCAAGTAGTTCAGCGACAACAGAGTCACCCACGTCTGAAATGACTTTTATGTGGACAAAGGCCCATGGCTACATTTTTGTGAATGCTCTTTGTGGAGGAGGAGGCTTGAACTGGGTACACCTCATGGGTTTACAAGCAGCTGCAGAATATAAATGTATAAGGGAAAAGAAATTACAAATTTAAGAGATTTAGCATGGCAGGACAAAATGGCAATCCATGGACTCTGCTTAGATCCAGTTGGTGCCCTGGATGATAACTGCGTATTTTGTGCACTTAGTGAAGTTGGTTGCATAAGGCGCTCAGATACATGGAGCCTCTTTTAGCTAACAGGGAATACTCTTCTGCCTCTCCCTCAAATCCCCCAAATACCTGTGAAATCACTTCTCCAGCACAGAAATAGGTCTGCCCTAAGCCATGCCAGCCCGCTTTCCAAATTTGCTGTGGTCAGAGGTCTGCAGTTCTGAGGCAAACCTGTAGCTTTTATGTAATAAAAAGGTAACTGACTGTGTTTACCACGTGCCTTCTCAGATGCTTCTCACATCTGGATTGTTTCCAGTGTACATATATAGTTTATGTATGTTTATAACTTTATAAAGTTTTAAAAGCTTTGGCAGTCTTTCAGCCAGAGCTGTGATGTAGGTCTAGTGTGTGTTTACGGGGCCTGAGCTGAGTATCAAAACACTGGGAAGTTTCAAGCGCCTTTATGGACTTGCAGGTGGAGCTAAGCAGAAGCTGTAACACAAGTGAAGTGGATTTCTTCTGTGTGTAAAAAACAAAGTTTTCCTACAACAACAAATTCCTGACTGAGCCTCACTGTAATCACTTAAATCACCAGATCGCAAGCAGTGCACTCCTCCCAGGGACCTGCAGAGCCCCACAGCTGTCTGAAAGGACACACAGGCTGTCATCTCCAGTGCCACCCCAGGTCTCACAACGACCCTGGCCCCTCTGCAGCCCACACTGCTTTGCACATGATGACAAGCCTGAGCTTCAGGCCTGGCCCACCCTCCGGCCTCCAGCATGCCTCGTGCCATGGCCTCGGTCTTCCTTTGTCAGGCAGGAGGACCCTTTGCATGACTTAACCCTGGCCTTGCTGTGCCTGAATCGAGGCAGACCCCACTGGGGAGTGGGAGAAGGGAGCGTCAGCAAGTGCCCATCTGCTGTCAGATGCAGAATTTATCCTTAGTCTCAGGCTTTGGTCCCACATCTCACCCCCAAACTTCACTGGGCTCCTCTGCAGTGGGTCCTCCTGCTCCCACCCTTGCTCTGTCCTTGAGCAAAGCCTTACACAGTGATACACTCCACTCTGTGAATACCTGGCAATTGGATCTTAGAAGTCCATTTCTGAAAAAAACTCACCTTGCTTGATTGTACACTAGCCCCTATATGGGCTACCACATACAGTAATATTGTGACTCTACTGGTTTTACCACCCCACTATGACATGCTCTTGAAACCTGATAAATAGCTTTTGATGGTAGGTCATAGCTGTCTTCAAGCAGGCAATCCAACAAGCAGTGGAGATTTTGCATATAAAGCTATTAAAACAAGGTAACATGAAGGGTCAACTTCTTTCCATGCTGCTATAGCAAGCAGTGAGAAGATAAAGACAGAACACATTCCTGTAATGAGCTAATTACACTTAATACAAAAGAGCATGGGATGTCTACTCAGAGAGGCTGTATTCAACACTGATGGATCTAGGAACGCTGGACACTGTAGTTTGCATTCCTTACAATACCTGAGCATCTGTTTCAAACCATTTCCTGACAATCTAATTTCCTCCTTGAAATTTCAGAAGATGTAGGCACCGGTTTTGTCTTCCCTCACTACCCACAGAAAGTGAAGCACAGCTATTTTTACTAGCATTACAAAACACCTTCCATTTAAACCAAACTTTTACAAACAAGAGAAGACTTCTACTGCTTTTATATGTTACGCTGAGCATTGTTATTTCCCTTTTTGAGAAAACACCCTCTATGAATATATAGTTAGAATTCATCCCACAAACTGATGAACTGATTGCAATCATACAATTACTAGAAAACTGACAAACTCTAAATAATTATTTCAAAGGTAAATATACCTAGTCTTTTACTAATTATGTACTAGCAGCTTCCTATAAAATAATAGCTATCATTTTGAAAAGACCAGATCCTCAAAATGCAAAGAAAATATATACCAGTTCAATGTCCCTACTTGTACGAAGTGGAAGGTTTCAGAAATGTAATGGGAGAGATTGCACTAATTGTTGCAAATAATTAAGCAATCAGAATTTGCTTTTGCATAGGGTTCTTTGTCTATAAAGTGCAAAGAACTTCTCAGAAGCAGGCTACGAGTTTTCTCCATTTCTTGAAGAGAGGTAAGAAAGGCTCGAAATTAATCCAGTCTCAGCAACAGACAGACACTGAACCCAGCAAGCATGCTGACTCCTAGCACCCTGCTGTAAACATTGGGAAGTTTCCCTCAGATAAAGAGGCAGAAACGCGCTAACTTCTGCCCTCCATAACATCAGCAGAGTCCTAGCATTATAATTAAGGTGACGACACAACCTACTCAGTCAACCATCTCGTGTCTGCCCAGGTAATTATATTTTAACTGTTAAAGGGCTTTGGGAAATTGGCAGTCACGTGAATGCTTGGTTGGTCCAGCACACACATTTGCCATCTTAAGGTGATTAATGTAATTCCCAGCCCAGGAAAGGCCAGATGATAAGTTCAGTGCAACCCCTGGTATTTAAAAGCAACTGACCAAAAGAAATAATTGAGGACATACTACACTACTCTTCATTTGTGACAGATAGATAAAGGAGTTTAGAGAAGAACCTGTGTAACTTTCACTACAGATAGCTCCTTAGATTTGACTGAATGGACTGAGGCTGTTTTACTCCACAAGGCCTCCATAGGACATTAACATTGTACCTAAATAATTTAGCTGGACAGTGAATCAAGAACAAATGCTTTTCAGGACTTGTATGAAGGACCAGGAGAGGAAGTGACATGTGCTGGCTGGGGATTTTATATGCAGTTTAGTACCTGACTTAGCATGTGATGCTGAGCAAGCTGAACAGTGTTTCTGGTCCCCTGTTTCCCTGTCTTTAAAAGGAAGAGGGTACCTGGTTCCTAGATATGACCTCCTCCTACTAAGGCTGTAAGGCTCAATGTTTGTAGAATAGCTTGAGATCTTTGGAAGAAAGATGTACAAAATCATTATTGATCCCAAATGTTTTATATACTCTGTTGCTGCACTCAATAAAACAAATATAGAACATGTTTCTGCAAAGCCAGCATGTAGAAAATTCTCTATTGTCTCTTTCTACTTTATCAAGCAGCCCATGGAAATCTTTAGAGTCCTTAGTCAATACTATTTAAAACATCAAGACTAATTTTCCACTCCACATTCTTTGTAATTTCTTTCTCTCAAACAGGTAGCATACTTGTGGGAAGAATGCCTTCCCTTCAGACATGCACATTTCGGGTGAAGGCCTAAAATTTTGAAGGCTCTCATTATCCTTCCGACACAAAGACTTTCCTGGGGCACTGCTTTTTCTTGAAAGGATGTGTATTTTGTTTCCTTTCAATGTTACAGTGAAAGATAATGTCACGACGACCTCATAGACTTACTGGTAATCCATTTCATGAAAAATCAAATCCACCTATTGTATAAGCGTAGCTCTATTGTAATACAAGAACCCATACAGGGTGGCCTAGGAGGAAACTGTTTCCAACTTGTCCCTTCCAATCATTCAGCTTCCACTGCATGTCTCTTGGAGTCTAAGGGCTGGCACATGCATCTTGACAGTCCTGGAAATTATTCTAAATCAGTTCATCATATTCCAACTCAACATTTCTTCTGATTACAAAGTTAATATCTTGAAATGGACATTCTAGAATTAACTCTGTGACCTGCTTAACTGGTAACAAGAAGAGCAGCAAAGTGTGGTTCAAGCATCAGACTGAGAGTGACAATGCCTAGTGATGCTTGAGGCTCCACTACTAGAAACAATGCTGGAAAATTGAGGTAATTGTAGGGTTTTTGTTTCTCCTTTTGGCCTGCAAAAGTTTGCTTTCTGTAATTGACTTTCACATGCTACTTATTATGTGTATTTCTCAATAGAAAAATATTAATGATGAGGCACAATGATGCAGCTTGATCAGATACTTGGCTAATTCTCCACTGTTTGAAGGCAGAAGGAAATTTGTGAGAAAGGAGTGTAGGACTCTTAGGACAGGACAGGTATTCAGAGCTGCCCAACAACTACTTTTGGCCAGTGACTGAATGGTTTACATCCAGCCCAGTAGCAGATGACATTAAAGTATTAAGGGCCAGGGAAAAAAAATTATTTCTCAGATAAAAAGGGGCTGAAAAATTTCCTTCTGAAAACAAACAAACAAAAAACTCCAACCCCTGTTTTAACAAAAGGGTTGTACACTCGGCAGGTTTAGCTAGCTCACCACAGGCTCAAATGAACAGCATTACTGGCACAGCAAAGGGGGCAGGAACACATAACTAGAGAGCAGCAAAAGGAAACGGACTGTGCTACTGACCCCATGTACCCATTAGATTGGCTTAGTTGTAATGTGAATCTACTCTCTGACTGATATCCAGCCTATCTATAGAAACGTGTGAGACAGGAATCAACCGAATGAGTCTCATTCTCCAAGTATAAGACTTGACAGGTCTGAATGTGGGTTTTAAATGCCTGAACAAGGAAGGAAAGAGATTCTGGTGATGAAACCTTTTTGCAGAACAAAAAAAATTCCAACCTGAATCCACACTGTGTAAAGGATTAAGGACGTCTTATCATCTTTGGAAATTATTTTGCAGTTAACTGAATAACAACTCTGAAAATAAAGCCTCTTTTTATTCTCTCTCCTTGGATTTGCAATGGGAAGGATTTAAAGAACTATATTTGATCCATTAGGTTGAGGAACTCACAGTACTGTACATTGTTTTAGTGTACTAAATTTAGTTGACTTCTGTCTCTTTCAATTACCCTTCTAAAAAGGACAGGTGAAAAATAATGTCTCTCTTTGTATCATTTGGTTTGCTGTTGATTAATTCTTCTCCTCTAGTGCTTGCTTATGTTTTGTAGGGTAGGGAGGACAGAACAGCTTAAGGGGGGGAAAAAGCCTTAATAAAAAGCTCTTTTTCTGACTTTGAGCTTGTCGAGTCTTCTCTTTCATATTTATATCTCACCAATAAAATGTCAGGATTGTTGATAAGGACACAAAAGTGAGACAGAGAATGGACTGAATCTTAACTTTTGTAAAATAGGCCAACTGTAGGAAATCCTGAACGTAAAAATAAATTTCTACACATGCTATCCTCATCGTTAATGTGAAGCAAAACTAAATACTAGTTTTACATAATTAATCCACTGACTTGTCCATTTTTGCCGCAGCAAAGAACTGTAGAGGAATAGCATGCCCTAATTCTTAAAAGAACTGTGCTCCACATCAGAGGTACTCTTAGACATTTCAGAAATAGTTCAATTCCATTTGGTATCACTTATGTGTATGCCCTCTGTAAGCTATGTACAACTCTTAACACCCCTCAACCTCTCAAAAGGAGGTAGAAAGTAGGCATGAATTCTGGGGCAGGTCTTGAACTCAGCTGCTTCTTTGCAAAGGATACAACAGTGAGAGGCAAAGGGTTTCTGACTGTGATGTCCTCCAACCATCAAATGGTAATCAAATACTTTGATGAGGAGGAAGCAAAAAGATGAATGTATTTTAGTGATCCGTTTAGATTTCCAAAATAGTAATTGCTGAACTTGACTGCTCTCAAAAACCTTGTTCTGAAAACAGAAAGAAGCAGCAATGATTTGCCCTGAGTTTCTGCAGAGTCTGAATGATCAAAGATATATTGAAGTTTTATTCCCCCACCTTGTTTCAGTGCTCAGACTGGGCTGATACTCCACAAAGACCAAAAAAAAAAAAAAACAAGCTTCTGGAGAGGAAGGAAGTGCTCCATTCAGAAATTCACTAGTTCTTTCCAACCTTCCTGCTGGAAAGATTAGAAAAGTTTACCGTACTACATTTGATAGTGCATCATTAATTATCAGGATTAATCTACCACTAAAATCTAATGCAGAAAATTTGGCAGTGAACATCTATGTTTCATTGATTCTTCCAGAGAAACACAAAGCAAGAAATCCAGATCCTGTAATAAGACCTGGAAGAACTTATGACAGGACTGAAAAACTTCCTAATGTATCCTACGACAGTGCTGGTGACAGTAAATTGCATAGTGGACAAGTACAAAAGACAGAGGTGATGATTAGCAAGCCTACACAGAATTGTTGGGAGTTGTGACTTCCTGGAGACAGGTGTCTGTGGAGCAGATATCCTGAAATCCCTCTTTCCCATCCACCCATCAGATTTTCCCTACCATTTCTCTTTATGAATGCTTTCTTCAGACATTGGGATGTCACCAGGAACTGGGGAAGAACGGATCACATCTGCACAATAGCTGGTACAAACATAAGTAACTGGCAATGCCCATAAATTCTGCTATAAGGCATGTAGGTATGCCAGTCTGATAGTCTTTTGTGGGCTGATGGCTTAAATAACTTGCCAGCAGATCATATACTAGAAACATGTCACTGCTTGGGATACAACAGCAGGTGTGTTCTTGCCCATAACTGGAATGCACCTATTAGGGCAGAGTTATTTGGGCAGAGTTTGAAATTTACCAGTTCAGACAAAGATATCTTCTTCAGGTTGTGACAAAGACAACAAAAGAACAGAAATATCTCAGTAGACATTCATTTTTTTCTTTATGAAAAACCTATATAATGAATGTTGTTTCATAGTTAAAGCTCCACTTTATGAACAGGCAGGCATTCTAAGACAGGAAATGATGCAAGTCCCTTTGCCACCAGAGATTCAGATCCCTGTTTGGCTGGTGTTCTACTAGACTGATCAACTGTTGGGCACATAATATCCCCTGGCCCTTCTCTAAAGAAGTCTTGCAGTTCGAAATAAAACTTACAAGTTTGAGAAGTTGGACACTCTCCATTGCTTGCTGCTGACCTACATAGGCTATCCATGCATTCAAGCAGGTTTGCACAGCAAACAAGCTCCCCGTGGAATGTGACATGATATACAAAAATTTTTGTCCGTCTTCCAATCTAGATACTTGAGAACTCATGAGATAATTAGGGGCTTATAATATATGCTGTCTCTCCCTTGGGGATCATTAATACATTAAGAAACTCAAACACTCCCAAGAAACCATACCAAGAAAATACATACACACAGAAAACTATCATGCCTACGAAATAAAGGAATACTCTGGTGGTTGAACATCATACATCTGGATAAAATTGTTTTCCAGAAGAAATCACTTCTTCAGTACAATTTTTTCATTCCCAGTTTGATGGTCTTTCAGAAAAACTAATAGGATTGTGGAAGGCAACACCGTGATGTGGAAACACAGTGAACTGCAGGCTTCTCTGATGAGTCTTCAGATGTGTCTGTGGGGAAGAGGTACAGGGAAAATGGATAGAAGGGGAAAAACAATGTCTGTAGATCCTGAAAAGATCTGAGGAGATGTTATGGTGGAAGAGAGGAATAAAAGGAGAGAAATTAGGGGAGAGGGGAGAGCAAACCCTTCTCCATTATTTGTGTCCCCTTGAAGGCTCCCTGTAATATCACAGCACCTGCCAAGCTGTGAAACCCAGCTGACCCACAGTGTTCTAGTAGATCCCTCAGTACCCATGCAGGACTCACACTTCTGGTCCCAGGGCTTTGAACATTGCATGCATGGCTCTGATTAGAACAGTGTGTCAAATAGCAATTAAAGTTGTCTGCACTTAAAGGGGGCAGAAATCAGACTGAATAGGATTGAAAGAGACAGATGAAGGAAAGACCCAAGATGGATGGCTCTGTTTTGCTTTTTCCAGGCAGATATGATGAAGGGGAAGCATCAAGGCAACCACTGTTGCAGGAAAGGCCCACACCTTGAACCTTCAACCCTAGGCAAGAAGCAGAGAGCCTGTCCAGAACAGCAATCCCATTTCCTCAGCTATAAGCACAACAGTCTGTTGTGCCCTGGCCTGCTCCAATGCCTGCCAGTGCCTCAGGTCTGCTCTGGCTCTCCTCATTTTCAATGCTCTTCAGAGCAACGTAAATTTCAATAAGGCTAATAATTAGCCTAATAAGGCTAAACAATTAGTCTAATAAAGCTAAACTACTTGTTGGAATAACCCAAAAATTCCCTTGGAAAGCAGAAGGAAGAAGCATATTGATGTGAATTAAGCAAAGTAACTAATAAAAGAAAATTTGTTTTACCATAGGCACTCAACAGCTCACATTCTAGTATGCCAGGTGCTATGCAGATGGGTAAGAAGACAACCACCTCTTGAAAGAGCTTAAAACAAAGCCAACACGCAAAAACTGTAAAGAACACAGCAAAAACACAAACATATTTCAATACGTTTGTTTCTCACTGCTGCAGTTCCTCATTACCTCGGTCACAGTATCCTTAGTTAATCAAGGAATGCCAAGTTCAAGCATAAGTTCTGTGGGTTAGCTTAACAGTTATTGTGTTGCAGCGTGCAATTTCACTTATGAATTACTCATTCCCTGGTAGGGCCTCTCTTGCGATTTTGCTTCTATCACTGCTCTTAAAGAATAATTCAGCAGTGTGCTAAACAGCCAAAAATATCATTATCTTTCTTGCAGGCAAGGGGTACATTTTTAGAGGAACACAAACTTGATTTTCAGAGATACTGGATACCTGCAGCTCTACTGGCTTCAAATGATATTTTGAGCACTACCACCTCAGAAAAGTCAGGCTTTCCATATAAACAACTGGAATTCACCCCCAAAACAGAATAGTTTCCACACAGAGAAAAAAGTATTCTGGTCAGATTTTGAGAAAACCTTGTGCTGCGCTTATACCAGAAATGGATGACGAGTTTCAAAATTGTTTTTAGGAGGGCTTTGACTTGAAGAAGGGAAACAAACAATCAGTGAGATAATTTACTGTCACACACAGAACCAGCTAATGTATGAAGATAACAGAGGCAAAAAATGTTGCCAGTCTCTAAGGTGGTATATCAAGTGACACCTGGTCTGGATAAGAGACGAGTTTTAAATTCCACCTCCTTCCAGGTCTGACAACACTGATTAAAAAACCCCCAAAGCCTATGAATTACTGATGATCAGCTCTGTCAGTGACAGAAGGAACTAATTGTTAGACCATGTCCAGATATTTTCAGCACCATATTGTCTTCTAAATATGGTGCTGTTTACTGTATACTTTCCACTGTGGCTATCACCAAGCATTATGAGAAGTGAGTCAGGGATTGCACATTTGCTAGCGCAGATCCACCCTCACCATTCCAAAGGAAACAGCTCCATAATGAGAGATTAGTGAGAATGTGAGAATAAAGGCATTTTTATTTTTTATAGATATATCTGTTTTCAGAAAGGAATTCAGTTTCTTAGTAAAACTATTTTTGTTCAGGTTTAGCAGCAGATAAACAAAATCAGCTGGAGGGTTACTTACTTTCAAGTAGATCCAGTGTTCCACTCCTCTCCTGGCAGAAAGGAAAAGGAAAGTACCTTCAGGTTTTCAAGGCACAGATCGTGTATTTCTTGTGGTATGAAGTAATTTCTTTTAACATTCAGCTGTGCAATTCACCAATTCCCAGAACTGCATGTTATAGTTTGCATTCTGAACAAAGCTAAGTACCTTCCCTTCCAGGGCTCCTTTGTCTTCTAAATGCATCCTCCTTGGTTGTATTTCATGTTATTGTGTTCTCACTGCTTCTGTATAAATGAACATATTAATCCTTAATTTTCTAGGTTTCTTGCTCCGTTTGCCAAGGAAGCATTTTTATTCTCTCAGAAGCTGCAGATGCAGATTACCACTGTGCCAGCTTCTTCCTGTCTGGAGTGGTCTGGCAAAAGGAATTAGTTCAGGAAAGTTCATAAAAATGTATATTTGCTTTTCACTTCTACTGTACTTCACAGCTGTCTCATTGTGTTCTCATCACTTGTCTTTCGAGTATACGTACGAAAAACCCATCACAGCAGCTAAGGTCTGCAGGGTTGGAAAGCTGACCTTCCAAGACAAGGCGTAGAAACACGGGAGGCAATCTTTCTCCCATCAAATCACAGTTCCTCCACAACTCTTTTACCCGTTGGGATACCTCTGAGAAAATGCAAAACCTCAGTTTTGGCTTGTTGCAGCATTCACAGTAGTGAAAAAAATGCTGTCAGGATTCACTTGTCAGCAGCTTAGGCAGTTGTAGAACTTGAGGTCCATTTGAAAATACTTCACGTATTTGTACGCAGTAGACCTAAATGCAAGGGAATTTAAAACCATGCTTAAAGTCTGGCATGGAAGCCTACATAGGCAGGATATGCTCCAGTCTGAAAGAAGGCAGGTTTTGGTTGGGATAAGGTGAAACACAGACCTCTAGAAAGAACTACAAGTGTAAAACTGATGGCGACTTCATGTTTATAAACATGGTGTAGAGAAAACTAGTAGATTTATACTAGACTAGTAGAAATCTCTACATTTACTGTAGAGAAAAGCTAGTCTGTAGCATCCAGTTAGAGCTGTTGCATTTTTCTGAGTTGTCTGGCTTATTCTGCATCCAGGCAAAATTCAGTTCACAGAAACAGTATATTATGTTTTCTAGATATCCCTTCAGGAGAAAAGGAAAAAAAAAAATCCCAAAACTGTTGCTATAAAGGTATCATCCATAGAGATAAAGAAGGCCTAAAATGAAGCAAAGAATTCATGGAATCACCTTTCTAAATCTTCAGCTGCTCAATCTTGAAAATATCAGGGAAGAAAACCAAAATGCATGTGAGTTAGCATGTAGTTGCATAAAGCTATCCATAAGATCCCAACTAGGACTCTAGGAATTTCCAAAGACGTTGGTCCCACCACACCTACTTTCTCCCTGCCTGTGAGAAAGGACATAATGAAAATCAGTTCTTGGACAGATAAAACAGATTCCTTCTCCCTTTGAGTACTGCATCATTGCAGAAAATCCAGCACCCTGAAAACAGCATGGGAGGTGAAGGAATTGGCACTTACTGCCACAGAACTTTTTCAATTAGTTTGATGTTGCAGTACAGCTACAAACAACGGGATCCGACTCATGTTCAATGAGCACCAGCTCTACGTCTTGTTTAACAATGGAACTGGTGCACTATGGAAACTCTAATTTAGACGTCCCACTATATATGCTGGTAAAAGCATATACGTACTGATTATTCAGACATAATCTAGGGTTTGCTTCACACCTCCTACAATGAAGCTACTGATACTTGTCTGTCATCACCCATACAGGGCACTGCAAACCATCCTTGAAACAACTCATCAGCAACTGGTAGACTATTAAAACTATAGCAGTATTAATATCTGATGTCTTCACAACAGTAAAGATTGGGGTTTTTTTAAAGCAGAAAAGTCTGAGAAAGCCATTATTTGTCACAGGATGATCCAAAGGCTGTTAATCTCCTGTCTACACCTTAAGAAAGAAAAGAGAAAAACCTAATTTAAACAAGTGCTACTAGGGATAAAAAATTCAGACTGATGCTACGTTAAATTACTCGGGAGGCTGAGGTATCCAGCCATGGTCTTGAGTAAAAAAGAAAATTATAGGGTCTATCAATTAGAGAAGCGGTGCTCTGAGCCTATGTGCTGGCATGCTTACAGTTTTTCTAATGTCTGGCAGGATGTTTTACAAACTAAACTCAGCAAGATGACAATTCCACCAGAAGGTGCTTCAGATGGTTTTGCTAATAATTTTGATCAGCTGAAATAGAGAAAAACATCACTTCGTTTATTTGGCTTTTCCAGAACCCATCAAATCTGAGCAGAACCATTAATTGCCCCCTTCTGCATCTCCCCCCCATCTCTCCCACCTTCTTCCAGAAAAGACACACTTCAATTTTTTTTTTTTTTCCTAAAAGTATTCTGCATAATCAGCCTTTGTTCCCAAAACAAACTTTGGTCATTCTTTGTGCACTTCCTTTGCTAGAAGGAAGTGCCATTTCTTGAGAATATTCATTGGAGGCTGGTACTGCTACTGTTGCAAACATGTAAGTGCTAACCACCATATATTGGCTTTTGTTTTAATAGCCTTTTAACCAACTTTGTTAATGGACTGAATGCAATTTAGATATGGAACTTGGCTAAAATGTAGCTTCAATTGGCTATTAAAATTTAAGAGCCAACTAAGATAGCTAATTACAAAAAAGCTCCAGTGATAATGCTAAGCAGAATTAGTAATAGCAAATGACAGTCTGTCTAGTCTTATTCCCAAAGGGAAAGAAACTCTTAACTGAGAAGTCAACCAGACAACGTGCAGAAAACCTAATTGCATTACTGGTATTATGGCATCCCAAATCTGGCAGCTCACTGGGACAAAACAGTGAGTAAAGTCTGTCAAACTACTCAGGAAAGCAACTGACCCCCTTCTTAATGCTAGCTGCAACAGATTATCAGGAATTATGTTATTATTTTACATGAACTTATTGGGAAATATTCCCGTAAAAATTATCAGATCAGCACCATCTAAAAAAATATCTTATACCCATCCTGAATTTGATTCTCTCTCCAGATATTTTAGATTAGGGGAAAAAAATATAAACAATCTGTCTGCAAAATGTTCAAGCACTAAAAGAAGCATTCTGTGCTTCATTATCAATATCCGCATTACACCATCAGCTGAAGTGCCGACTAGTTCTCCTGTGAAGATTTATCATGTATGGTGGCCACTTTGAAACATAGGTAGCGGAGTCTTTAACATTCCTCACTCAAGTGTCTCCCTGCTGTGCCTGTAAATGTCAGTCCAGTTTTTTCACGGCTGTGCGCACAGATTAGAAACAGCGGGAGAGCTCGGGAGTATGACTACAATACCAGTAAGGACACTTGTCTTCATGGCACTGCTCAAGTGATTCTTGGAATGCAGGACCCTGCTGTTTTCTAATATTTACACACAACTGGAGTCATCAAGAGCAGTAAATGCAGTCTAAAGGCAGCTTGCTTCTTTTGTGTTAGGGGCTTTACTTTCAAATGGGGATGTCAACAAAAACCTACTACACCCTCCGCCTCTTTTAAAGTGGTGTATTTCCCCATCACTGTTTTGCAAAACAGCACACACACGTGTGCAAGGACTTACTGTATGCAATACATACGGTAGTACTGCAGGTATTATCACAGCCTTCCACTTGGCTCATCCTGACCGTCCCACACTTTAAACATCATTGCAGTTTACAGGGAGCCAGAGACATTCTTGCTTGTGAAGACTGTAGTTTTGCACAGTCTCTTGTGAGCAAAGACAAGCCCTGAAACAGCATTCACCTAGAATGGAAAGCACCCTTTTTCTGCACAGAACACTTGCCAGTACAAACTTTTTCCAGGATATTTTTGGGGTGGGAAGAGGTAGGGGTGGCTTATGAAATCTGCACCTCAAAACATTCTTTTCAAATATATGGAAATGTCTGTGGTTGTTGCATTTGGCTTTGGTAGTGTCAAAAGAAAACACACTCCTTGAAAACTTGGAAAGTAAAGAAAGGAAGTTTACCAGTAAATAAGTTACTAAAAATTAAAATGTCAAACAACTAAGGTACAAAAGAATGACACTGGGTATGCAAGACAAGCAAGAGAACACAATATGCTTTCCTGACCATAGTTCTTCAGAATAGTGTAAAATACTTTTTGAACAAAATTATTAAATGAAGTCATTAAAATTATAGTTTTATTTGAGGAGTTTTAAATATGAGAGAGGCTTTAGCAGTCCTATTTTTACATCTGAAACAAAGAGAATGCTATGCTTAAAGTCGTCAGCCACACTTTGCTAATACCCAGGAAAATGAATCTGTATAGCAGTGAGAACAGAAGTGAGAAAGCACTAGATCTTTTAAATATGTTATTCCAGTTTTATTTCAAAACAACGGATTCCCTTGTTTCCAAAACATAACATCATCATTCATTCAACATTTTATGCTACAACATATTTATTTCGGTGAGTAGCTACTCAGACATTACACAATCAAGCAAGCAGAGCACTGGACATCCACACAAACACACTACCCATTGGCTCATGGATTCCTTTTGGAGTACCAAACTTCATAAAGCAGTCTCCCTGATAAGAATGATGTTCATGCCCTAATTATATGTATTTTTGCAGTATCTAAATGAAAAGCAGTTGTATTTCACACCGAAATTAAACACTGCATTTTTTGACTTACAACTCTGAAGACTCAAAGACAAGCAAGGAAGTACTTTTAAGAAAGGTTACATGCTTCTCAATTATTAAAAAAAGTTAAACCACTATTTTGTTATGAGAAGCACATGAGTCAAGCTTTCACTGGAACTAGATACTTTACAAAGTTATTCATAATTATAACTTTTCTAGCCTTTTCACTAATATAAAACAGAAAACCTGAGGGGGGGGGGTTGAGAATGGGCATTGGTTTTTGGTTGGTTATTTTCTTTGCCCTGGGCCCTATGTCTGAAATTCTGGTCTCTCTCTTTCCAGAGAAACTCTGAATAATTGGAAAAATGATGGAAACACGAATACTATGAAAAAAAATAACTAAAATTCACTACCTGTCCTCCACAGAATTGTTTAAAGACATTTTATAACAAAATAGAATGGAAGGATGTGATTTTTGTCTTATGGTCTCTTTTTTTATTTCAAACACTTGACAAATATTTAAAAGATGTCTCTACCATTTCAGACTTCATCTCTGTGTACATCTAAGTGACCTCCAATAAGACTTTACTCAAAATTAGAAGAAATCAGATGCAACACCACTGTTCCTTATAGTACCCATAATGAAACTAAATAAGGCTTTATTTCTACATTATAAAGCAGAAAAAAGCACTTTCTTTTAGTTTGCCTTTAAGACATGAATTTGTGTATATAAAGAATAAAAATGCATCCTCACTTCAAAGTTGGCAAAATTTTGCATTAGTATTAAAGTATACATAAATTATGCAAATAAAACATTTCTTCTTCAAAACCAGGTACAAACAGCAGTCCATATTTTTACAGGATTCATCATTTAAAAAGGAAAGAAAAAGATTCCAGTGCTAAAAATACCCAGAGATGAGACAAAGAGGAACTTAATTTCTTGCTCCACCTATTATTTACTTCTGGACTCTCTTTCTGGTTGCTGTGCCTTTCTTGGGTTTTGGTGAGGTCATCTTCCGGGTTCTGGTAGCTACTGTGTCTGCAATTCAAACAAAAAAAAGACAAGACTTTCTATAAAATAAAAGAACAAAAATAGATCACAAGAAAATACTTGTAGTCTTTAAGAGGATAGATCTACTCAAAGCATTCATTTAGTTTTGATGGGGGGATGGGGACACATGACATGGACTCAGAAGAATTTACCACAATTTCTGGGCACTGATTTTCTCCTGAAAAACACACTGTACAATTCAACTTCTCAAACAGTAGCATTACATACAGTTGAGCCAATTTAACAGCTCATGTCCATCAAAGCATAAAGAATCAGATCCTCTTCAAAGCTAAACCCCTCCTTCCTCCCCATGTGCCAAATTTCAGTTCTGTGATCCCTCCCAGGATTACGCAATTTTTGGTGCTCTTTGGACCCTGTGCTAAACTGATCCAGCTCCACAACCTGACAAAAAACTTTTTTTTGGTCTAGTATTCTCATAATTTAGTGATTTGCAGCATCTTAGATCGTTCTGAATGGAACTTACACAAGGGGAGGTGGAAGGCACACAGGTAGAAAAGAGGAAGATTTTTGTTTGGCAGTGTTGAGCTGTTCATTCAGCTTAGCTATCAATGCAACTTTAGCTACAGATTTCAAGCTATTATTTGACTATTTTATTTAACAAAGGTAACGAACAGTGCCGTCTAAATAAGATACCTAGCAAACCTGGCAGGCAGGTTGTTCAGAGAGACCATACTTAAATACAATAATAAAAAACTCCCTGCACTTTGATTCTTTCCTGCCCACTAGCAGAGAAAAGGAAAAAAAACCCACCGCAGCTCACTTCTGTGAATCACATTCAACAGTAGTCACTTTGAGAAAAAATACTACATATAATAAAAATTGCTACCATTTTCACAAATGCAGAAACAATGAAATGTTTTTCATCTCCTAGTCATGGGTATTATTTTTAATTTTTTTTTTTAATCCTGACTTCCTCCTTTAAGTCAGTTTGCCTAACTATATAAGTTCTTGCTTGTAAAACTATACATAAACTCTACAGTTCCTGTCAACTTCTTAATCTGCATTACTGACAAAGAAAAAAAAAGGTAAAATTGAGTTTCATGGAAGTCCTTAAGAAAGAAAATGCTTGCGTAAGACAACAGCCTTTGAGCAGTGTGAGTCACTGATCATTCAAGCTCAGTGAGTAAATTTGGGGGAAAGCAAAGAAGCAGAGAACAATGCAAAACAAACCAAAATAGTCTTGAATCTACCCAAAACCGAAACCACACCAAGAAAAGCAGTGAACTATTGCAAACTGTTTTGCTTTCATGTTTGTTTAATTTTACATAACTTAATTTGCTCTTAAAACATTGATTTGAAATTAAAAATACCAAAATTAACTTCGAAGACTTTTTCCATTCTTGAAAACGAAATGGAGAATAAAAAAACATTCTTGTTCCTTTTTTGTCCAAAAGCATTTGCTGCATTCAACATAAAACTACAAATAGATTGTCAGACAATACATCTTTGATTAATAAATCACTTAAAAAAAAAAACCACAACTAAAGGACAGCTCTGGTGATAGTCTCTTATTGAGCAGAGCAGCTTTATCAGTGAAAGATCTGTTCTGGCAAAACACCCCACCTCCCCAGCTACCATATAAAAACCAAATCTATTCTGGTACCCTCAGATTAGATAAGGGTACCATTATCTAATGGTACCCTTAGATAGAAGGTACACAAGCTAGAAGCTATACAAGCAGGTATCATAAACTAAAGTAGTAGCTTAACTATGTAAAACATTCCTTCTCCCAGCTAAATTCCAGTTTATCTTCAATAATTAGTTTATACTTTTCAAAGTCACAAAATATTTCAGCTACTATAATTGCGAATTCTAGCAACAGACATGTCTTCTGACTTTTCAAATTGAGTAGTCTTAGTGGTACGTAGGTCAAGTTATGCTATCAACTGCATGAACTGTACCAGTTCCAGCCCTTCTGAGATTTTTCCCTGCAATCTTTGTATTGCAACAGAAAGCAGAGAATGACCAAAGTTTTCTCTTCAAGAAAAAACAATAACCTGATCTTTTTCCCTTTTGCTAATCTTCAGTGGTTTTGACTGAGATAACTGTGACTTTTCTTCTCATCCAGTCATAGACTGTATAATCAAATGCTACAAAGACAGGTCAAATTCATGTTCTATTATCAGAAAGACTGTCAATATGAAAATGATGACCTTAGGTAGGAAAATACTACAGGTGTTTGTTTACAGAGAAAAAAGAAATGAGTTATCAGATTTTCATGTTTGTATTTCAGGAATGTAGTATTTCATGGCAGTCACGGACAATACAAGCAATTGAAGCTTACTATTTCCTAATTCGGTAAGAGCTTCCCCATTTCTAATTGCCTATGCTAGAACACCAAAAAGGAGAAGAGAGCTTCCCTGCCTCTGATTATTCCTTTATCTTTACTGCATTAATGAGTTCTTTTCAAGGCTTTTCTAAACAAACCATGATCATGGAGAATCTTTAAGTGAATCATAAGAAAAAGGAAAAAATTCCTTGTTATGGTTCTTTATTCATAATTTCAAACTTAAGCAGCAGAAATATTCTCTTAAACTATCTGATTAAGTTAATTATGTTAAACTCAGAATGACTGCTCTCAACCCTTGTTTAGCTTCAAAGTTTGCAGCTATTTCAAAACTGAAGGTCTTCTGTACCAAAAAGCTTGTCTGCATTTTCAAAATTATTTAGCTTGATAACTTATATTGCCCCCTCCCCACAAACTTTTCTTGTGGGAGAAATGTCAATTCTGTTTCTGAAAACAGGAGAAGTCCCATGTGGGCAGCACCAAATGAGGATACAAACAAAGCTATTACAAGCAAAGGAGAGGGTTTTTATAAAGCAGATTAAACTGAATTAGGTTGAAACAGCAATTTAAATGAGGAAGAATTATATAGGCAAAAATAAACCAGATGGTGTCACTGCACAGCTTGTTTTGAGACTGGAACAAAGTTCAGCAGAGGCATAAAGAGTCCCACAGGCTCTTGAGGAATTATTAGACAAGTTGACTGTGATATCTGATCCTCTCCATGTAAACAGTATTATAAAGCAACTTTACAAAAGAAACCCAGCAGTACTGTGTATAGTTTTGTACTCTATCCTTCAGTACTCAGTATACAGCAGTACTCTATCCTTCCAGAAAGTTCTGAGAAAAACAGAAAAAAAGTCAGGAATGGTGATCATGTTTTCTAGCTCTCTAAAAAATTATTTTTCTTGTTTGTTTTTTTTTTTGTTTTGTTTTTTTTTACACTAGTTTATCTGGAGAAAGGAAAAACAATGGAAGAGAGATGTGATGGTGCAGCCTTTTATACTCATCAAATGTGCAAAAGGTTACTGCATAAAATGAGAGCAATTTTCATGTCCACAGTGGATAGGACAACTAATAAGCTTAAGGGAAATTCATATTAGGTACTAAAAATATCAAAATAAAATACTCCACCTTATCAAACCCTTTTTAGTAGTAAGGATAGTTAAGTATTACAAGTGGTGTTGATCAGGGATGTTTTAGAATTTAATCACAAAGGTTTTAAGAGAAAATATTGGTATGTATCAAGATCAACACAGACGTAGATTGATAAGCCTGTCCTTAGGCTGGTGTATAGAGCAGATGTCCTTGTCCAGGACCTCTTGATGTCCCTTCTCATCTTGTTTTCCGATTCTACACGCACCGTTTTAGAAACACACCTCTTATGAGTAAGAGAAATAAAACTGTACTTGAGTCAAAAAATGAAACTTTCTATAAAATGACAAATATTCCTTTGGTAAAAATAAGCAGACACCAGAGTCCCATGTTTCCCACTTAATTGCCTGCTTTGATGGAAATGAGGACAGTGACAGATTCCGAGCATGAAAACACAGCTACCGAGCAGATGAAATCAGGTATGATTTAGGTATTAATGGTGACTTTTAGGTTACATCATAGGCTAGAATATTTGCAAACAGAAACGCATACAGATTTTGGACTTTAGACAAACATCAGGTAAGTGAAAAATATCTAGCAGCAGGCATGCTGGAGGTTAGCAACTGCATCACTTGCATATCCTGAATTTACACCTGACAAAGACTGAGTACATGCCAGTCTCTGTGTAATGGCTGAAGAGTTCCAGCAATTCTAGTTTATGCAAGCTATTAAACTAGACTTGTAGTAATCATCATTAAACAACATCTTTTGCCCTCTAAAGAAGCAAATGCAGTCAAGTACATTGATCAGACACAGTAAGGTTTCCTTTCTTAAAAAAAAATCTAATGCGTGTGTGCACATGTGCATAATCTCACACACACACTTTGCTATATGTTTATCTCTTTAAAAAACAAAGGTCAATAAATCTGGAGAGTTGGACCATTGGGTGGAGAGTTCTCAAGTGGTTTCTGGAAGAGATGTTCTCAGACTAGTCTCCACAGAGATGGAGCTTAATAATTTCTGTATAGACACCCAGCGTGCCACAGCAGGGCAGTCTTATGACAGAACTGACATTTCTTTAATGCTGGCAACTTCATGCCACATACTGAATTGCCACAGTTAAGCTGAGAAGTGATGAAGTTGACTTCGTAGTCAACTAGACAAGATCTTGCATATGCCACTATATCAGATCTCAGTGCAATAAATTAATGCAAGAATATGTTTTGTTACTAATTTAAGTAACTAATTGTGGACTTGTAATTTCCAAAGGAGGCAAATTTAGGACTGTCTGTTCTTCAAAATTCTTCCACTGGCCACAGTATCACTTTTGTCTCGCAAAATGTGCTTCAGTCATATTTCAGCTGTCTTTAATGATATAAAATAACCAAGTCATTTTGCTGGATGGCTCTCTAGGAGACCTTTTTCCTTCAACTGCCCCTTAAAAGGGTTCTACAATCACCAAACTGAAAAGGGAAAACAAGAGAATGAAAGCCATACAATTGCTATTTACATATGGAAGGAATAAGAAAAAAAAATAGTATGGGAAGCTGAAAGACTACACTCCAGCTGCAAACATCATATGGGTGCTGAAGCCAGGCTGTGCAGCATTTAATGAGAGTTAAGCATCACACTAGTCAACTGTTCTCAAATCAGTTTGGGCAGTTTGAATATGGTGCCAAGGAAGAGCTACTTTTGTTTTGAGAAGATGAAATAGGGAAGAGTATGTAATCCTCTGACAAGCCCTTTCCCAACTCTGCCAAGGAACCCTTGCATAGCTGATAAAAACTAGTAGTGTAACACTTCTCAAATATGAATTTTTCAGTACTTTGAAGGCTGTTGAAGCAACTGCAATGGTGACAAATAGTAGTTTTGGTTTGTTGGCTTGCTCTCTTTTCTCCGCAGTTCTTTTCTCTACAAAAATTCAGAAATAAGATTCAGAAAAAAGAACAGAGAGACCAGAAGAATGGAAATATGGACTTGAATTCCAGGAAATATATGATTGTGGGATAGGCATAAGAGAGAAGAAAGAAAGTTTGTAGAGTTACAGGATGGGGTTTGGCTTTAGGTACCCTGTTCCTCCAAGCCCTCCATTTCCTGCAACAAATGAAGCCAATACATTTCTATATGATAAGATGGAAAAACATCAGGACATAAGAATGTATTATTTGATGACTTTATGCCCATGTATTTCCTAAAGTTAACACTGAATCTATGAGTGTTCTTTTAAAAATTTTAACATAAAATTGTTTCAGATAAAACAAACTGATTTACTTCTACTTGTAAAAATTGCTTTACTGAAGACATTCCAAAACACAATTGTATATACACATATAAATCAGTAGTCACATGCACCATGTGTTTAAAAATAGCCCTCCTCTCCACCACACAGTGATTTGCAGGAGGAACAAAGTTTAATTCAAATATATTACTTGCAATCTTGAAAAAGGTTATTCCCCTGTAAAAATTGAGTCATTGCAGTACAGCTTTTTTTTTCCCTGTAAAAAAATTTCACTTACAAATTTTATATCTGAGTTTGAATTGCAACACTTGTTCAGCATACTGCAGTAGATCTTCAGGTCACAGAAAAACAACAAAAAAGCAAACCACTTTTATTCTTAAATGATATAGTTCTACATGTAAAGTCATTATACAAAACATTACCCCATGGAAAATTTTCCTCAGAAGGTTTTTTTGTTTTGTTTTAATTTAATACTTTTCCTTAGCAGCAAACACAAGAAAGTTCCATGAAGTGTAACAAGGAACTTAAATATATTTACATTTTAAATGTGTTTAAGTGCTAGAAGTGGTCTGAAGAGATTGTACAGAAATAAGCTTAAAATATAAAGAAAGACTAAGTAGAAAACTGTGTTCCAAGAAGACACAGGAGTAAACAGGAACATTCCCATACTTTATACCTTGGACATTAATTTTGTCCCTTAATAATAATCATAATAATAATAAAGTGGCACATATCCAAGGTCCTTCTCAGTGAATTTGTCACTTGCAAATTGTCAAAGAAAACCATTATTCAGGAAGAACCACAAAGATATAAAACAAATATATCTAATTTGTTTTAGCCTTCCTATGCATAATATTTAAGGATCTTTATACTTAAAAATCACCTCCTACCACACCTCTCCTCATTTAAATACCTTTTGAAGATCCTCAAACAATTTTGGCGCAGGCCATAAAAAGACAGATCACTTCATATTGTGTTTGAATATACTTAACGCAAAATACAGAAGCAAGTTTGTCAATATTTCTGACAACTGAGAGCAGTAATTCTCTGCTCTAAAACCTGAATCTTCCACGCTATCACCATAGCAGCACATGCTTTTAACTTCTAAAATGAGATCACGTAACTCTCATACTAGAACATTTAACTTGCAACATTCCTGAGACACATAAGGGAAGGCTAAGAATGGTGCAGAAAAGGACAGATCTTTTGGTGACTAGTCACACAGATGGATACACTGTTTTAAGAGTAATACCCACTTACTCCTGGAGTCTGTTACAGATACAGTCAATACCAAATCCTTCACAGGAGGGAACAGATGAATAATAGGCAATTAGAACTATTGTACAGTACAGGTTTTGCTGAAAATGTTCGTATTAGGGTATAAAATTAAGAGGTAAAAATCTACCTATAATGTGGGCATTGGTGTGGAGTAGAAAGACAAGTAACAAGTGGTGCCATAAACAAGCTCAAAAAAAAAGTATGATTTGCTTTCTCCTAAAGCTTGATGACAAGGCCAATAATTCTCTAAATATAAAAATGAGCCTAACTGTAGATTTAATCCAACAGTAAGTAATAAATCTTGCTTGAATAAAGAAAAAAAAAGATTTCTAAGACAATAACCCAGATACTGATTTATGCAAAGCCATGCAATGTAAATAAACATAAAGCTAAGTACCAATTAATTGAGAAATACTATTAAACCTCCCATTTTGGAATGCCTTCTAACCAATCCATCAGTATGACTGTTTTCATATTGGAGCTGTTCACATAGTTCTTTATTTATACTGCAAGAGTAACCAAAGACCCCAGTTAAGGCCTTACCATGCTAGATGCTATCCAGCAATACAGACATGCACAATTCCTACCCCTAGCAGTACTGACTATTAAAAAGTACACTAAGAAAATACAGTACTTTCATTCTCATGTCTGCTTTAGTATTTCTCTCTATACTGTCCCAATTAATAAACCCCAAAATTGTTTAAAAAATTCACAACAGAAAATAAAAAAGGCTGGTATAAAAATATTCTATTCTAAAAAAATTCTATATTGCTATAACCCAATATTCATATCAACCCCAAGATTAAAGAAAACTGCCAGTGGTAGAGGTTTTATCTCTATTGATAGCTTTGAACCTAGGATTATTTACAAATCCTCATGAAACACTTATTTTTCCAGCATTTATGCCATTTTCACCAAAACTCCCTATACTAGCTGCCTATTCTATACAAACTGTTAAAAATAAGCATATTAGTCCTCTTAATATTATACAGTACACCCCTGCAGAAGCACTGGTGGATATGTACAGTGCATGCCAAAATTTGGTATTCTGCTTTAACAGTATCATCACTTACAAACCTTACTATCATACATGAAGGCAGCTAATAATGAAAATGGAACTGTAACAGAGTGTGAAAAAAAACTTTGTTTAAATAGAAATCATCTCTTCTCATAGCATTTTTCCTGGTAGAGAGACATTGACCGATATAATACTTCAACATCATCCATATTACCTTAAAAAGAATACCTCTTAAAATTCCAGCTTTCAGGAAAGCATATAGGTTCCGGTTATCACAGAAAAAAAAAAAAAGAAGAAACCAATAACATGCTAATTTAAATAAAAAACAGTTTAAGAATTCCACAAAATTTTGTGCATCTTATTTTGGAAGTACAACACAGCTTGTTTCTTGAAGGCTTTCTGAAATTCTGTTTCTAAAAAGAAGAGTCTAACACTCTTGCTTGACAGCTCCAGAAACACTGATGGCTGACATGATTGAAAGAGATGGCCTTTACTGAAGTCACCTGAAGTGGCCACTGTTACACTGAGAACAACCAAAGGGAGCAGACTGAAGCAGCAAGAATTTCAAGGTGCCCGTCTTTTCTCAGTGCCGTTCTTTCTTCCTCCTCCACCAAGCCTGGGGGCTGCTTCCCAGCATCAGCAGTAGCAGACTTCATTACTGGCAGAGTCCCTGTAGCCACTGAGCACCCTGGTGTACTCAAACTGCTGCACAGCTGATCAGGATCTTTTTGGGCCGACTAATCTTTTGGATTGGATTAGACAACCTGCATAGTCAGATGCGGTTAACTCTGATCAGCTGAACAGCAAGAGGCTGCTTCTTGCCACTGTTTTAAGTCCAAATACTGATGAGATGTTGTTTGAACACCTGAAGAGTAACCCCTGTCCAGCCATATTTATCCCCTTTCAGAAACCAATAAAATAGCATTTCAAGAACTTTTAAAATGTTCCTGTATGACTAAATTTCAATTTCAACAATTAAGAGGTATCAAGAAATTGTCCATTTTACTGGACAGTAAACTTTAGGATACTTTTTAGTCACAGGACTAATCACATAATGAAGAAACAAGTCCATGGTAACATAAAACTAGGCCGATTTGGAAACACAGTTTTAAGTACTTCTGTAATATCTGCTATTTTCCATTTATCAAAAGCATCAAAATCGTAAGATTATGAAACAGTTGCCCTTTCCTTCAACACAGATTTATGAATCATGTAATAAGTGGTAAAGTTTTTAATTCCAAATTTGGAGAGAACAAAATGAGTAAGTACATGTATCATTTTTCACCTGAAATCATTTTATATACTCCCCCCACTTGGTATTCATTACATTGGGTAGTATAAAAAGGTGAAATTAGAACCATTTCACCTGTAACCCTATTGAATTGGCAAGAAGACGTTTAAATTTAAGCTTAATGTCCGCCACTCATCTTAACCACTGGATGCTGAAAATATACATAGCCTCCCAAATACCTTTACTTAGTCTGAAAAAACTTAGCATTTACAAAAAGCTGATGCTACCACTTGGATTGCAATTCCTCAAGTTCTTTTTCATCTCTATCTATGAGAATTTCAATCTACAATCCCAGGGAAAAAGAAGTATAATAAATAATATAAAATGAAAGTATATTCTGTTCATGTGTATCAAATCACAACCAGAAAAGTCAGCTGTATTAAATATTTTGTTATAAGGTTTTAAATAAAATCTAAAATGCTAATACTATGAATAAATGTCAGCATCATATCAAATAATTGTATTTCCTTGAAAGAAAGTATAATTAACACTTTTGCAGCCACTGACAGACTAGAAAATTCATAATAAATTGTAGTCAACAATTCAAAAGGCATTCAAGTAAGAGAAATAATCACTGATTTTAATGATCAAAATTCTATAATGTGAACAGCTGAAAATGAGCAAAGGAGTGTCACCTTCTGGGATAGCATTAATTGTACTTTGTACTATACTGTTTGAGTAAATATACTAGGGTAAATCCATAACTTACCAATAATATTACTGTCTTTGCAATGTTACATTTTCCCATCCTGCCATACTCCATCAAATCTTTTTTGAACAAGCAGATTTGTTTTGGGGTAGACTCCAGTGCTACTGCTTTATTATTTTGAGACTACTTGACCATGGACAACATCTGGTCTTTTACATAAAAGTCTGAATCAAAAATTCTTTAGGAAAAATTTCTTTGTAATTACTTGAATTCAGTTTACATCTATATGAAGGAGTTAGAAGGTTAGATCCAGAGAACAGTATGACTGAACACTCACCATAAGCTTACCCTATACAGATCTTCTGAAGATTTCTGATCTTGGACTTACAATAATCCTACTTTATGTGTCCATTACTTTTTCTAGACAACACTGGAACTATGCCAAATTATCTGAAACATAGCTTCAGCATTTTCTATCCTTATAGCTGATCCTTTCCTCTACTTTAAATACACTCGCTTGTGGAAGCTGCTGCTCCTAGCCTCTGGCTGTAACACACTGTGATGAAGAAGTCCTGATGAAGAGTCAGAATATTCTGACAGTGAATTGGACAAGATGGAAGGGCAAAAATGAGAATGGAGGAGAGAATGAATAATGGCAAAAGAACAGGGTGCAACCACCAATTTTTATCACCCAGCATCTCTACCAGCTTTAGGCAGCATATAATTGGAGAGTATACCTTTTTTACACAGAATGTGTAAAATTAAATAATTCAATATTAAAGTTAAATATTAAACTTAATATTTAATAATTAAATATTAAATATGAAATCAAATATTTCAATTTTGTTAATCTAAAAAACTTTATGAAAGACAAAAAGCACTTGAACTGCTAAAGGTAAACAGTTGTATTGGGTACATGTGGCCATGCAGCAGGGTTTTGGTAAGCTGGGGTCAGCTACAGGGGTGGCCTCTGTGGGAAGAGGCTAGGTGCTGTCCTGTGCCTGACACAGCCCATTCCAGCAAACTCAAAAAAAAAAAACAACCCCACTGTAGGCCAAAGTTGAGCCCAATTTGTTTGTGACACCTCTGAAAAATTTGAGAGGGCAAAAAACACTGGACAGGCAGAGGGTGGTGGTGCGGGGCAGAGAGTGAAAAACAGCAGAGGGAACACCAACGTCAGAGGAGGAGGTGGTACTCCACAGCACTGGAGCCGATATTGCCCGTAGCTCATGGAGGACCCAGGATGGAGCAGATATCTCCTGCAACTCGTGGGAGAGCCCACACTGGACCAGATGGATATTTCCTGAAGGAACCGGAGCACATTTTTTTCCCTGAAGGACTGCAGCCCAAGAGAGAGAGCCCACACTAGAGCAGGGGAATATGTGAGGAGGAAGGAGCAGCAGAGCAAAAATGCTATGTACAGAACACACTTCCACTCCATGCCCCCTGCACCGCTCAGGGAGTCAGGTAGAGGAGTCTAAAGTGAGGAAGTTAAGTTGAGCTTGGGAGAAGGGGAAGGGAAGATGTTGTTTTAATGTTTGCCTTTGTCACCAACCAAATTTGTTTTAATTGGCAATACATTAATTTTCCCCGTGTGGAGTCTGCTTTGCCCGCAACAGTAAGTGGTAAGCAATCTCCCCATCTTTGTATCAGCCTATGAGTTTTCTCATCCTATTTTCTCCTTCTGTCCCACTAAGGAGAGGAGCGAGTGGCTGGGTGGGAGTCTGGCCCTTAGCAAGGGTTAACCTACCACACCAGTACATGTGACTGTGAGAACAATCTTTTGACTTACTAGAAGTAGTAGGTTTCTTTTTTTCTGGACTTCCCATATCTTCCACTTCTGCTTCAGTGTTCTCATTGGTTGCAGCTGCCGCCTTTCTTTTTTTCTGGGGGGAAAAAAAAGGGGGGTGGGAACTGAACTCAAGAGCAGAAAAGACCACACAAAGTAGAAAATATCTTATCCTCACAAGGTATTCCCCAATTTTAAGCATTAGCTCTTCGTATATTATAAAACGTCTCCAGTTGTAGAGAAAATTTATTCATATATTAGTGCAAGAATACTAGTACTGGGCAATAGACATTTTAGAAGTTCAGTTCCCCTATCTGCAGATCACATTAGGAATTGAAATTTTAATGTATGAAAACACAAGTTTTTATTATCAAAACCTGTTTTTTTATTTACACTGGATAATTGTTACAAAAGGAGCAATCTAAAAAAAAAATCTTAAAAGAACACAGAAAAACATTTTACCCAAAGTTGTTGTTAATTGCTTTTTTAAAAGCAATTACACCTCATCAAATTCAAGTTTATCTGGATCCTTGCTTCTTAAGGCTTTCTTTGCACAGCTTAAAAGTACCTAACACCCACTGACAGTACATTATTATTTTTTTCTAATAGCAACTATGGGTTCTGTTCCAAAGAGAGGTACTTGGGAAAACTGAACTCTATTCAAGGAACATTATCTTAAAACCTCTAAATGGATGGAACTGTTATTATCTGTGTATTACAATTAATCTTACTATTGCAAAGTATTCTTAAGGTGGTTATGGAAAGATTATTTTTTAAAGCCACATGATTTTTGCAAAGGATGAGTTGACCTGTATCTGTATCAGAGATGATAACTTTGATGAACACTGGAAGAGTTTATCTTTCCCTTTTTAAATCTTTTTTTTAATTGTGTGAGACTAGAGCTTTACTAATACGGCTTTAAAAGTGGCTACAACTTCACATAGCTCATGAGAGAAGGGGAGAGTGCATTACATCTTTCCTTTCCAAAGTGTTGCTTCATGATTACCATCTAAACCCTGCTGGGCTGAACAGATTGGTTCGATAATTACATACAATAACTGCAGTGGGCAGGTAACCCTCAGCTGGCACAGGGCAGCTCCCCTGTGAGAACTTCCATATGCAAACTGCACTGATGGAGTGCATTAGGTACATCTTTCCTGCCGGTGCACAGGCCTGATTACCGCCAGCCAAGACTCCAAGGTTAGCATGTCAGCAGATTTGTGATGCATTAGGCAGGAATAAACACAGACACTTTTGTTCATTCTGACCAAAATTAAGGAGGACTATTTCAGCGCTGTACTGCTTTTATATGAGAGATAATGCATTCCTCCCAATTGTACTAGAAACATTTTAAACACTCATCAGAAACACAGATATCCAATACATGCTACACAAAAGCAAAATACATTTGTCTTGTTTGCAGGCTTATTTAATAAAAAGTGGTTTCTTAATCTTGATGCAGGTGAATTACGTAGCAGTAGAAATCAGGCAGCATTCATCTGACAAAAGCAAGACCTGCACATCTGAAGCTGAACATTAGGAGGAACCACAAATCACTAAGATCCATATTTTTCCAGTTTAGTTTACTCCCAATATTTCCCAGCAACTCTTCAGCACTAAACAGAAGTAACATGTGATCTTTGCCCTAAATAATTTAGTCAAGAGCTCCAGATACTTCCTTCAACACATGGTACTGCTAGCTTCTTGTTTTACTAGAACTATTATAAAATATCACACAAACCAACATGCATTTACTATACAAAAACACCAAACAAAACAAGCAAAAAAAAAAAACCAAAACCACCAGCCTCCAGCAGAACTGTGTTTCATTTACTTATACATCTGGGGAAACTTGAGTCATGATACAGAAAATAAAATGTTAACTTTTAATATAGCAGATATCTATGAGTTTTAGCCAGACACCAATACTGGAAAATGACTGAGATTCCAGAACAACCAGGCTTATATGCAACATATAATGCACATCATGGTTCAATTAGCTATATGAGCTGAAAGCACAGGAGAATTCTACATTCTAAGAATTTATTTACACAGAAACTAGAAATATTGTCTCCTAGCTATGAATTAGCATAACTTCAGAACACCAAATAACACTGTCTTAAGAAAGTGTTATGGTAGATTGCCCCAAAGGAGGACTGACACAATCCATTCTTCTACCCTAGCCTACACTACAGCTGTTACAAAGCCTAGAAAATCCAACAGAGAAGAAAGAGTCATCTGTCCTGGTGTCTGGTCAAAAGCAAGCAGGCTATGTCAACCTGATTTCAAGCAAACAATCTTATTCTGTCTGGACACTCTAGCAGTAGCTGGCATGAAGTAGCTAGCATGGAAGCAGACAGCCAGAAACGCTTATTCAAACAGGCCAGTAACATTCATTGTTTTATATAAGTGCTTGAACGTATTTGTGACAACTGAGCAAGCTGACCATGCATATGGTTCCACAAAGTCAAAAAACAAACAAAAAAACCCCCAAACAAACAAAAAAAACCCCCAAACAAACCAACCACCAAAGCCCAATGTAAATGCTAACTCCTAATTGATGCTAGTAGTAGTAGGTAAGAACCTATGGAACAGTATTATCCCACCCTTTGGGAACGGTCTTGACTGATATTGGATAAAGAAATAAGGTTTTTGAAGTTTTTTTCCATTGGAAATGAGCACCAGCCATCTCTGCTGGACAAGGACATTAAAGGTCACAGATGTTGGCTCTGCAGCAGGCCAACTTACTCAGCAAAGAAACCAGCCAACCATTAGAAACATTCCGCCCCCCCCCTCCCCCAAAACACAGGTCTCAAGCCATGTCGATCCACAGGGGGAACAGAAGAATGCATGTTAATGAACTGTCCTCTTGGACAGATCTTTACACTCAGTTCGGCAGAAAATATTAGTATGAAGACCATGGCTGTGCGATTGTAGCCACAGTGCTATTTACAGGGCAAAAAGAAGTACGAAAAGCGGGACATATATCCTCAGAAGACTTTAAAATCCTATAGCTTTTTTTCTTTTGTGCTTTTTGCCCATCTTTAACACACTGCTGATCACGTCAGTAAGCAGGCTGAATTCTTGTCCTATTATCCCGTATTATAATTCTCAGTTCCCTGGTTCATGCTAATGGAACCAATAAACTGTCCACCTGTTATTAACAAATGGAAATAAGTAATAAATGCAGTTTGAAGTACGGGACAATAATAATGGGCCTGTTGCGACAGGACAAGGTATAATGGTTTTGAAGTAAAAGAAGGTAGATTCAGACTAGATATAAGGAAGAAATTTTTTACAATGAGGGTGGTGAAGCACTGGAACAGGTTGCACAGAGAGGTGGTAGATGCCCCATCCCTGGAAACATTCAAGGTCAGGTTGGACGGGGCTCTGAGCAACCTGACCTCGTTGAAGATGTCCCTGCTCATTACAGGGAGGGTTGGACTATATGACCTTTAAAGGTGCCTTCTAACCTGAACCATTCTGTGATTCTACGATTTATTGTTCCATTATTTGTCGATTTTTTAATTGTTATTATAAACCATTTTAACATATGATTTCCCTAAGGCTTAAAAAAATTTACACTGTATTCAAATGGGAGTCCGAATCTAGAGTTTAAGGCTTCTTAAATACAAGGAATAAAATACCCCTAGCCTACCACTATAGTTAAGAGTCATAAATAACATATCACAGTGAATTCAATATGTGAATTCCAGAATCAAATACTTGGCATAAAGATGTATACTTAAAATTAAACTTTGAACTACTCACAGAAAGGAAACTAATATGAAACAAAATCTAGTCTTATTTTACCTTACGTCTGTATTTTGACCCATCTGGAGTTTTACCAATTTAAGGAAAATAAGTAAATTAACTGAATGTTCATCTGTTCAAATGTCATTACAACTATACATACACATTCTGTTATCCAAGATATTATCTATTATGAAAGTACACCTATAAACATCATTCTGTATTACGTTTTAATAACAATTTGTGAGCTTAAATTAGAGAAATAATGTGTAAAAGTAGGACGTAATCAAACAAACATTTCACTATTTGCTTATTTCCTACTGGATGCAGTTATGACACCTACTTCCAATACCACTTTAACCCTTATTTAGGTCAAAAAAATGCATTAAAAGCTGACAAATTTTTAGAGTAAAAACCTTTTGCATGGGATTTGTTTGCAAGTCTCCATTCTCTGACAAGCCAAAGTCAAGTACTCCATCATCTTTTTGCCCAATGGCCTTAAGACCTTGCAGAAGTATTTCTCGGAAATGCTGATAAACAGGTTTCTCTTCGTAGCTCAGTAGCTTCACCTTTTCCATATATTTGGCTATTTCATCTAAAGAAATGGTACCTCCAATTAATTTCTTTTTGAAAACATTTTAATCATTCACTTTTACCACAAAAGAGTCAGAAATTATGCATGCACTACTTATGCTATTTTTTGAAATGGTTATTTATAAACTCATAATTATGACTTTACTACAACACGTTTTAGAAAAAATTATACCAAGGTTCATTACCCAGTGATGACAGCATCACTGTTTTTTACACGTTCTTTGCAATGAAGAAAACAGTCAGTCGTAAAAAATGTAATAGGCCAATCTTTACCAATGAATGCTTGTTTACATGATATTTCTTATGTCTATATTTTAAAATGTTGAACAGGAAACTCAGTGTTATCTCAGAACTTCCTTAGTTCAAGACTGAAACATATATTAAAAAATACATGAAACATTTGACTACTGAAAAACCAGACAAGTCACACTTGACAGAGAAAACTCTTCTGATCACCAGGAGTAGCTGGAAATAACTAAGTATTTAAGTTTAAGATCCCAAGACAATGTATTTCTAAATAGAGTCAGGTTTAAAAAAAAAAAAATCTACTTAGCAAATTGCCAATGCCAAATAGAAACAATCTAGACTTCAAGTTTGCAATACTTTATATTTTGAATCTCTAAAATTCAGTTGTGAAAAATCAATTTATACATTTCATGTTTGCAAATACTTAATACTGTCTTTAGTCAGAAGCAGCAGTGTCTGCAGTTCATGTAACTGCAGCCAGAAGGAAGCGTCTAAACTTCTACTAATCAATAATCTAATTCATGCCACTTTGTTGTTGCTGATAGAAGTAAGAAGAAAAATAGGTACAAACTTAAGTAAACAAGGAGGACTTAAAGAAGCAACAGATTAGAGTACAAGGCCTGAGACACACCTCTCAGGAAAAAAGCTGCTGATAGTCTGACAACTCCTCACCTTTTGCAGCAACTGAATTGATCTGGTTT
Source organism: Ciconia boyciana (assembly GCF_034638445.1). Taxonomy (NCBI): domain Eukaryota; kingdom Metazoa; phylum Chordata; class Aves; order Ciconiiformes; family Ciconiidae; genus Ciconia; species Ciconia boyciana. The sequence continues at coordinate 56,275,290 of NC_132939.1, read as the reverse complement.
TATTTGAATACAGAATAGCACAGCCTTCCCTTGTACATACTCAACGTACTCCATGTAAATAGGAATTTCAGAGCCTCTACCCATTGTCTAAAGTCGTCTACAATTTGGTGATGGCACCCAGACTGATGGATTTATTTTTTTTTTAAGGAAAAAGGACATTAAAACAAACTATTAGAGAATGCTTACCATATGGTACAAACCGAAGTATTTTAATTTAAAATAGCTCCTCTTACCTGGTTTATTTTTCCCAGGAAAGCATTTGTCCATCAAAACTGAAATATCATCTCTACATCTGAAAAACAAAGTTATTCAAAACTATTGTTTCTTTCAAAGTTTGAATCTTGCCCTGTTCTGATAGACTTCCTAAGTACCTAGCTTGGGCCACTGTCAGAGACAGGAAACTACTAGACAAACCTTTGGTATGACTTAGTACAGCCATTTTTAGGAGCGCAGTACATTTGAGAACCTGACAAATGCCAGACAGGCTACCTGAAACATGGTAAGCTTTTGTACAACAGTTTTTGATTCCTATAAAAGCAAGCAAGTAGAAGACTGAAGGAAGAGAACTAGTCCATTTTAAACCCTCACATACCAATGCTCTCGCCTCTTCCTGCTAGAGGTCTCTTTCTCTAGCTGATATTATTTAGAGCAGATCCCTTGCCAAAATAATAACTGGGGGGAAGCCATGGGGGAGCTTCGCTAACATTGATGGAAGCCAAAGTGTTAAAAATAGAGATGAGAAAGCCAGATAAATACTTGTTAATGAGACAGAAAATGCTGTGCTGGGACAGCTTTCTTCATGTTAAATATCTGACAAGAGAGGGTTGAGTGGGGGTGGGGAGAAGACAAAGTAATGTAACAGTGAGGGAGAGGGACAAAAAAAATTTTTTTTTAAATCCCACATTAGTAGCCCTCTAGCTGGAATGATGCTCAAAGACATTTAAGATCCACCTTTAGCTCTCACCTCTGCCACTGACTTCAGAGCATGGTGCTATAAAGGCTACTCATATTCTGTGCTTCAGTTCTCTTTCTGTAAAGCAGGACTAATGGTTACCTGCATACTGATAAGAGTGCTTTTTGGCTTAACCATGGTAGTACTCTAAAGCAACAGTACTGTGGTGGATAAACAAGCATCTCACTCACACAAAAGAAGAGTAGAACAGTACAAGTTTAATTACAAGCCAAGAATACATGAGACACAATGAAGGGAAACCGGGGGGTATACAAAACAATAGCCTACTCACCAAAAGGCAACATACTGAAAGTACAAAGCATTTCTACATTAAGACGTTTTCATTCCTATTTTTGATTTCAAAAGAGAAAGAAAACAAGTAGTTTCTCACCTGATTTTTGAGTCTCTGACAAAATTTGGATCTTTCAAATTATCCTCCCACGGTAGATGGCCACTAAGCCAATGAATCATGCAGTAACCCAAGATCTCCAGATCACCACGTCTTGATGGCGCTAAATATATAAACAAACATAAAAAAAGAACCATAAAAGCAATTAATAAAGCACACAGTTTAACAACAGTTAAAATTTGTAAATATGTTAAGACACTAGAAAGCCAATGCTAACAATGTAACACTACTGTATCCGTTAATTATTTCTTTATTTTAGCGTGAAAGCATGGAAGGAAAAAATATTGTTTCTACATCTGGAAGGATAACTTCCTTTTCAAGTCCTTTATCAATCTCTTTATTCTAGTCAAGGACATGACACACTGCAGTTATCCCAATCTGGGGAAGCTTTTTAAGTACTCCGATTGTGGAAAAAATAGAGCAAGTTAGTGAAGTGATTGACTTTCTGTTCAAAACAGTTTTTACTTCCCTTCTTCTATAAAAAGGTAATAGTGCTAAAACGCCAGCTCCTGGAAAAAATATTCCACGATGCTGATATTTTATGTGGCCTGAAAACTGAACAGAGGACAATAATAGATCAGATCAGTAAGCCCTGAGCCTTGGGGAATAAAAAAAAAAAAAAAACACACAACACACCAAACACACAACCCAAAACAAAACAAAACCACCAAAACACCACCACCAAAAGCACCCACATGTACATTGACCACTGCCTACACTACAAGTACAAATGGGCAAATCAAGTCATCTTTGTTCACGTTCAGTTTCAAGCATAGGTGCAACAGTTCATCCTGACGTAAATAATACTTTTCAACAACTGATATTTTTGCAGGAGACACTTTTAGGTTAGTAAAACAAAATTTAAGAATGAAGAAAATAAAATTTGTGTTCACTATAAATCCTCAATGTTTAATCAGACATAGACCTGTCCTTTTCATGTTCAACCTTTCCTCACTTCTTGCCTTTTGATAGTCAGTGACTGTAGGAATAATTATGAAATAATATTTCACAATTAAATGAAGTTCCATTAAAAAAAAAAATCTTCCAAATATTAAGCCATAAGCAAGATAAAGAATATTGTGCATCTTTGCCAAATATTAAGGAACAATGTTCACGGTGATAACAAACTATTTATCTCCTGAAAACAGGGCCTGTTTTTCTATCAAGATCTCATAAGAACTATTCCATTTCTACTTAGTTAATAAAAAGCAATACTGTAAACATCTGAAATGGATTCCCTTAATTTATGAAGGCTGTTAAGAAAGTTACATTAAAAATACAGTAAATTAATACCAAAGTAAAAGCTAGTAAATGGAAAAAAATAAAAATGCCACCATAGTCCATAGAGAAGAAAAAAATATTTGTATAGATTCAGAAACCTGGTTGTTTATAAAACTCAGTGCAGCAAATAAAGTCTTTTGTGTTTACAAAAAGGATGCACAAATGCCTATTGCCGAGAACAAAGCTTTACATGCTTACCCACACCCTTGTGTGCATCAATACTGGTATATTCAATAGTTCCATCATGACACCTTTTAGGATCTTCTTTATACACTTTGTGAACTCCTTCAGGACAGTATCGGTAAGCAAGTCCATAATCCACCAAATACACCTAGTAATTTCCACAAAGAATTCTAAGATTAAAGAACTATAAATACAAAAAAACTTCTTAAAAAGTATTAAAAATGGTGAGTTTTTTGACTTTAAATGATCCTTTCTCAGTGCTTTAATGAGATTACTACATATGATTTGAAAACAATGAGTCAGACAGGTTTTGTTGTTTTCCATATAGCAGTCTGATCTGGAAATCATTTCTTGCTGATTCAGAGGACAAGTACAGTAAAATAGTCTGTTATTACCAGTAAGGAGAAAAAAAAAAAGACATAATGTTCATAGAGTGATAAATACACTTACTATCCTACCCTCTTTAAAGTCAGCTGTCCCATTTGAACACTACTACATACTATTACTTCTCACTAACACCACAGTTACTTTAAGAGAAATGAGATTTTACTTATTTCATGAACTAAAACATCTGGGCAAGAAGACATACATAATTCTGAAACTCTAGTATGCATTGTTTGAATAGTAAAGAGAGTTAAAAATGCAGAAAAATGAAAGACTTCCGTAAATCAAGTGGAACAATCAACACTTTAAAGACCAATTTTTCCAAGTAACAGAACACTTATCTGATGGATTTCTTGAACAAAGGAATGAGGTAACAATGCAGACAGGCAAACATAATTTACCAGTGTGATATATAATTTTAAGCTTCCACCTGCAAATACCTATTTCTGAGTCAATTTTTTTTTAATCTTGAGAATTTCTCTAGAATATTATTTAGGGCAAATAGTCAATTTGATAACTGTCTAGCAAAATGCATAAGAAGAATTGTAGAATATTAACTAGATATAAATGTCAAGCAGAAATAATGTTACCATATACATTCTTAAAAATGAGCTTCTGCTAGATTTCACAGGTTCAAAGCACTTCATGTGTTGTCAAATAGAAGGTTTAAAACATGAGGAATAAAATGCACCAGAAATACCTGATTAGGGTTCTTGTAACTCACAAGAAGGTTTGAGGCCTTGATGTCTCCATGCACATATTCATGCTCATGGACGTATTCCAGAATATCAAGCTAACAAAACAAAATACAGTCATATAAATGCAGTACCCAGCTCCACCCAGCAGAGGACCTGTACTCAGCACAAAAGTGTGATTTAACCGAAGGACTTACATGGGGAAGCCAGATTTTAAAAATATATTTTTTAAACTTACTATTCTCAGGCCTAATTGTAGTACAGTTTTATGGGAAAATCGCTTTGCATTCTCTTCATACATCTTCTGAAGATCTCTACCAAATCGGTCCATTATCATAAATCGATAACTAAATTCAAGGAAAAAAAAAAACAGCAAAGTTACTGAATTGTACTTCACAAAGTATTTTATCTATGTGTTAATTGTACAAATTACTCATTGAAAACATCTCTCTCAAAAGATAAACTAAAGGTACATAGGAAACAAATATATGGGAAATACTTGACTTTTTTTTAATGTTGTACATCAATTCTTAACTTTTTTACATCAGCTAGTTAAAAGTTCATCTATCAAAAGAACTGTTCTTTATTCCTAGCTAGCTATGCAATACAATAACAAGTACCCACAGAGGAAAATATCAGTATTGTAATTCACTATAGGTAAAACCAAGCATCAATTACTTACAGAAATAAATTTTTTACTTTATAAATGACTAAGTGACTTAACATGGTTACTTTAAAAAGTTAGTTTGTTGAAATCTATTACAACTTTTTAACCTCTTTTAAAAACAAAAATCTCTCACTTGCCAAAGGTGTTTTGATATTCATTGTTGTAGCCAAACTGGTTCTATTACTTTAAAAGCTCATAGTAGCTATATTAAAGAATCTCATGCATTAAACACTGAATGCAAAGAAAAGTTTATTTGGGAAAAAAAATAATAAATTTTGTTATATTTACTTTTGCCTCTCAAAATTAATGTTGTCTTTACATTAGATTAGTTTTAAAGTTGAGGACCTACCGAAACTATGATATGTCTGACATACTAGGGCATACATACCAACTACCCTATGTAGTGGTTCACACAAAGAAGCCTGACCTACTATAAGCTGCCAGAGAACTACTAAAACTTCTTCCAGCACAGCTGTATAGAGAAAGCCCACTAGGAAACAAGGACTGTTACATAAACAGGCATACCATTCAAGACCAGTTAAAAAACCCTTCATGACATGGAACAATACTAAAAATTATCCCTAGACTTAAGACAAATTTAACACGAGACTAGCAATTATTCTAGCTCACAAATTAAGTCAAAAACCCCTATCCTTAGTGAAAATAAAATAGATTTATATGTGTGAGTAAAAATACTCTAAGTGCACACCACACCAGAAGAAAAACTTTAAAGGTAGTCATATTATTCAAGGACTTGTACATTAGAAGTCAACTTTATTTTAATTCAAATATGAAAAGTTTCTAAACCACATATATACAGCATCACTGTATTACAGCAATGTTCAAGACAAATGAAAACTAAATCAGTAAGAATGTAATAGACACAAATACAAGTAACACACAGAGTACAGATAAAAATTTATCTATTCATCTATTCCTTAAACACACCCTGTTAGGAACATGAAACTTTGTAGCAGAAATGAACAACATGAAGATAGTGGAAAATAAATCTTATAAAGTAAATTAGGTTAAAAGGGATAGTGGTTGTGGACAAAATAAACCCCAGTATATGCCAACAAATATATATTCACCTGTTTCCATTTTTTTCATGCAAGCCAGAACCCCAATATCTTGGTACACCTAAATATTTCAGTTTATGGGACTTAGTCCACTTCTGAACTGAAAATACAAATAAAGACAAGTTCATGAATTCGCATCAGTAGAGATGTACATAAAAAGGGAGTACTCGCATCACTTACAGTTTCTGCATACATGTGAGCTGCTTATTTCTTGTATGCAAAATATACCAAAAAGTTAATGATGCATCCATTGTAGGGACAGAGATGCAACTAAAGTTTCGATTTAGACAATACCATCAACACGACTATAAAGAACATCCTACCAAAAAAAACTAATTTTACTATATGTCTGAATTAGATTTCAATAATTTAAAAATAATTTTGAAATTACCTAAAAAGATTCTCTTAAAGTTCGACCTTATTCCTGTAGGCTCTATTTTCCTAAATGCTTGTAGTTCATTAAAAACATTTTAATAGTCTGCTTACTTTCATCTGGCTTAGCAGCTCGCATGTAGAACTTTAACTCAGTAAAAAGAGGTCCATTCTGGCTGGGTTCCTTTAAGACAATTTAAAATTAGTTAAAAACTGCTGTGTTAGTGCCTAATAATTATTAAAAGCTCACAAAATGTAACATTCACCCTATAAAAGCATACTCTCCCTCAAATGCTCTACCCAGTGCCGATAAATTCAATAGAGTATGTTCCTTTTATAAAAGAAGGTTGGCCTAGAAAGTTATTTTTATTATAAATTGCTTAACATTAAGGGTATCAAAGAATCCTTTCCCATAACAAAAGATTAAAGAATAACAAATTAACTGAAATGTATAGAATTACCACCAATAATTGGCAGCAAAAGTTTAGCAGAGAACATTAAACAACATTCATTATCTCAGATTTTCCAGATTAAAGCTGGATTGCATCAGTTGCAATAGCCATTACTGAGCCTAAAATAACACCTGAAATGACTTGACAGAAAAATCTTAACAAAAGTTAAATTCTTGCTGAACATAAGGTATTTTGTTCCCTTCATACATTAGTTGATCAAGGTAAAAATTACAGAGGATTTCACAATTTCTCTTAAAGTAAATTATAAGAACTATGCCTATTTTGACTTCAGAGTCTACCTTGTATTTAAGATAACAGAAGGCATTTCAGCTCCATTTTCTAGGGACAAATCTATGGTAACCACGTATTACAAGTAAAGTGCAAGACAGAAACTGGTTTGAAAACACCAAAGTTTTGAAATACTGCAAGAATTGTAAATGGGCAAGTACCTTGACTCTACATTTCCAGAACTTAGCGCAGAAAAGAAAAAAGTGATCTTGCTATTTTTAAGTTATTGATTTTGAGATAAGCTTAAGCAATTTATTCTAGTCTAGTTACTCATATATGACCAAATTCATTCTATCTCAGTGAAAATACCTGTTCTGGAATATCCTACACTTAAAATCTAACCAAAAAGAAGTATGTGATTACTGGCAAAGAAACCCAGAAAGAATACAATCACATATTAGCAAAAGTTCCAAGATATGTAACATCAATCTTAAATGGTTCTAATTGTAACTTTTAAATGCAGATGTAGTGATCCAGAAAACTGCTAAAGGCCAGACTGTACCACTCAGCTAATAGAGGTTTACTGCTGTCCAACATTAACGAAGCAACATAAAGAGATCAAACACACCGATGAACGTGGGCTTTAGCATGCTTCGGATGTACTGGCTCAGAGTAGGAAGACTAGTCAGAATGAGAGCAGATACCAGCTTAAGCACCACTCCTAGGCCTGGACACTTGATTATAAAGCTACCGCCTATCTCCACCTCACTTGCTCCAGCAGCATTACCCTGATAAACAATGGAGCCAAGACGACAGTTTTATGGCCCCTCCTTGTGGGACCAACATTCAGACTTAAGCCATGAACCAGAAAAAAAACCAACCCCACCAAACAGCTAGACCACCTGATCAATGCACGTAAACTTTGGTACAAGCATATTTACTTTCAGTTATTTATCCACTATGGACAACAAATTAGCGATATAGAGATTATACACACAGGCAAGAAGGATTAAATAGCTGAATTCTTATACTGCAGTTATCTCGAACAAACGTTACTTGACCTATTCACTTGTTTCTGTGTAGCATAATCCATTAATACTCTAACTTAATTAGAACATAAATTATACATATTATTTTGATTCAATTTACATAGGTTTGAAGAATGTTATTTTCTTACTAAAATGCAGTGAAAAACTGTAGGTGTTAATTCTTAAAATATTTATCTTTAAATAAATTATTCCACAAAAAATTATGTCTCAGTGCTGAAAAAGATATATCTTTCTTAGTCAGAGCAAGTGCTGAAATGCTCAAATGCTTTTCATACTTGAGGGGATGGATAAATGATTTAACCATAAAACAGATCTTCATGTTGACTATGAAGCTGTTTCCCCATAATACCATTAATTCTACATACAGATAAATAAATGCATACGCTGTGTTAAAAAGGCTCATGTAATGATGTCCAATATTTGCCATACTAGCATCTTATGCTACGCTAAAACCAGAAAGACTTCAAACACAAATCTCTACAACTTTATGCCCAGGGTCATTCTAAACACATGATTTGCAAAACTGAAATTAAAGTCTAATTAGAAAAGATATCATAATGAAAGATATTATGGAGTATGTGTTAGAACCCAACAAATTTCTTCAAGTAGTATTTTAAGAATTCCGATCTTTCAATCAGCAATTTAACGAAGTGTTATTAAACTCTGCATCTACTCCTGAACAATGACATCTGAAAGGTCCACATGTTAAAAAGCATTTCTTTTTTTAATAAAAATTGTGATTCATTTTGTACTGCTCAGACATCAATCCTATGAGGGTATGTCAAAGACTAAGTCAATTTCCATCCCGCTTTAATAGCTTAATTTGAAGAACATTACTATAGAAGCACATATTTTGTTAAACAGTAGTAATTGTTCAAAGCTGTTAACCACTTTGCTTCAGCTGATGGATCAACTAGAAATCACCCAGGCATCAGAAAATAGGCCCTTATCCGAGGTTGTGTTACTACATGCCTCCGACTGTAGAGGCATAATATGTTATGGGTCATTTGTGAGGGCAGCACAAAGACTGGGGCTACTCTTTATTGCCATAAAGACAAAATTATAAAAGAGAAATTAAAAGTGAGGAGTCATCTGGGAGATTAGCAATGGGGGTGTTTACAAATTGCTGCAACAAAGTGAAGCTCGCATAAAAGCACCCAAAAGTTATGTCAACTCTTCTTATATTCAGAGCCCAAAGCAGAGGAGAAGAGAAGCAGATGGACAGGTTTCAGGCTCAGGGAAAGAGGAGGACAGCAATTACGCACAGCATAAAATAATGCCTATCTGATGATTTTCCAAGCAAGTCAAACTGGATTCTCCCATGAAAGTTAAATGGCACTCTGCTTCCTGAACAGTCCAAACTTGAGCCAGTAATTAGGAGCCAATCCCTCCCGTACGCAAGCCATTGCTAATAACTTGAATGTCTGTTACCTGCCTCTAAAACAGGCCATAGCTCCTGCATAATGGACACCCACCCCCTGCCCTCAATGGCACAGGTTGGGCATGCAGAAGCAGGTTGCCACCATGCAACAGCTGCAGGCTGGGGCTCCTGGTCTGTGTGGAATTCCTGCCCGCAAACACCTAAGGCAGCAGCAGTACGCTGATGTTGAAAGTGTGGTAGTTTGACATTTGCATCGTAAGCAGTGCTTTTTTCAGCAAGTGACAACATTTCGGAAAAAGGGTCATCACCAACACTATCTTGGGGTGTCTGAACAGTATCAAAACCAGTACTATAGAATTTCCCTGTAGTCAGCAGATATAAATATCAAGATTAAAGGCACATACTAACTAAAACGTATTTTATTCTAAATTAACCTGATCTTTTAGTTTCAGTAACAAATGTTAAAAGTATTAACATATTTACATAAGTGGCCAGCTATTGCGGTAAAGTGTTTCAGTATCGCCATATAGTTTAATAAATAAAAGATTAAAACATTGCAGTTCTGAACTGTACTGAAGAACTAATTTTTTACACTGTTAAGTTCTTGTACAGTTCTCTGGTATTTGCTTTTGCCACAGGACGAAAAGTACCACCAATATAATGAACAGACTGGATCTGCTATGGCTATTCCCATATTCCCAGTTTTTTTCCTAAGACTTTACCAGGGAATCATATATAATAGTAGGATCTATACAAAATAATCCAGCAAAATTTAAGAAAAAATACTTTATACCTTAGGAAGAGAACATTATAGCCAATCAAGTTAAATAAATCTTTTTTATTTTAAAATTTAAAACATAAGAAAATTTAAACTAATAAAAAGAATTTGCTGATTTGCTACAATGGGCTAAAAGTGAGCTATCAGCAATGCTGCTTCTTGTCTCTAATCATTAGGTTAAAAAAAACTATCTGTCAATGCCATTTTAATTCAATAGAAATTAGAATACGTATGTGTTTTACGACAAAACGTTTAAAAGACTTCATATCTTTGGGGACCTCGGGAATCAAAGTTTTACTGTTTCTACTCCCAAGCCATCTGTCAGCTTACCAACATCCAGTGGTGAGCAACAGTTCACACAGACTCAGTGCTGAATCACAGAAATTCTCCAAAAGCTAGGCAGATTTCATTCATTTTGTGATATTTGGGCTGTTTACAGGAAGCAACAAATGAAACAGAATCTGATCCATTTCACGAACCTTTTTCAACTCTGCTGATGTTCCATTATCCACCCTCATACATAGGAGTCCCAATTCTCAGCAGCATTCCTCTAGATCACCACACTTACTTTAATTTTAAACAGCACTATGCAATTGTATTTTCACTCAGAAGATGTTTTAAATTACACATGCTATTCTAGGACAAACATTTTCAAGTTGTGAAGTAAAGATTCAAATGCTCTCTTACCACTTTTGCAACATAAGGTGCATCACTGCCAACTGACTTTGAAGAATTAACATCAGCTGTTAAAAAGGAAGTATTTATTAGTAGTAGGAGAGGAAACTGTCATAAAACATACACTTATTTGCTATGCAGCATGGCCAAACAAATGACAAAGCAATTAAGTACTGATGTGAACATGTAACAGTACCTTAGACTTTATGGGTAAGAGAACTACTCTATATGGCAAGACTACTCTATATGGATATGGTCTTGCATCCTCCCTTCTGTTTGAGGAGAACAGAGAGTTTACTAAATAAAGGAGTTCTTTTTTGTTATTCAGAGTGAGCGGGAACTCCAGTCTCAGTAAATTTAGTAGCTCATTGAGCAAGGCTGAGTAAAGAGTAGAGAATTTCTTTGTCAAGAAGCCACCCACTGGTCCTGTTTTTCTTCTTAATCCACTTATGCTGCAGTTTGTTCATTTTGAAAGCACGACAGGTTATTAATTTTTTTTTTTTCAACTCAGTATGAATTCAGTGCAACTTTTTCACCAAGAGGAGGAAGACCATAAATGTATAGCAAAGGAAAACCTTATTATTATGATCACATTAACTTTCATCCCTTCAAAATTGTTTGGAAAATGACTAGGGGTGATCAAGTTTTTTTAATTCCCTGAGGTATCCTCAAGACCTCTCTTATCTATTCAAATAGCAGAGATACTAAGTATGGAACACTACCCACTAAAAGAAGTTTTCCTTGAATTCAATAAACCACATTGCAAAACAAGATCTGTGCTGAAGCTTTAAACTGTAAAGTCCAAGATTTCAATTTGTTTTGAGCACTGGTTACATAAAAAAGTATATAACTTACGTCAGAAGTTCACAAGGCAATGAGAAAGTCAAAAGCAGCAACAAAGTCAAAACCAGCCGAAATACTGGCTGATCAGTAGCCTACACAGAATACACTTAGACAGTTTCAGTTCAGAATTTGTGATATAAGGACACTTACGCAAAAATTCCTTCTTTCAGCCAGACCAAAAATCAAATTTAAGTAAATACTAAACTATCCTTTCACTGCTAAAAAGTAATAAAGATTTTAGTTTAAAAGAATGAATGAACTACCACCAGAATCTCATGCAACCATAGTGCTTACAATGACCACTTGTCCACACTTTTCTTTTTTTTTTCCAACACCATGAACAAAGCTAAGGTTCTAGTAAAAAAAAAAAATCAATCACTTGAGGACTCTCTGTGTTTCTAATTTAGCATCATTTTTTCATTGCTTTGAATAAGGATAAACATCTCACTCTCCATTTTAAAGCATTATCAAAGATAACTACACTTACCAAGGTACAGGCGTCCAAAGCCACCTTGCCCTATAGGGACACCTAATTTCCATTCTTTTCTTGATGTATCTGCTAGAACCTCCCCGAGAGCAAACACTTCAGCAAGTTTCCTTTTTGCAGGGGCTCTTTTTCCAGCAGTCTTCTTATTATATGGCATTTTCCCTGGAGGGAGATGAGGGAAGGGAAGGAAAAAGAAAAAAAACAGCATAGGTTACATGCTGACCAGACTTATTTTACGTAGAAATCTGTTAGAAGCATGAAAAAGTATGGATTGTTTAAGTTTTAATTTGTTACTACAAAGATACTTTAAAAGAAATACAGTAAGTAGTTTCATTGGCATGAATTCTAAATGAAAAACAACTAATTTTTCCAGACATCACAAAAAAATTTGACAGAAAAAATCTTCACAAGAGAAATCTATTAGAAGACCTTGTATAATACATGCTAGAAAAATCTCAGAATCTATCGTACTCAATCATTTACAACCAATCATAAGTCTAAACTTAGAAAAAAGTAAATTAATGCAATAAAGTTCATCAGTTTTCCTGGAGTGAAACTTGCTTATTGAACAAGTGTCATACAGTCCAAGTCCTCAGTAATAATATGAGGAATTCCTCTTAGCTGTAAAAAATACCAAAAAACCTAAGCCATTCAAACAGTTAATTATTTTTTCTCCTATATAACTGCAAGTAACAAAAATGAGAGTGTGCTTATTGTTTATAGGGCAGCATTTAGTAGATCATCAACAAACTAGTACATAACTACCTATTTTGAGATCATAAATGTAAAAGTATTACCATTGCCTTCTCCCAACCTCAGGTGTCAGATAAGCAATATTTCCATAAATAACATAATGGCCCACTGGAACCAAACAAGTGCATCTTTCTGCAGAACAGGCCTCATTTTGAGCAAATAAATGTTTTGAGTTTTTAGCAGAGCCAGATTTTGATTCAGTAAAAGAACTTACTGAATACGCAGCCACAATATGGCAAAGAGTGCACTAGGTCTCTTTACATGAAAGGCCTTCATGATTTGTTTTACAAAGAACTGATCTTTCCCTCTTCCTTATGAAGATAAAATGCATACAAACAGAGCTGCAGTTATTTTCTAAAAGATACTGTTCTGACTGGTGGTATTTTATTATTATTATTTTATTTTGCTTGGAGAAGCAGGAAGGAATATTAATACACAATTCAGGAAGCTTCTGGATAGCAAAATATCTTTTTCAATTAGTCTAGCTACTCAATACAATAACCCTAAGCCAAATGAAGTTACTTAACATCAGTTTTCCTCTTTTAGTTCTAACGTTCCTTTAGAACTTTTTTTAATTTCCCAAATAGTTATGTGGTTTTCTATGACAGCTGTTCCAAAAGTGCTCCCCCCTCTACAAGCCTCTTTTCTGACTGGGTAGTATCTTCAGGAAATTTTCTTGCCCAAATAATGTCTGTCACCCAACTACTGTCTGAAAAGAGCAGCCCATACCCATTTATCTACTTATGAAATGCAAGAATAACCGTCAAGTTTCCTGAAAATGTCATTCTGTCCACTAATACTCAAGTCTGCAGCTGTAATTGACCAAACCGGTACAGGTGGAATGTGACTGAATAAAGCCTGACGATGGATGGAACACTCCATGGAGATGGACAGCAGTGATGTGCCCAAGGAGCTCCGGTGATAACACAAAGGGGACCGGAGGGTGGCCTTTGTTTTAGGTAAACAGCTAAACAACAGTTGAGTGGAGCTCAAAATTGTTGAGTGGATCAAATAGTGGTGTAAAAGTCTCCCCGAGTTAGCCAGACCAGCGTGGGGGGGAGTGAATACAAGGCTCAACCCAACATGAGTTAAAAAATAAAGTACTAAAAAGAATTACAAAGAGGGCAATGGGCTTGAGCTGGCTTCAACTCAGGTATTCGTTCCCGGTGGCTAGGGACGCCAGCATTGTGACAGTGAGCATATTATAGAGAACTGCAATGGGAATCACACTGGTATTGTGACTGAACTGTCTCTTGCAATTGCTGTATTTTGCCAAATGTAATTTACATTTGTATTGTTTTCAGTATATTTTGTATCACTCTCCTAAATCAGAAATCCCATATACCATCAACTGTCTTCAAATAAGTAAATTTGATATTAAATATTACATCCTCCATACGTGGAAGATCTAAAAGAACCCGGTCAGAGAGTATTGGACTCTGGCACCAAGCAGTCTGCAGACACCACAGTCATTCAACATAGGAATAAATGCAGAAGAGAAGGTGTATGATTCCATGCCAAAGAAAAGTTCCGTTTTTTCAGGGTCCTTATTAATCTGAGAAGTATCTCTGTGTCATAGAACCACATCTGAACACCTACTGTGGTTAAACGAGTAACTTCAACAAAACAGGATTATGAAATACCCACATCACAGGAAGAGACTGGTATTCATCAGTACCTACACTGCACAAGCTTCCTCGTTATCACAAAACAGGATGTTTTAGTTCTGCATTACTTTCCCATATTTCCACTTACTTCTATACAGTAACATTCTTCCCTATAATCAAGATAGAGTTTTGACATTTTACACTTAAAATTTAAGAGTAACTTTACCCACAGCTTTATCACTACCCTGTCTTCAAGAAACTCCTTTCTTTACACCTCTTTTTTTTTTTTTAAATCTTCAAGGTGATACATACTGTACTGTCCTAGAGGAAGGTTCTTCCTCCAGATTTTCTACAGGAAAAAAATGAGACTTCCAAGCACCAAATGCAATTCTAGCTAGCTCAGCTAAGACCATACTAATGACAATGTAATGGCGTCAAAGTGCCAGAAGGAACAGAGAGTGGCAGGAATGGCTATGTGTTGGTATCACTCACAAGAGCAGGCCAAAAAGATCACAGCAGACCTTTAAGCAGCTTCTCAGGACACCCAGATCAGGAAAAGGATTAAAACAAAGGACAGACTGAAACCATTAGAAGTGGTAATGGCAAAATAAACCAGAAGTCTGGAGCCCCAAGACTGACTCAGATAAGGAGAAAAAGAAAGTGCAAAAATCAGCAGTGTTGCCTAATGACTCAGATGTGGGACAAGATCACACTCACTGTCATTTAAAGGGTACAAAAACATATACAAAATGAGCATACTGTCCTCAAGCTAAGAACAATATAAGAGACATGAAGAGGGCTTGAAGGACTGCATCCCTTGACCTCTGAGTTACTACAAATAATTCCAGCGAGACTTGGACAGATGCACTTCGGTGCTTGAATGCTGGACAGACTGCTGTCCAGTAAAAGAAAAATTTGTAGCCTCTTTCTCAATAAAGCTAGCAGGCCAGTGAAATAAAACTTGATACGCTTCACATTTTTGACATTCACAGTGAGTCTCTTGATAGTAGCCTCACTTAAAAGGGAATTAAGTTTACTTAAAATAGCTCCTCAAGAGCATTAAAGAAGGAGCTAGTGTTTCCCTCTTTTTTTTTTTTTTTTACTTTTTTTGTTTCATGTGGTCAATAATTGTATGCCTGAAGGTATTTAGTTAAAACAAAAAAACAAAAACAAAACTAATGACAACTTCCCTTTATCCATAAAAGCAAAAATTCAAAATGGACATAAGTTTGAACATCCCCAGCTGGGAACCCTGCCCTTAACAAATGCACTAGATACACATACATGGTTTCTTGGCTGTCTATATTCATAGCCATCTGTTAAGATGGCACTGTGCCTACTTACAAGTTGGTCAAACTATCAGTAGGCCATAGGTGCCAAACACTGATCGCTTTCAATGGGCAGCATGCACAATACTAAGCACTCACTCTTTTGCAAAAAAGCTGTTATCCATGGAAATATTTAAGCAATGGCTGCACATGCTTTCACATTTATTTGGATAAATCCATTCAAAGATCTTCTATTGATTGAAACCAAAAACACCTGGAGACGGCAAAAATTTTCTACATGAAAATACAGAACTGGGGGAAAAAAAAAAAAAAGAGACAAAAATAATGAAAAAAGATAATGACATTTTAGTGCAAATTCTATCATTCTATGTGCTTTTCAACTCACGATACAGCAAACGAGGGGTTTGTCAGGAAACTTATGAACCAGCAAACAATGTAGAGCTGCCTACTGTACATTGCACAACTGGAATAAAGTCATCTACTTCTCCCTAAAATCACCTTTAAAAATTCATACACACAAAAAAAAGTCACCTTTAACTTTCCTGCATCTCAATTACCTCTCCCCATCAGTAAATGGAAATATTTTCTATCCCACAGGTACTGTGAAGCTTAATTCATTAGTGCCTGCAACCACACTGAAGTCCTTGGAAACAGAGTGGCATAGATGTCAAGTACTATACTATCATTCAAGTATCAAACAGACCTGACCCTACTTAGCTAAGGTATCTGACAAGAACAATTTTCAAGGTGCATGATTGTAAACAGCAGCATTTTATGTGGCTACAATATGCTCAAAACAAAGATTCTGCTACTAACAAGTATTAATAACAGATGTCTATTTGTCTAAACTCTCTCCAAAAGCCTCTTAGTGATAAAAAGGCTATTTCTCCTGCTTCTCCCTAATAAAATATCTTGTAAGAAACTGAATACACTGTACCTGAGATATGCAGACAATTTTGCATCAATAGTGCTATTAGTGGTCTTATCTTTACAAACATTGTCTGCAATGGTTGCTGCTCTAGTGATACATGAACTCTTAAAATAAATATGAATAGACACTTCTCAATTTTTATTAGCATGCATTCTCAATAAAACTCTGAAATTAATATAAATCAAATATATCTTGAAGGAAGTATTTCTGCTTTGTGGCAAGTCAGACTGGTTTCTTACAGAAGCATTTCATCACAATAGCACCATACTGAGCAAACTGAACACTTTTTTTTTTTTTTAAAAACATTGAAATGACTTTTTAAAATTTCAGCATGCAGCTTGTTCACAGATAGGAAAGTTATTTACAAGAGGAATCACTGTGTTGCTAACTAATTTTAAATTGCTTTCTCAAGAATACATTTTCTTCTTTTGAACAGAATTTAAGGTTCTCCTGAAAATCATGAGCATCATTCAGCTATTGCAATAAAGAACACAGTAAGCTTTATAAGGTGCCAAATCATCTGTCACTCCAGATCACATCACCACCAAACCAACAAGTACCTACGCATGTGAGACACTTAAAGGCTTTTTGATAGTTTGACACACTGTATAAAAATTAACAGCTCTGAAATTCATTAGGAATCCTACCTCATTTGAGGATTATCCCCAAGAATTAAGTGGACAGCTTATTCCTACAGAGGAAGGCACAAGTCTTTCCACACAGTAATAGCTACAGGAAGTTTTACAACAGCTTCTATATTTTTGCTAATGATAAAAAGGGCCCATGGATTCCCTATGAATTAATAAAAGCCTTAAGCACAAATTGAAAACCAAAGAAAACAGGGTTCACCCTGCCTGCAAGTGCATAAGTCTTAAACAAGGAAGGCAAATGGTGAGAAATAGAAAAGGAAGAAAAACCACAACCACTGACAGACAGAAACCAGCTTAGCCCAGTTCTTGGACAACAGGCCTGTCCTGATCCTAAAATTGCAAATTTTTATTTGCGATTTGTAGGTTTGTATTTAAAAAAACAAAATTACGTTTACTTTAAAGCAAAACTGAGGAATGCCTCACAACCAAGGTGATATTTTGGTTGTTAGCCACACGGAGATGTTCCTGAAGGTGACAAACCTCAAAGTGCCACTAAGTATAGCTTTTACTCCACCTCCTTCACCTCGCTTTAGTGCTTAAAAAAACCCAAAAAAAACCACCACGAAGGAAAGCAACTTAGGCCGCTGCCACCAAAAGGCAGCTTTAGAGCGAACAGCCCATGAAGGCAGGGGAAGGGGGGTGCAGCAGACCCCCAGGGGTGAAACTGAGGGAATTCTTACCCACTTGCCCCCATTCTCTCCCTCCCTGCCGGCCCAGGAAGATGCCTCCGGCGCCACGGGCTGGGACGGAGGCAGCAGGGAAGGTGCCTTCCCTACCCCCAGTAGCAGACGAGAGGGAGGAACAGGGCCCGAGCGGGCCCCGGCGGTACCACCAGCCTCCTTAGCGAGAGAAGCGGGAAAACCCGGCCGCAACGCGCCAGAAGGGCCGGGGATGCATGGCAGACCGAAGGGGAGGCGAAACAGCGCCCCAAAAATCGCCTCCTAAAGAAGAAACCTACACGCCAAAAGCAGACGCCGGCATCCAATACCTCCTCCGTGCCCAGGCCCAGCAGCCGCTCCTTCCGCCCCGTCCGAAATTCCCGCACTGCGAAGGACCCTGAGGCAGCCCGCCCGCCCCGGTGCTCACCTCCCACCATCGCCCGCGCCCATTGGGCCGCCGCGCCACGGCCGCCTGCCCTCGCCCCGCCTCGGGCGCGATGCCTGCTGGGAAGTGTAGTCCGTGACCGCGCGGGCAGCTGCCCGCGGCGGTCACGGACTACACTTCCCAGCAGGCACCGCGCCCGCGATGGGCCAAGAGCTGAAGCCTTTTACACGGTAGCTGTACGAAATCTCGGTGTTTTAAGCCAAAATAAGTTTGGAGAGGCCTTTGTCAGGCTGATGCCGTCTGGCGATAACCCCTGTCTGGGAAACAGGGCAAGCCACAGGCTGCCGGGTGTCCGGGGGACAAGGTAACGCGGTAGTTCTCCATCTTGTATGTCTGATGCCCAGGCCAAAACCGACCCTGCCAGCCAACCCAGCACCAGAGCCTGCACTTGCAGGTTGCCTCATAACATACCATTACATACCTCATGATTTTACCTACTTTCCTACTTACCTGTCAGACTCTGATTTTACCTGCTAAGGTGTCCCACAGTTGTGCGATGGAGATTCTCCTGACTCCAAAGAAGCTTTTTGTCTACGCTTTGACAAAGCCTGTGTTTATTTAACCATGACTGAATTTTTTTTGACAGATTCTGTGATACTTAAATTGTTTTGAGTGCACAAGAACGTTTTGCAAAATTAATAATCATTGCAAAGTTTTATGAAAAAGAACCCATGTCTTTGAAGGGTCAGCATGGATTCTGACTCTTTCCTCTTCTGATTCTCTTTCCTTCCCATCCTAATCTCCTTTTCTTCAGGTCCAAGTCAAATCATACAGCGTTGGTTCACCTAGCAGGTCTGATCCGTTTATCATCCGGTATCACTGCATCTCCTTTTGTTCTCAGGTACAAATGCGTGCACACCCACACTTGCTTCTGCCGAGCTGTGAAGTGGGAGACAGGTATGGAAGATTAAAGACATGCCAAAACAGGGGATTTAGGGGATGAGGCAGGAAAATGAAAGGACAATGTTTTTGTGTTGTTAATTTGCTGGAGGGTTTAAACCTTTAAAAAAAGCATTATGTTTTCATGGCCACCATCTTCACATGCTGCAATTTTAGACGTACTAAATAGCTTAAAACAAACTAAGAACTATCATTCCATAGTATGTTCATCATGGTAGTACTTATATAGAATATTTCTTTGAAACCCTGGGCTACATTAGGAATAATAGAAATGTATACTAGGAATCCTGCAGATGTTCAAGAGTCTGAGCTGTTCTGAATGTTACAGAGTATTACTGCTCATAGGAAAGACCAAAAGATTGTTTGAAAGAAGTGGAGGACACTACCACACATGATAGCACTTCACTTTCTCTTTAATATTATTATCTTTAATATATTATTCTCTTTAATATCAGATTACTGGGATCATGAAAATATTTTAAGATGCTGATATAGAAAATAAAATGAAAAATTTAATAGATATTCCATTCATTCCTGTAATGAAAAGCTAATCTTTAGGATGTCAGTCTGAAAATAGTCTTAACAATGAGGCCATAGAGATCTAAAGTAAATTCTGCTATCCCATCTAAAAGTTTGGCCAAAAAATATTATTTTTCTTGCATGAAGAGAGAAACGTGGACCTCATTGTGCCTCTGATTTTTCTCCATTCAGCCGGAATAATCAGTTTGGTCTTAAGGAAAAGGCACAGTTTCAATATACCAATCCTACTTCTTATTAACAAAAACATGAGATTCTGCCAATAAACTATCAGGGCAGAGACTTTAATATATTATGTTTCCATACACTAAAGGGCTGGATTTTTCTTTAGCCAATCTGGATGCATTTGCTTTAATGCTGCTACAGCTGGAGATTCTTCAAGTATTAACCAAATCTGAAGTGGCCACAACTTTTCTCAGATGTTCCCTATATACTGTGAATTGTTTGACTAGATCTCAGAAAAGCAAGTATTGACCAAACAATCAAAAGCGTAGGATGGGTTTCTCATTATCATCCTTCACTGTAATGAGTAGTAAGAGCATTCCTGGAATGTGCTAACTACAACTTTCGAATATGCTTTAAGAATGATTTTAGATTTTATAATTGTGTTTGATTCTTCTCCAGAGAGAGGACTTTATATCTTTTCCTTAAAAGATCTCTCATCTTAAATGAAATAGGCAATCCAATCTATGTGTGCACTACAGGTACAGCTGTTAAGAAGAGTTCAAATGCTACTTTTAAATATAGTAAATATGCATTATATACTTGTATACTGTAGTATACAAGCAGTTAGATACTTTTAATTTAGCAATGGGATAAAATGTATCACATTTTGAATATGGCTTGACTAGAACATCTGAAGAGATAGTGATCAAACTGTAGTATAAATTCTTCAAAACCAGCATCTCATAAAATAACTTAGATTGATTAACCATGAAAGTTTTCAGAAGACTGGTGAATCTCCAGAGTAAATGAAGAATAGCCATTTCGCAAATGGCTACTCTTTCAGGAGAGCTACATGTACTCATCAATTCCAGAAGACATAAAAGTTACATCCTTATTACTAGGAGAATATTAAGAATGCTCCTCAAAAGACTCAAAATAGCACAAAGAACATTTGAATCCTCCTACCTCACAAAAAAAAAAAAAAAAGAAAAAAAGTGAAATGTTCTGAATGATTTAGCCTCAAAATTTCATTCTACAGTAAGAAAACTGAGGTATAGATTGATTAAAATATTTGCTTAAGGACTTCAGAGATTATTAGACAAGGTCAGAAATGTAGCCCAGATCTCTTAAGTGGGTTCACTGCTTTCTCACAAGGCTGTGTAGAATGCAACAGAGGAATGCATGAATGTGACGGTTCCAGTAAAAATACCAAGTAAGAGAATGCCAAATGTCTGCAGGTAGTGAGATAGATAGTGTGTTATACTTCAGTTAGGCTCACTTCTGCTTTAGCATAGTGTTTTTCAGGCTGTGATTCATGGACTAAAGGTCTGCAAGATATCAGAAGGGAATACTGGAGCGAAACATGCACACATGCATTTCCACATACAGATGCAAGTAAGCAAGCAACAATCTAGAAATGTAGAAGTAATACGTTTCCCTTAAGTTTTGTTCTTGAAAATTATTGCCATAAAACCTCACAAGATTGTTGTTTATTTCTTTATAGAAAGATTAAATGACCTTTGAATTTAAAAAATTATTAAAGGCTGCAGTGGTATTTTTACATGATGTTCTTCACATTTCCACTCTTCCAAAAATTATAGAATTAAATGGCTCAGTACTCCAGCATGTATTCCCTATCCGCAGTCCTTTTATTTTTCTACTTTGCAAAATGAGAAAAGTCCTCATACATTTCACAAACACCTTGCCATACTACACACAATGCTTTAAAAAAGCAAAAATTTTTTTAAAAAAAGTTTTAAAAAAAATCAACAGACAATTCCAAAATGAATGGGGAGTCTATGCCACCACAGCTGCTTGATAAAAGAATACATACACACTGCACTCAGCTGTCCTAACTGGGGTTTGAGGAGTACAGACAGAAGTAGAGATTAGCGATTACTGTTCCTAAAAATCACCACAGTATTTGCTTCGAATTACAGTCCTCTTGAAGTGCTAGACCAAAAAAGTTTTGCTAAAAACCTGGTGGTCAGAGGCCATAAACAGTTTGAGAAGGAACAGTGGTATGATCACGTTCCAAGAAGCAGTTCTTGACTCAGTTAGCCTTGTGTTACCATCCGCCCACAGTGTACCTACTGTGGTGTACAAAGAATTATACTTCCCATCATATCTGTGTGTTATCCTGCAGTGTGAGTATACTGACACTAGGGAAAAAATGTGGTTACTGCAAACTTACTTTCTTTTTTTCCTCTCATTCACATTTCACACTATTTTCCTCAGTGGAAAGATGTGTATAAATTAAATGAAGGGTGTGGGTTTTTTCCTCTAATGTACTTTTATTAAACTTTAAAAGAGTAGTCAGTATTCTCTAAGAATGGCAGTATGGCACTCCGGAGTTGTCTTTGTTCATCCATTAATATACATTCTAAGAGTATTTAAGATGATCTGCCTGGTAACCTTAGAGCTTGTGTGTGTTTCAGGAGACCAGTACAACATCCTATTGTGTCTAAGTGCTGTTAAAAGGTAGCTAGGAACAAAATTGGTTTTGCCACGTGTTGAAGATCTTTTCAGGTGTCTTTACAAGTTAGACTAATTTTTGTATTTAATTAGATAGGAATTTCAATTTTTGTTTATTAATTCCTTCAGAATGCAGTGTATAAGAAACCAGAGAGAATCAACTATTATTTTGAATATTCAATCCATTTGATGAGACAGCTTTTTTGCTCAATAAAGTTATTACACGTCTGCCTAGAAAATTACACATGAGATAAGGCTGTCACCTAAGTTCTCCTCACCAAAGGAAGGTGCAATATTGTTTCATAATAGGATCAAGTTCTTAAAGAACTTAATAAAAAATCACTTCAGCAAATAAATATTTATCTCTTTTTACAAATGAATAATCAGACACAGATGCTGAGTGAAGTTTGTTTAGCTTGACGTGATAAAAGAAATTTGTAATAAATGTCAAAGACCTGGATTTCTTGACTCCTTTTTCTATATTATGAATTACAAAACCATTACTAATTCTACTGTTCAAAACATTAAATTCAAAATTAAGATGCAGAGGCAGGAAAGGGCTTTGTAAATCTTGTAGCTCTTTGAAAATATCCCCTGTCATTCCCCAAGTTAAGCAGTTAAATAGTTAGATGAAGGAACGGAATATGGGGAAGAAGAAGTCCAAACTCTACAGAGTACCCAAAAATGTAATGCAAAGGGGATGGAGTATTGGAAGAATTAATGAAAATGCTGTGGAAGAAAAGCTACAGAGTTGGCTTCATTGGAAGTTTCACTTTTTCTGGAAGTTTTGTGATGCTAACAGACGTGATTTGAAGCTGTTAAAGGGAATCATTTTAAATAACTTGAAGCTTGTAAGACTAGAGTTTATTTGAAGTGCATTAAATTAATCCAAATTAAAGGACTTTCATGAGTTTCTAAAGGGTTTGTACGTTTTCTTTGGTCAAGGTCCAAACTCATATGCATGGGCAGTTTTTTCTACTTAAAAATAAATGACTGGACTGTCTTGGATATTAAGTGTCTTCACCCATCTTAGTTAGAAGCTGTATTTATAGGTATGCATACATTTTATCTGGGGAGTACTGTATATCCTATACTGTAGATACATTTACATGCACACAAACAACAGTACATGGAGTCTAACTATAACGATACAAAGAACTTCTGTTTATCATCAAACATTTCATATATCCCATTACATGTGAAAGAAATATTATCTGTCCTGTTGCAGTGCAATGCTTTTTCCTATAATGGAATTTTACTCTGCAAATTTATTTTGGTATTAAAAGGTTCCACTTTATAATGTCTATGGTTCAATCAGTGATCTAAAAGGCGCTTAAATGCTTTGAACAAGATACATAAAACGCTTTTTTTGCAAAAGCTTTGCTGTATCTACCAATTTTACCATTGATCTCTTTCCATGTAAGGCAGTTCTGGAAGCTGCCCATGCTGTATAAAATCACATGGTGGCTTTTGATCTCCAGCTGGTGATTAAAGCACATTATGGAGGTTTGAAATTTTCTTGTGGTCATTAGCATACCTCCAAACACTTCTCTGCTAAATAGTAGTGGTGTTCTCACTACATGCTCTTAAAATAAGAAACCAGGAATCTATAAACTTATTTACTATCCTTTGTAGCTCAGAGGATACAGATCTCTTGAATGAGGTGACCTTACCCTTAGCAATAGACTTAGTGATCAAATAGTGATTTCTTAAGGTGATTAGGCTCTATCAAAAGGCAAGGAAGAATGAGGTTATATGTTTTTAAACCCCCTTTTGATACAAACAGGCAGAACTCCATGCTTTGCAAGACCTTGTATAGTTACTCCCTATCTACAATTCCATATTTTCCACTGCTAAAACACGTCACCATCACTCCCAAGGTCACCAGGCTGTGGTAGGTTTTCCACAATGGATTTTTAAACAATGCAGCATTAACTCTGTTGCTTGTAAATAACAAAAAAAGCATCTTTCCTCCCACTTGAAACTGTATTTATGTGGTGGGAAAAATAAAGAATCACCATGTATTTGTTACTTTCTCTAGCAATCTCTTTGGGGTTTCCTTTCGCAGGAAATAAATGAGGATGTCAGCTTTATATATTTATATCTTACTTTATTATGTTACGCTGCATTTTATTTATGTATTTTTACCATCTATATCTTGCTAGCAAGCAAAGTTTAGTGAGTGTTACCCAGATACAGAGGAAAACATAACATTTGTTAAAAGAGATTACAGTCAGTAAATACCAAATAAATTCCAAAGCTTTCTGTTAGTTGTTATACCTTGTCCCCTCACTCCCAAAAATAGAACAAATATAGGTAACCTGGTTTCTGACAAGTCAGCGGTTACAGGCTTTTAAAAGGGAACAAAATCTGGGTCAAGGGAATAGTATTGGCCTGGAATGGATGTTCCAGTTGTAAGGGAGACATTTGAGAGGACCGTAAAACTTGTGGAAGAGATGGGCAGGAAGAATATCAAGGTTAGCAGATATTGGCAGACCAGTGAAGGAACACAATTTTGAGTCTATTATATTGTGTGGCAAAACACTTTGAATTATTTGAATCTAGGAAATAACAGATTCCCATCTCTGCTTTTATCCAGCAGTTTGACTAATGCTTGGAGGAAGAGCAGAACTACAGAGAGAGAGCACAAAAAATTTATCATATAAGGTAATATTTTTCTTTTTTTTCCAAGCAACACCCTAAAATACCTAAGATGTTTTATGAGATTGGACATGGCAGTTTTTATCCAAGGAGCTTATTGTTCAGAGAAAAAAAAAAACTAATGAAAAGCAGTACACACTGCATCCTTTTGCGTATCAAAAGTTAATCCGTGTTTATACAAATAGGTATTTGGTGGAATAATTGTCTCATACAAACTTTCTTTGAGGAAGTAGAAGGGGCAAAAGTCATTGACTATTTCCTCGGGAGAAAATATCATACAATGAAAATTAAAAATAAACCATTGTATTTCATTATAATCAACACTTTTCTGTCTTCTGGCAAGCTTTATTATCCAGAACTAGCTGTTTGGAGAAAAAAAATACTTACTGCTGCTCTTCTGTGCTCAAGCATAGCATGGAATCCTTCCCGTCATGCTGCTCTACCGCATAGTTTTGGTGTTCATGACCATGGTAATCTACATAAAATTTACATGACATGTAACAAAATATATTATTTGCATAAGAACTGTTTTTTTCCAAGTCCCAAATGACACTAAGAAACTAAAAAAGTGCTACCACTAGGTGTCTCATTAGTTTCAATATACTCCAACCTAAGAGCAAGAAATGCTCAACAAAATTTAACAAAAATACAGTTAATTACCACTGACATTCCCTCCTTCGTTACACCAGCACACCCTGAATTTAATCACATGCATTATTGTAATCAAGCTGTCAATCAGATTTTGAAATATTTCATTTTTTGACATAATTACAGCAGAATCCCTACAGCCCGTCTAGAACATGGATATGGCAAGATTGATATTATGTTACAAAATGTGATCTGACAAAAAAAAATTGATGCTTCTGTGCAAAAATTAAAGAAACAATGAACTGCTAATGCTTTTACCCTGGAAATATGTTGCATCAGGTAGAATGTCAAGAGTTAATATAACTGCCTGCCCATTCACTGAATAACATACTCATTCATGTTGTGCTTTAAATGCTTAAATGTTGTCCATGTCATTTTTATTTTTGTTTAAAAATCTATAGCTTTAATTTGCTTAATTGGAACCAACTGTATGGAGGACTTTTTTGCTTTTAGGCTTACAGCAAAAGATTTAGAGAAACAATCAGCAGAGAAATGGGATGCGAAGGAGAGAGTTGGGCTCATGTTGAAACTCCTCTGAGACAATCCCATCTATGGAAAGGCACAAAACTAGTGGGCCATTTGATTAGCGTTTGCAAACAGCTCATAATGAGACATCCGTAGTACATGTTGGTATCTTTTTCAAAAATTTCATGTTCCTGCTTTGTCGTGTATGGTGGGGAGCATATTTTTTATGTTAACACTTCAAAACATTCAAGATGCATGTAGAGGTGGAAGGCTCTTTAGATGGAGACCCATCTGTCAGCAATTACAGAGGTTCCCCCAACACATATAATACAAACTTCAGCCTGGCTCAGGTGAGTGTTAGTCAGATACAGTCTCTCTCATTTTTGGGACCCTAGTTTGTCTTTTAACCAAGAAGGTAATTTTTACCATCTGATGACTATTTCATGGCCTCTGTAAATGAGTTTGCAGACCCCAGCCTGATTTTATGTAGACAGATGTCCCCCTTCACAAAAACAACTGTCACAATTGGCAATAGTTGTCACACATTCTGGCAGCAGCACGGGCTCAGGATGAATAGACGGGAAGCAGGAGAGTGTCCTCCTCGCTATGAGGTAGGCGAAGACAGGGGATGTTTGCACTACCACTGACAGTGCTGCATTTTCAGTGTGCAATATCGTTAATTCAGGCATCTTTTATATGACCAGTGCTCTTTGCTTTAAAAGCCACTTGTTTGGATATTTCTAGACAGGTATTCCACTAGAATAACTTGATCTAAATGTGTTTGGATAACTTAAGACAATCTCTTGTGCAATAGCAAATTAAAAATTAATTTCTTCCTTTCCAGTGGTGGGTGAGGAAAACTGCAAACACATTTTTCACTGGAGAGATATGCAAGGCTTTTAAGAAGTTACAGAAACACACAGGTAGCTTCACACACAATCCCAGCACTTTTCCACCCTCGACTTGAGGAGATGCACTGTAACTATGCTCCTTCTCTCCATCTTCATTCTGTCCTCAGGGTCTCATTTGCTTATTTTCCATATCGCTGGTACTGGCCCTGTTATTCAGAGAACTACTGTTTTACTTGAGTATTATCTCAGCTCCTAAGACCTCTGTTTATAAGATCTGTTTTTTCTAGTTGAGTTGCCGTATTTTCATGCAGACATCTGTTGGAAAGCATTGAATTAATTAATGTAGTAGTAACAACTAAGAAAACATGATTAATGAGCTTTGTCCTCTGCCACAGTGAACTTACCAGGGCATTGAGAGAAGATGCACAGAATCTGGTGGGCTCTCTGTCTCTGTTTTGATTTGTTGTTGGGGAATAGGTTACATTTCTTCCTTTTCCTTTCATGCCACCACCTCCTACTTTCCCTTCACAGACTTGAACCTGGCTCCAGCCACACATATGGAAGATGACCTTGCATATCTCATGGTGGAGGCAATGAGTTCTGCATTCCTTGCAGACAGGCTGCTTTTTGGCAGAAGATGCCAAGCTTTGTCCCTCCCCAGTTGCCTATGGCTCATATTAAATTGAAACAAGCTAGGAGGGAAGTGTTTACTATCTGTTGTTGAAACAGCTAATTTTTTCAGTAAAGACATGGCTTTGAAGATATTTAAATGGTATTAAACCTACCTCAATGATATAAATAAAGAAGCGAGTTCAGCAGTTTTTATGGCACTGTATACTGACAATATTCTAAACTGTCCACTAAACATTTTTCATTCTCCATGGAATATCAACATACTGACTGCAATATTTCTATCTGTGTTCTTTTACTTGCTAATAATCAAATTGCAGCCATCAACCTTTTCATTTAGAACTACTTGCTCCAAAAAGTAAGCACAGCCATTTGAAACAATTTTGTAGCTATCTCAGATGGAATGTAAGTTTTAAATTGTTGAATTGTAAGACTGCCACCTCGTAAACATATTATAATGTATATTGGTCTACTTTGGTGAACAGCTGAATAATAATGTACTTTAAAAACAGTTTGAAATGCATCTTCTAAGATATAAAGCAGGGAGGATGACTAATATGAGAATATGGCATTTCACAGCAGACCTAATGAAAGCTTGTGAAAACTACAGTATCTCATCACCACACTGGCTACATTGGCTGCAATACAGTCAATACTATATTGACTGCTAGAAAGGCTATAAGTACAAAGCATTCCATCTCTCCTGATGAAAGTAACTGAGCTGGGCCAAAATTGATGGGTAAAAGAGTAAATCTTCCAGTTTCATGAATTTTGTATAACTTATTCTTGAATATTTCTTAGAATTGTGTCCTGTCTCCTTTACCAATGTAAACTTTGCTTTTCCTTCATTTTCAAAGAGTCTTTTGAGAATGATCATTAAAGTAATAGCATATTTTTAATACATAATTTATCTGCAGAGCCCCAAAATAGAGCCTGCTTTGCCTGTGTTTCTAGTTCAGAAAACTCGAGAGAGTACAACTACTTTTAAAAGAATTAGATTGCCTGATCAGGTGTTTTACACTTTTTATTAAGTGATTTCTTTAAAGTAGAAAATGTTTCCTAAGTGTTTGCTCTTTACTTGGATTTACATTATTTGCGCATGAGACAGCCTTCTAAGCAGAGGGATGGGTCTGCCTGACTCAGGCATGAAGTCATTGGTCCCGTTTGCTCGACCCTGCATGCAGAGAGAGCTGAACTAGCTTAAAGTGCACATGCTGTCTCTCTCTCCTTTGTATATACTGTTGTATATGCTTGTATATACTGTTATTCAAGCATTCATTCTGGGATTGAAAGCTCCTTCCCTGTAGTCAGCAATCACTGCGTGCCTATTCAACATAGATGCTACATTGCCTCTAATTCTTAATCAAGGCACCATGGCATGGTAGTCAGCACAGAGGGCCAGCACACACACCCCAAGCCCCAAAAAACAAACACACCTGTTCCAGACAGAAAAAAAAAAACCTAATATGAAAATATATCCTATATAACAAGCTAAAAATAAACTTTCCTCCACTTCAGTACTGATGTCTTTGTGCTGTAGTGTGGATTAATCTCAAAATGCAATTTTTTAGTGACCACTTTATGTGTCGTATGAAAGAGGGAAAGGCTACATTTGGGAATACTCAGAATGAGGTGCAAGAAAATGTTCTCTTATAGAAAGAATCAAAAGAGGAGTTTGGATGCATGGAAGTTTGTAATTTCTGTATGCAATTGGTCAAATAAGATACATAACTTTTTCCTGTAAATGTTGTTTGTCACATCTCTAGATCGCCAGAGCTTCTGTTGGAAATATTAAATCTATTATATCAAGCTAGAATGATAAAAGTACATGGAAGGAAGAAGTACGTACTTATAGGTGTGTATCTTCCCAGGGATATCCTGAACAACATTTGTACCTGGTCTTTCAAACAAGCCAGAAGTTGTAAACAATTAATTCACCTAACAGGTAGGCTATACTTGGGTAAAAATATTTGAATTTTTCCTATTTATCAAGATCCTAATTTATTAGGCATAATAATCTTTAGTTACCAAAACCTCAAAAGATGGAAAGCATAAAAGACAGCAAGGATGTATGGAGAATTTTCTTAGTAAAATGACATATTTAACTCATAGCCTCAAGGTTGTTGGTTTATTTTTCCCCCAATGGAAAGTCAAGCATAACATAAGGGATGCAGGTTATTATAAAGCATCTGAAAGTTCCTTGCAGAACACCATTTTTAGATGAAGGTTTTTTTTAATTAACAACATAGCGCAATGAAAATCAACCTGTCTGCCCTAATGTGGTCATTTTTACCAAGGCACTATGAGCCTGGTGTGAATAGGAATTGTTAAAGGTGTGATCTAATAGTGTTTTATTCAACTTTGATTCATTGTGAATTTCTATCTCACATCAATAATAAGCTGCAAAAACCTTCACAATACTAATAAACTCAATAGTCAGAACATTAAAATAGTCTTGCTTCCTACTGTATACCAGCAGAGGAAATAACACAAAAAAAAATCAAAACCATCACGAAAAATATACAGATAGAAGCACTTACAAAACCCATAGAAGACGTTCCAAGAAAGAACCAGAAGGGACATTTGCCTAGAAATAAAGGAAGCCTGGGGATTTAACAGATGAGTGACAGAGATGACAGCAGGTAGGAGTGGGCAGCTGAGGGGTTTGGTCTGGTGGCAGGGAGAAAAGAATTGCACCTGGTGTTTCTGGGCACAAAAGTTGTTGGGAAGCAGGTAAAGCAGACAGAGAGCAGAAAGTCCAGACAGAACAGGGCAAGGAGAACCGAGCTCGAGTTACCAGAGAGAAGACCTGGCCACCTGGAAAGCCTTTTCAAATCAGCACTGATTAGAATAGAAAAGGACAAGCAGGGGGAGGAGGAGGAGGAGGAGAAGGAAGACTTATCTGTCCCAGAGGTCTTCCACTACTCTAGTAAGTAAGCATTTTCCAGCTGAGGAAGGAGGGAAACGGAAGCAGACAAGGCAGCAGGTAGAAGATCCTTGCCAACTTCAAGTTCCCAGCCAAGTTTGTTTATCATGGCCACACATGTTACACTTGGCACCTGCCAAGTTGACCATTTGCAATGGCTCAGAATTTTACTTGTTCCCTTTTCGCTGCATGAAATGATCCTGGGGCACTTGCACCCAATATGTAGTTTAGAAGGTTATATGGTGAAGATGGGGATCTGGAAAAAAGTGAATTATACAAGTAAAATTAGGTATGTACTGAAGAGCAGCTTTTTGCCTGCTACCGTGCAGCTCTGCCAATGCACTTCAGGCTTGACTTGCAATACCCTGTATAAAATTTCAGTGCCGCCTCTCTTCAGAGCAGTGACTCAGTCATGCTGAACTATGCCACCTCTGTGGCAGAATACAGTCTATTTTATCTGTTTCATAACCTTTATGAGTCAGAATCCAACACAGTAATCAACACAAAACAGAGCAACTTCAAAAGCATATTTACAATGCAGGTAATTTGATATATCACCATTCAATGAGCGGGTAGAAATTTCAGGCTGGTACACGTAACTACATCTTAGATAAAGGGCTGCATTATTAACAAGCTGCATCATGTTTTTCAAGGTCCATGGGGGAGGACAGGAGGGGGTGAAGCTTGGTTGCTTTTTACTGTCATCATTACTATCCAAAACACATAGGACTGGACAACTCGGGGACCTGGAGCATGGATAGTTTTCCTTTCTAATCATAGGTTGAATTTGAACTATTGACCTATGTCAGGGCTGGTAAGAAACCAATGGTTGTCAACTTATGTAAGCGACTGCAAATAGTTTGGTTGTCTCAATACAATTCCTACTGAAAAAAGAGTACAGACAACAGCCCTATCAGTTTTCGCATCATCATTGCAGACTGAATAGCAGCAAAGGGTTAGAGCTTATCTAAGCAGGGAAGTATTCTGAAGCATCTACCTACTTTCAGCTTTAATTTCATGCAGAGGCACATGCTCCAGTGTACACCTACCTTGGTCCTGATCTGTTTAAGCCC
This sequence comes from Ciconia boyciana, assembly GCF_034638445.1. NCBI lineage: Eukaryota > Metazoa > Chordata > Aves > Ciconiiformes > Ciconiidae > Ciconia > Ciconia boyciana. The sequence continues at coordinate 56,243,710 of NC_132939.1, read as the reverse complement.
ATGGTAAGGAGTAGCCACAACAACATGTAACTGTTTCTTAACAAGTCAATGAGCAGGCAAATTTTGAGTCGGCAATGACCAGGTTAGTGTTTCCCTATTGTTCTTGATTTCTCAGTATCAAGAAGCAAACTCTGCTGCCCAAAGCCATTTCTGCTCTCCACAGAGAAGAATTTAATTCCATCTTTTACAGGTGTCTTTGAAAGTGGTGTTACAGAATTGTAGCTAGAGAAAACTTCTCAGTAACATGACCATCGTGGCTGCTCTGATCTTCATACCTATAGCAGAATATGTTCAGATCCTCCTTGAGGAACAGTTTCCTCTGTTAACTGAAATTAACTTATACTGCTAACAGAGATTTCTTTTATGACACATTGAGCCATCCAGTGGCACAGCCTGAAACAAACTACTACGTGTACTTGTTAATGCATTTCTTCAGTCCCTTTCCTTATATTATATATATTAGTGACTACAAAAAAGCAATAAAACACCTATTTAGTGATTATCGCAAACAGAATTGAAGGTGATGAACATTTCTAATCATTTGAGTCAGATAGAAGTGGTCTCTCGACATTTATTTAATAGAGAAGAGGGGTGGGGAAAAAAGAAAGAAAACAATGGAAAATTCCAAAAAGTCAGAGTTTCAAATTCAGGATTTAGGCTGCACATCTGCCCTTAACTCACCTCTTTGCACACATGCTTTTCTATGTACAGTGGTCAACATCAGATCTCAGTCTTTGACCCCCTGCAAATTCTTGTCATAATAGTTTGAGTTAAGTTAATTTATCCCAGATCACCTCACTTTTGTCAATGGTAAAGTCTTGTGACTGCAAAACAATACTTTAGTATTTGAAATAGGAAGAGATAAGTATCTGTACACAGAAGCAGAGATCCAACCATTGAGGGCTTAAATGAGCCAATAATTAGGTATAGTTTTTTGTTTTAAAAGATTGTGAGCAAATTAAATGCTGAATAATGGTGCTATAGCAGTAGTGGGTAGAGCTTGGCTTAGCATGGGCAAAGAAGATCATTAACACATAAAATAGGGAGCACCTCAGGGGACATGCCTACAGACAGTCTGTCACCCACTGGGCTTAACATTTCATTTCAAAATTTAGTTAGGTATCAATTTCTGAATGCCTAAATAAAATCAGCCCCTTTGCATCAACATGCATCAGCTTTCACTGGTAAATTTGAGGCTGTAACAACATTCCTCTTCCTAAATTTTGAGGGGAAAGAATAACAACAGAATAGCCAGAAATTACATTCCTGGTTCCAGCAACCCAACAAACCATCTAACAAAAGTAAACAATGTTAATACCAATATTTAACTCCTCACTGATGCACTGGGAGCAATAGCAAGGCTTTATAAAAAGTATGTATGAAGCAACAATATTGTGCACTAACCTAGCAAAGGACAGGGCTGAAAGTCTCTAGTATCCCTGGTTAATAAGGAAATGTTCCAGTGATCACAAAAGCAATGAAAATCTTCTCTCATTCTAGTAAAATTTCTCTAAAAGAAGATAAAGCTGTGGTTACAGAATAGGTTGTCCACCCTTAATGACAAGTGTTGCTCATCTGCCCTTTCATATAAGGGAGAATCAAAGCTTTGGCTTAACCCAAAACACATGTAGGCTTATTTGTTCTGAAGAGACACTATTCAAAAGAGGTAGGACCGTGTCTTCCCCAAGACTTCTTTTTTTCAAAAAATTAAACATAAACTTAATTTTAGAATAATGATAAGGAGTCATTCTTTGGTAAAACACGGTGATCAGTAATTTTAGGGAAAAATTTTCCTTAAAAAGCTAATTTTGAATAACATTAGGGTCAACTTCATCTGACCAAATTTTGTAGCTTATCTAGGAAACCACTATAAGCCCTATATACAACACTATAAACCCCAAGCATATAAGTCAGTAAGAACCATTGTAGACTTCATGGGACCCCCTGCTGATGCAGTGTTGTCAGACAGATCATTGCAGAATCTGGGTATAAATAGCTAATTTAGGGTGTCATAACGAACGAAAAGTGCAAAAGAAAAGCTGATAGTTCTGTTCTGGGGACAAACTAAGCTCTAATCAATGTTTCCCTTTCTAAAGTAATTGCAGCAAGTCAACTCAATGTCCAGATGATGGAGCAGGTGTACTCTGTGTCACAATGTATAGTCCTGATGTCTGGCTTTTTCTTACCAAGGCAACTAGGGTCTGGAGGAGACCAGTGGCATAGAGCACGTCAGGGTTTCAAGTTTTTATCTACCAAAAAATAAACATAGCTACAGCTTTTTGAAGTAATTGTTAGCTACTTGGAAATATGAACTGTTGTGCAAATGTGTGAGCTACCTTCATTACTGGTATCAGTGCGTTTTTCACCAGGGGTTTATTGGACCAGCAGTTTCTATACTTCGCAAATAATTCAACACAGTTGTAGTAGGCTTAGCTGTGTTCTGCAGCAGGTGGGCAGGATGAGACTGTAAACCATCTGTCCATTCATCTATCTTAGACACATATCCCCCTATTTCCATAATACTCAGAAATCATATCATTAGATGACTGGTAAAATCATCTCCATTTTATACATGGGGAATGAAATGAGGCCTGGGGTCCTCCTTCAGATTGGGGCTCAAGTCTGTAGTGCCCGTTCCTTTTGTGATAGTGCCCCACTCACTGGACAATTTTCCTTCATCCTCTACAGTATCTCTCCCTACCTGAGGCTCCCTACATACCCCTTTTTGTGGGGTGTACACAGAGTGAGATGGTTTACAAAGAAAGAGAGTGGTGTGGTTTGCTGTCTTCATGTTAATTCAGTTTATTCAGGCTATTCAGCCTATAGGGTATTCAGAAATACCTTAATGTAAGTGGACTGAACAGGCTCTGAGTTTCATAACTGCACTTCACCTTTTAGTGTAATCCAGACATTATCCATAGTATTGCAGTGACCTACACTGGAATAGCTGGGGTAGTGTTAACTGTGGACTGTGTCAATCTAAAGTGAAACATCGGTGGGTTTCATTTTCCCTCCAGCACGGGAAAGGACAGTTTTACAAAAGGTTATTGAGTGTTTGCTCATGTCAAAGAGCAGATATTAGTGCCAGCAGTGGGAGGGGTGGCTGCATGGAGAAGATTCATGGGTGGGCAACTGCTCCCTGGGGCCGCAGCATCTGAGATCAGGGCTGAAGCACCCTCCTTCTGCAAGGGCTGGTGGAGCTGCATTGGGGCTGCTGGTACAAATAACCCTGAAGGCTACAGCTGTACAGAGCAGTTGTCCTCCTGTGCCTCTGCAGGAGAGGGCTTCTAAGGGCTGAGATAAGAAAGTTGCTTCCAGATGAAGTTTCTGGTTGTATTATGAACCAGAGGAAAGTTTCCAACAAGAGCTTCCAGTAGGTAGAAGGGGCTGCACATTTCTAAATGGACAGTGGGCAGTGATAGCTCACTCACACTCTGTGACAGCAATTGCTGTTGAAGCATTGAATTGAGACACCCTGTGGGTGCAAAGCCTACTGCTAGCAGCACCAGGGACCAGTTTCAAGGCCTCTGTTTTACTTAAACCTGTGCATCCTGCTAACGCACAGTAAAACATGTCTCCTGGCCCCAGACTATTACTACATTTCCCTGGTGTTTTCCATCATCATTTCCCAGACCCCTCACTATATATGCAGAAGTCGAGGCAAGTTCACGCAGTGCAAAACACCTTTATTTTGGCACAAGAACAACAAAGCTTTGTTGTTCTCAGAGCAGCTTAAAAGTATCATGTTAGCAGAGATGCCAACCAAGTGACCCCTGGGCTGAAAGTGTATCCAGAGCTGTGCACCGGCGACAGGAGCCCCAGTCCCTGGAGAAGGCAGTGTCGCTCACCGCAAGGCGTGAACCACTCGCATCCACATGCACAACAGAAAATGCACTTAAAAAGCGGTAGGAAGAGGGATGGTGCACACCTCGGCTCTGCCTGCAGCCTTGCCGAGCTGCTGCTCCCCGTGCGGCAGGGCTGCGGGGGCAGCCGGAGAGCCGGCACCGAGCCGGCACGCAGCCCGCACGGGGCCTGCGAGAGCCGGGTGGGCTGAAATCTGTGGCTGCGTTGCTGCAAAGACTTCATCCTCCTGCCAGGAGCGTGCTGCTTCTGCTGTGAGGCTTGGGACTGAAGCAAAATTAAATTAAAGATCTCTTCCTAGCGAACGGGAACGCAAGGCAAACTTTGCACTGGAAATAGGCTATCAGGCGAAGCCCTTGCTTGCGGATGTTTTACGCACGGGCACACATAGGCAAAGTCACACTCACCTGGGGGTCACGCAGCAGTAACATCGACACTCCATCTGCTTACCAAAGAAGCCAACATAGTGTTAAAAAGCACGCAGGATGCTCAGACCAGATTGGACTTTAGACAGGAAATTATCTTTTCAAATTTTGGTTGAACGATAAGAAGCTTTTAAAACTAAAGAAATGAATGATGTATGCAAAGCTGTACTTGAAATGATTCTGGTGTTGCAAATTGCCATGCTCTTACTGTGGAGCTGATGAAAATAAATGAAGCTCTGCGTTGCTGGGCTTTTTCCTCCCCCTTCTAATAAATGAAATGAAAAAGCCCCATTATTGTGCCACCTGCTTCAAATTCCTAATTGTGGTAACTGAATTCTGAAATTGTTTGTTAGCTGTGTAATATCACAGGCATTAAAAATACTGAGAGGCTATTAAGTTCTTTAAAACACAGCACCGGATAAAAAGGTGCAGCTATCTTCAGATTTTATTTCCATGAAATAACTTTTCCAGTGGAGAAATGTGTTAAAATCCTACAAGTGCATCCTGAAAAAATCCCTGTTAATGTTACAGTTAGAGAAGCTGCAAAGTAAAGACCCAGGAGAGGTCCATTGACATATTTAAATATTTTTAAAAGAGAGCAGTACGCCATTATGTTCGTATTTTTCTAGCACAGAAATATAAAAATTTCAGAACACAATAGAAATCACATGAAATTCAAATGTAATATTTCTGAAGAACACGTAGGTGTGTGCACATACGTATCTCTGAAGTGCCTATAACCATGGAATCTTGCTGTATGCCTGACCTATTGCTGCATGTGTGTATAATGCATCTCATTTAATTCCTAAATTTCAGTTTTTCATTTTAATAATGTTCCAACTTAGATATCAACATATATTTGTTTTACAGATTTAAAAAAAACAGTAATTATCAAGACAAGCTAAAAAGAGTTGTTCTTTAAATATTTTGTCATTACAAATATTTTTTCTGGATATCCAAATCCCATTGTTTTGTTCATTTTAATGAGAAAGAACTGGAATCAGTTAAACAGATCTTCTGCAAAAAGTTGACCCACACATGTCCTAGACAGTCTTTTATTTCACAAATACATATATGGACACATACATACATATATATATGTATAAATTATTAGACAAGATGCAACCTTTTCCCTTAGATTAACTTCTAATGTGTAAAATCCCAGCACAGAAATGAGTAAAGGGTTAAAATAACAATCTCAGAATTCAAGTCAGCTGTGACAATATTCAGCACATTGAACTGCTGAAATCTACGTGGAATTAGACATCCCTTTGCCCATCGAACCAAATTAACCAGTTTGTTATTACCTTGCATAAGCAGCATTTTAGAGGATAGGGGACAGAAGGAAAAGGGGGCATTTCTCGTCATGCTTATTACTAGGCAGTTCTCGCAAAAGCTCACCCACTTGCTGCCTTCCCCACTTCCCAGCTCTGGAGGCAGAAGTTTCCAAGCAGGCTCAGAACAAATCCCAGTAACAACAATTCTTTCTCAGCTTTACACTGGCACACAAAGGTGTCCTGTTGGCAGCAAAATCTGGCTTCATCAAACAAGAGGATATTCCAAACAGAAGTGCAAACACTGTAATCTGAATATTTTAAAAAGAAACCACAGAACAAGAAGACGGGAACAACCAAAGGGCTCTGTTGATAAAAGAGGGAGTTTAGCAAAAAAGTTAACTCTAAATTGATTAAAACAGAAAGAGAATAATTGCAAAAGGAATTTAGCAGATGCTATTTAAATAACTTTTTAAAAAGGTTGCAAGCAAGGAGGAAATACAGATTTTGTAGGGATTAAGAGGAAATGAAAAGTTACACATTCCCAGTTAATTTATTTGATTATTTTACCTCCTTTGTCATATCCAGATTGGCAAACTCGAAGTTGTGTTTTGATTGATACTTAAAATGATAGGATGATTAATTTGCACGTACATATTTTAGCTCTTGACTTGCTTGCAAACTAGGTATTACAATTGCTGATTTGATTATGTGCTCGTTGTACTTCACAAAGAGCCTGAACCAAGGTCCTGGCAAACAATGCCTGGCTTTGAAGCCCATGCTGCAGCACTGCGAGCTTGGCCACCTAGGCCATATGCTGTCATTTCTGCCCCTCGGTTGGATAACGGCCTCGACCACAAAGAACTTCCAAAATGGCCACACAAAGATCTACGCGCTTTGACTTGCTGGAGCTGAAGATTTCCATATATATACCTCTACAGATGTCGCAATATATTCATTTTCGAGCAACATTTTCAAACAAAATTTTGGTGAGAAGGCGTTTGTGAAAAATGCGCAGAAGAGGGCAAAAATGCGAGTGATTGTAGCGTTGTGATTCTTACGCAAACAAATGTTTGTGAGTATTTCTGTAAAACTAACCACATCTTGTTTGTAATACACTGCGTGACATTAGAAAGAGAATATTTAGAAATACAGGCTCACATCTGCAGAAAGAGCAGCGCTAATTATGAGAGAACACAGAAAATGGACATAAAATGCAGTAATATATGCAGAGGGTTTTTTTAACTCCTCTAAAAGTAAAAGGAATGAAAAACTGGTAAAAGGGGAATAAACCAAGCATTAAATATAAACATGCGTGACTATCTATCTAGAGTATCTTATTTAGATTTTTCAGCTATTTATTGTCTGTTAATTTCCTGTGTTCTTGTTTTTCTATTGAAGCATCAAACACCAAAGCACAAACCTTCAAACTGGCTCTGCGTGTTTAACAAATACATACACACACACTTTCTATATGCTTACGTAGCTAGCTAGATGCTAAGGGTATGTGTTTATATATCCTGAAATACTTACATTTTAGACAGAGTGACTAACACAAATCAGTACTCTTTTTAATTCGTCTCATGTAAAAGACAAACTTTTCCTAACATAATTCCTTCTCGGTCTTTTGTAATGAACTTCGCCAGAAAGCTGTAGGTAGCAAGTTTCATCTGTATATCTAAGGCTCAATATGATTTTTTGTATTAAAAATACAGGGAAAAAGCAGGGGAAATATTTTGAAAGTCAATTAAAATTTTGTGTACGTTTTCATTTTTTAATGATAAATTAAGTTACTAATTTTGTCCGTGCTCTTTGTAGACACTGCAGGTTTAATTGCTAATTGTTAACTGCGAATGAATACATTTGCATATTAATTAGCCCCCAATTTACATTTTTAATTTGCTTCCTTCAAAAGGTGCAAGATAAAAGGTCGTGTTATTTTAAATAATTTATGCTTTATTGCATGAAATACGCTAATATGAAATGTGCCTACTAATTTTAACCCCTTTTCTAAGAAGCAAAGTGAAGAACATTAAAAAGAAAGACAAATCTGGGGGTGTTTTGAAAAACAACATTATGCCATGTTGTTCTTCAGCATTAGAACTTGCTTTTTTCCTGAAGCCCGATCTGGTTGAAAATTAATGCATTCTTTCCTTCACCATCAGTTTAAAAAGTGATAGTATATTTGAAGAACAAAACAGCTGCCGAAGGGGGACTGATTGTTGTTGTTTCCTGCAGAGGATTAACAAAAAAGGTTCTCTCTCTCCCTCCCCCCCATCCCTCACCCCAATATTTTTTTTTTTACAAGGAAATGAAAACCGTATACAGTAAAAGGATAATTTGCCAAAAGCATCTTGCTTACAAGGAAAACCCCCACGTTTTTAAATGTCCACGTGTACTTACATATCAGACTTTTGATTTTAATAGTCGACAAGGATAATCAAACATGAAAAGGATGCCCCACCTTCCACGATCAGAACAAGATAAGCTTAAGGAAGGAAAGTCTGTCTGTTTGTTTGTTTTATGTGACCTCAAGGATCTTCTTAGAGGGGAGTTTCAACATGCTGTTCTATACATATCAATACAAATATGGCTAGGCAAAGATGTTATTACAAGTGATCCTACTGTTCCGTAAGAAAGTGTCAAATATAAGCCTAAAAACACAGAGGCACAGAACTGATCACATATTACCACTGATTACATAAATATCTTCTTCTATTTTGATTTCCTTTTGTTTGCTACAGCAAATTCATTCTGAAGAGGGTTGTGCTTAGTAAGGCTTTTGTTGCCATAATTGTTGTACAAGTACAAAAGAATACTATTACTTGTGTAATGTCACAGAAATAATATATATACTTAGCATGAGAAATAATCTTTCTAGTTAGGAAAAAAAGGAGGTATATAGCCTCAACACTGTAAGGTCTTCAACACGAGGACCAGTCCGGAAAAGAAGTTGTGTCTCGTCCTTTCTCCTGTATCATTATTAAAAAAGACTGATAACTGTGACCAATATATACAGGAGAGAGAGTTGTGTCCTACACAGCATTAGGAAGCATAAGAAGTTTTAGGAACAAAATTCACAGCATAATGGAAGATACCAGTTTCCCCCAGCCTTCTAACCTGAATCCCTTTTCCTTTCTAGATTAAAAAGTCTTCCAACCATATTCAGTAAAGTAGCTTTGATTAGATTTCCAGTAGCATATCGACTGCATTAGAGAATTTTAAACAGAACTTGTAGTTTTGGTTGCTTGACAAGGATAAAAAAATCTCCTTAGTTCTACCACACACAAAACACTGGTAGAAATAACAGCAATGAAGTATTATTCCCTCTAGATGTGTCAGCTGCATAATCAGATCTTCAACTGTATTAGTACAATTCTTGAATTTGTGGATCTCTATTTCCTTACATCTACACTAGCATAAGAAAAGCACTGCCAATTTGTCCATTTAGAGCAATCAAGATAACTATAAAGCAGTCTCAATATTTTTCATTTCAAACAACACTGACATTACATGAAAACGACCAAGACCATCAAAAAACATCAGCTTCTAGCAATCATAATCTACTAAAGAAGGTAAGATGCTAATAACACATTAGAGATGGCTGGAAAGAAATTGCCTTTGATGAGGAGGGGGGAACAGGAAGAAAAGAAAGGGGAAAAAAAAAAAGAAGATGAGAGAGCTGGGTTAACACATATCAGTTACTTGGATACAGCTGATACTGACTTTTCGTAATGTATATGAAGCATGTAGTGAAGTTAGGAGCATTGTGATTTAAGAAAATCTCAGAGAACATCATCCTTTTATATGTCTTGTTCTCATCATAACAGCATGATTGATGCTTCAGTGCATTGTACATAACACAACGCTTCCAAAAATCAGGGATTAACTGTAATTCTTTTAGATTTTTTCTTTATATTTGATCATAGGTGCAAAAAAAAATTCTGAAATGCACCAAAATATGCAAAAAATCACTGCAGAAAAATAGCACAGTGCTCTTTACCACTGTTTACTTTTGAAGTTTCCCTAAACAAGCACTGAAATTTAGCAGTCAACTTTAGTTAATAAAACTACTTAAAACCAGCATAAATCATGCAGCTATAGATTTGTGCATGCAAGGATAATCTATGACATCCATCCTGCTTTTGCTTAGAGTAGTAGTCAAAACATTTTTGCTTCTTGCAGGTCATGCTGATCTGTACTATAATTTGAATTCTCAAGCTGTTATCCATATATCATTCCCAACAACTTTCCAAAATAGAAAAGAATTTCCACTTCTTTAATTAAAACAAGGAGCTACAGCGTGCACTTGGCTGAGTCCTGACTTACTGTCAGGGAGAGACTTGAGCTTGGGGGTGAGATCCTCAGCTGAGGTAAACTGATAAAGCTCAGTTGGAATTAATTGGGCTATCCTGGTTTACCTAACTGAGGATATAGTCCTTTTGTATTTCTAGCATCAAGTACTGCCAACTGTTTTCAAATACACCTGAAGTGCCTGAATGTCATTATTGATATCTATACAGAATCTTTAATGCAGATGGGTATAATGAGCTTTACGGATTTTTGTGCCAGATTCCACCCACAGGAACACTAGACTAAATCAGAAGGAATGCCACCAAAAAAAAGCATAGTAGAGAGAAGGAACAGCACATCTTGAAACAGAAAGTGCATCTGGCTGTTAGCTGAATGATTGTTTGCACATCTCTGAATGCAAATGCAACCAGTTCTGGGGTAGAACAAGGCAGCAGTTCAACAGTACCCGTGTACAACTAAACAACTTGATCTTAGTTATGACAAATAGTAATTAGCTCATGGTTATGTAAATATATTCTTTTCCAGGTAACATTTTTCATTGCTTGTATCGCAGACAGGAGCTCTGCAGCTAAGAAACATGCACAATTAGAAAAAGAAAAGTTTATAAATGATGATAAAGAGCTTCTAAGATTTACTGTGTCACAAATAACAAGGCAGCTTTTCTCCCAGTTTCCAGCTACCTATATAGTTAATCAAGCAATAATTGACCTCTAACAAAGCCTCAAGGCAGGTTGCAAAATGATCAGTGAGACTTTCCACTGAGGAAGACTGTTCTGACGTGGGATAGAGGTTCTTCATCTTAACCAAGAACACTTATGTCCATTTTCCATGCAATTCATCCAGAGCACAGTTAGCTGTATGATTGAAGAGGTGCGTAGCTGTCACTCCTGAAGAGGTACTCCTTCATATAGAGAAGCATTAATCAATTGAGGGGTTTACAGATCAAAGGCAGAGCCTGAGCTGGTGCTGACAGTGGTCTTGGAGAGGAGAGTGGTAGTACAGAGCCCTGCTACATGCTCTGTGGTGGTACTGGTGAAAAGCTGGGCCACTGTATTCTGCAGAGCCATACTCTCTGTGTTGCTATTTCATTTAGCTTTACATACAATGATTCACAGTAATGTGCTTGGGATGTGACAAACATTAATTTCAGTGACTGTATCCTCATCCATGGTGGAAGAGGTGCAGCCTTTTGGCAAGTCCTGGATGGAAGACAACGTTCTGGGTATGACACGTGTGCTACGAATAAATTGACTGTGGGCACCAGCAGCAGCACAGTACTGCACAGGAGCTAACAAAGTCCAGCAAAGTATGCAGTACAGTAGTCCAGGAATAGCTCAGAGCTGTGACCTGCGGAGTCCACACGAGCATCTGGCCTTCACAGTCCTGACCCCCTGCGCAGAGGGGCTGGCTAACCCTCACAGCACTCTCGCACCCTAGCTAGCTGCTTAATCAGGTCAGCAACATTTTGTGGCCAGCTTGTCAGAAGTTGCAGAGATGGAGCAATGCGAGGACTGAGATTTGACATTCGTACAAGATGGAAGACAGAGATCAAGGAGTGACAAACATGCAACAGTCAAGAAAAGCTTGAGACAGGAGCAGAGCAGAGCAGGCACTGCAAGAGACATACTGAAGTTATTTCAAAGCTGATTATTTCTATTGCTATTTTATTTTTGTGAGATATTCAATGAAATGGAGCCTGACATTTTAGAATATGCTCCTCACGCTGTGACAGTAATGGCTGTCAGGGTATGCAGCTGACTACTTTCAATCTATCAGACCTCAGTAGCATCTGAGACTAGTTTAAAAGGCCCATTGTAGTGTGTAAAAGTGAGACGCTGAGTGTGAGGTATGTGTGTCACTTCTGAAATGGTGGACTAGCCCTGAGAAATTATTTTATAACAGTGGCTTGTGCCAAAGAATCACTGGTCAGTAAAGGATTGTTTCCTCTGAGGAACTATTGCTTGCTCCAGCATGCTTCTGTAGCATGTAGGCAAGTTTACCTCCTTATGAAGTAGCCTTTTTTCAAATACTTCCCAGCACTCATAAACAGCATTACTTCAAACAAAATGCTCAGTGCTATTGCGAGTAGGAAGCCTGATTCTCCTTATGCTGGGTTGAGCCTCAGGACTAAAGCAACAACACAAAACAATTTGTCTGGTTTGTAAACTGAGAACATTTTCCATGTGACTGAGTGGAACAGGAAGCACATGTTGAGAGCCCCCAAGTACCATTTCCGCAGAAGGATTCTGTTCACTGCAATGAGACCTTTAAAAATATCCAAGATGTGAAAAGATATTTGAGAAATTTTCATGAAGAATTTTTAGTACCCTCTGCTGTAATAAGCAGAAGGTGTTTAATAAACATGATATGCAGCAGTTGCTAAGCAGAATCTGATTTATGTACAGTAGCAGTTAGAAGCAACTACACATCAGGGTTGTACACTTTATTTGACTGTGAATTCTGATTTTCTGATGGAAGCAATTCTGCTGAACTTTATTTATAATCAGCTTACAACATGGATAGCAGTATTATAAATGCTTCTCAAATTACATAGCAAATCTTGTTGTCTTCTTGGGCAAATAAGAAACCTACATCATGAGCTTTAATTGTAATACAGGTCATTGTCAAGGGTAAAACACTTTCCAAACCCTTCTGATAGTTGAAATCATACAGAATTTAAAAACAGGATGCAGGATAACTCAGCGTACCTGAGATGGTTTTGCATCTGCTCAGTACATACATTTCAAAACAAATTGTTCCAGATTTTTTTTTCCACCCCCATTAAATTAATTATTAAAACTCAACGGATTCCTGTATGGATTACATTGGAGCTTGTGTAGGTGAAGAAGAGGGATCCAGAAACCCTGGTCTCGGCTCCACCAGTGTAAACGGAGCACAATTCCCACACCAACTTAAACCCATTAGCTGTGTATCAGGGTAACAGAGATCAGAGCATGACCCAGAAACAGAGCAAGGCAGAGAAGTACAGTTTCATTTAGCTGTGTTCAGGAATCAAACACACATTCTGTCCATATACAGAACAAAAATGAGCATGTAAGCTGTGCCTCATATGGCATTAATCGATTACAGTGCTCTATCCTTATCTCATTATAAGTCAGTAAAATCAATGGAATAACGTTTACCCACATCAGATGAAAATCTTGCCAAAGGGAAAGCAGATGGTATGTAGGGAAGTATCCAAACCTCTCTTCCCCTTCCCTTTCCTCCTCCCCTTCCTCTTCCGTTTCCTTTCCCCTACCCTTTTCCTTCATCAGTACATTAGAAATTTAGAAATAAGAGGTTAGGAGACTTAACAGACCCCCACAATGGATTTGTAGTGGCAGCAAGTGGATAATGACATCTGTATCACTCAAGTCAAATAGACAAAGAGATCCTGCTTCAGAATGGTCCCTCAACCCAGTGAAAACATTTCTGGGCATGCATCTGTCTACCACATAGCAAGTAAAGCAGCAACAGAACCCTGTCAAAGAATAAGCTTCATTTTTATCTGAATTACTCTGATGTTATCAGATGGCTATCATAATCATATTAAATATATATACATGCTTTTTTACCCATGTAGACAGACTGATAATTTTCTTTAGTTTCTTCCTCTTCATAGGATCCCTCAGATTTTCCAACTAGGCCAATCCTGTAAGCCATTTGACACACAGACCCTAACATACCAAACTCTCCCACTGAGAGCCTGTTTAGAGAGCAAGGGCTCTGCAGCAGAGCACATGCACACTACTGTTTCTTGGGGTCACAGCAGCATGTGCACAGAAATAAAAATGAAGGAGCTTCAGCAGGCAGAACAAGAGTGAGTGGAAAGAATCGTTGACTGGAGTGAGGTGGGGTTGGATTTTAGGTCCTTGGCCCAGTGTTCCATTTTCCTTTCATAGAATAGTTTGGGTTGGAACAAACCTTTACAGGTCATCTAGTCCAACCCCCCTGCAATGAGCAGGGACATCTTTCACTAGATCAGGTTGCTCAGAGCCCGGTCCAACCTGACCTTGAATGTTTCCAGGAATGGAGCATCTACCACCTCTCTGGGCAACCTGTTCCAGTGTTCCACCACCCTCATTGTAAAAAATTTCTTCCTTTTATCTGGTCTGAATCTACCCTCTTTTAGTTTAAAACCATTACCCCTTGTCCTATTGCAACAGGCCCTGCTAAAAAGTTTGTCCCCATCTTTCTTATAAGCCCCCTTTAAGTACTGAAAGGCTGCAATAAGGTCTTTCCAGAGCCTTCTCTTCTCCAGGCTGAACAACCCCAACTCTCTCAGCCTTTCTTCACAGGAGAGGTGCTCCATCCCTCTGATCATCTTTGTGCCCCTCCTCTGGGCCTGCTTCAACAGGTCCATGTCTTTCCTGTGCTGAGGGCTCCAGAGCTGGATGCAGTACTGCAGGTGGGGTCTCAGCAGAGCAGAGTAGAGGGGCAGAATCACCTCCCTTGACCTGCTGGCCACGCTTCTTTTGCTGCAGCCCAGGATACGGTTGGCCTTCTGGGCTGTGAGTGCAAATTGTTGGCTCATGTCCAGCTTTTCATCCACCAGTATCCCCAAGTCCTTTTTTTCAGGGCTGCTCTCAATCCCTTCATCCCCCAGCCTGTATTGAACCAGGGGTTGCCCTGACCCAGGTGCAGGACCCTGCACTTGGCCTTGTTGAACCTCATGAGGTTTACATGGGCCCACTTCTCGAGCTGGTCCAGGTCCCTCTGGATGGCATCCTGTCCCTCAGGCATGTCAACCACACCACTCAGCTTGGTGTTGTCTGAAAATTTGTTGAGGGTGCACTCGATCCCACTATGTCATCAATGAAGATATTAAACAGTACTGGTCCCAGTACAGATGGACCCCTGAGGGACACCACTTGTCACCAGTCTCCATCTGGATATTGAGCCGTTGACCTCTACCCTCTGGATGCAACCATCCAACCAATTCCTCATGCACTGAACAGTCCACCCATCCAATCCTATCTCTCCAATTTAGAGAGAAGGATGTTGTGGGGGACCGTGTCAAAGGCCTTACAGAAGTCCAGATAGATGACATCCATAGCTCTCCCCTTGTCCACTGATGTAGTCACTCCATCATAGAAGGCCACTAGGTTGGTCATGCAAGACTTGCCCTTGGTGAAGCCATGCTGGCTGTCTCAAATTACTTCCCTGCCCTCCATGTGCTTTAGCGTAGCTTCTAGGAAGATCTGTTCCATGATCTTCCCAGGCACAGAGGTGAGGCTGACAGGTCGGTAGTTCCCAGGGTAATCCTTTCTACCCTTTTTAAAAATGGGTGCAATGTTTCCCTTTTTCCAGTCACCAGGGACTTCACCTGACTGCCATGACTTTTCAAATATCATGGAGAGTGGCTTGGCAACTACATCAGTCAATTCCATCAGGACTCTGCGATGCATCTTGTCAGGTCCCATAGACTTATGTATGTTCAGGCTCAGGTGGTCATGAACCTGATCTTCTCTTACAGCGGGAGGGACTTTGCTCCCCCTGTCCTTGTCTTGTGGTCCATCCACTCAAGAGGTGTGGGAAGAGAGATTGCCAGTGAAGACTGAGGTAAAGAAGTTGTTGAGTACCTCAGCCTTCTCCTTGTCTGTTGTTACCAGTTTGCCAGTCTTGCTCATCGTGGGGACATGCTTTCTTTGACCTTCCTTTTCTGGCTGACGTACCTGTAGAAGCCCTTCTTATTATGCTTTGCATCCCTTGCCAAGTTCAGCTCCAGCTGTGTCTTGGTCTTCCTGACCCCATCCCTACACAACCAAGAAATGTCCCTATACTCTTCCCAGGATACCTGTCCCTGCTTCCACTGCCTGTGCATTTCCTTCTTGCCCTTTAGTTTGACCAGCAGGTCTCAACTCATCCATGCCGGTCTCTTGCCTTCCTTTCCTGATTTCTTACACCAGAGAGCTGGTATCAAGAACTCTTGCGCTCTATGGAAAGCATCCTTAAAGATCTGCCAGCTCTGTTCTGCTCCCTTGTCCCTGAGGGCAAATTTGGGCCTTCGTAGATACCCAAATTTGTATGCATCTCTCATAGCACAGTGAGATGAATAAACATACCCACAGCCATGGAAGAAGAGCATGCAGGTTTAAACCCAGCCAGACCAGACTCTGGCACATACAAAGGTACTACACAGCCCTCTTTGCCCTCAGGCTACCGGAGCTATACCAGTGCTGCTGCACTGTGCAGGATTCAGAGGACAAAAGTCTTGCCCATATTTTAACTGGGTCAGAGGGTGCTTATTCCTAGAGCAAATTTCTCCCCCTGCCTAAATCTGCGGGGTGACTGTGGATGAAGACATCTCCTCCATACATTATGTCCTGCTGTTCCACCTGTAGAAAGTGCAGTCCTCCCTGTTGGTGTCCCACACCAAGGCAGACCCTGCACTGCAAGACATAGCGGTCATGCATAATAACCTTCAAAGCCCACTTTGTTTACATTGTTAATGTGTTATGTCAAGCTAAGTTCTCACCCTTTTTCCTGCCGGACTGGTCTATGAGGTTTGTGTTTCCCTCTCGCAATCAATAATGGCTTAAGTAGCAAATAGAGTTCCCATCCCCCAGCACTAATAGACCCTCATGCAGTCAGGAAGCATCAAGATGAACCCTCAGTTACCACTGTGCACCCTGTTTAATGTATGCATTTTTATGGCCTCTGATGTATATGGTTCCATTACTGTCTATGAATACAGAGTACTGGAGCTAGTTAATGTATTATTTATTTTATTACCCCTTTGTATAAGCTGGTATTTGTAATTTGGAATTTTATATACTTTGGTTCTGTAATGGTTTCATAATGTGTACACAGCTCAATAATTAAAAAAATATATCTTACCACCTCACCTCCAGAGCCAAGTTTGTTTACGCTGCTAACTGCACGCCCCGGCCAGCGCACATCCCCAGCCGTCTGCCAGCCCCTCCGCTCCCAGCCCCGAAAGCCTTGCTGGTCCCGCTGCCAGGACACAGCCCCCACCTGCACCCTGAGAAATCCAGCACAGTTTTGTTCTCCCTCTCTGGGGAGAGAGGCAAGTTTCCTACATTTTTAGAGTTTTCAGATTTTTAGACCTAACGTGCGGCTGGCTGGCATGTCCCCTTCGTTTCCAAAGATGGAGCCCTGTGAGTGCAAGGGCTGTCTGTCTGCCCAGTGCTCGGCTCCACACAGCATTTCATCTCAGCAGTAGCAGAAGCATTTTCTCTTTCACCAACAAAGCAAGTTTCTGCCAGTACGACGTGTCACAAAGCACATCGGGCAACAGGAGGGACCGAAGGGAAGAGGGAGTTTCTCTCAGGCAATCAGCACGTTTTACATCGAGCTCCAGCCGGCCATCCAGTCCTAACTTGGGTGCCTTGGAGCACTGCCAGTCCTCCTGCTGACTTGTGAAGAGGAGCTTGTTGCTCCTCCAAATGGCCTGAAAGTTCACTTGCAAAAATTCACAGCCATATCTTTTCAGGTATCATAGCCTGGCCGCACGACTGTGTTTAAGGATTTGATTTACTTTTTGCTTGGTTCAAACATTTGTGCTGAAACTGACCTTTCTAAATACATAAGTATAAGAATCATA
The DNA here is from genome assembly GCF_034638445.1 of Ciconia boyciana. Lineage (NCBI taxonomy): Eukaryota > Metazoa > Chordata > Aves > Ciconiiformes > Ciconiidae > Ciconia > Ciconia boyciana. The sequence continues at coordinate 56,226,269 of NC_132939.1, read as the reverse complement.
GAATCGTTTAGGTTGGAAAAGACCTTTAAGATCATCCAGTCCAACTGTTAACGTAGCACTGCCAAGTCCACCACTAAACCATGTCCCGAAGCACCACATCTACACCTCTTTTAAATACCTCCAGGGATGGTGACTCAACCACTTCCCTGGGCAGCCTGTTCCAATGCTCGGGAACCCTTTCAGTGAAGAAATTTTTCCTAATATCCAGCCTAAACCTCCCCTGGTGCAACTTGAGGCCATTTCCTCTTCTTCTATGGCTTGTTACCTGGGAGAAGAGACCGACCCCCACCTCTCTACAACCTCCTTTCAGGTAGTTGTGGAGAGCAATAAGGTCTCCCCTGAGCCTCCTTTTCTCCAGGCTAAACAACCCCAGTTCCCTCAGCCGCTCCTCATAAGACTTCTGCTCTAGACCCTTCACCAGCTTCGTTGCCCTTCTCTGGACACGCTCCAGCACCTCAATGTCTCTCTTGTAGTGAGGGGCCCAAAACTGAACACAGTATTCGAGGTGCGGCCTCACATGCCAAGTACAGGGGCACGATCACTTCCCTAGTCCTGCTGGCCACACTACTTCTGATACATAATAAGCATAATACACTATTACTTTCTGTCTTCCTCCTCATGGATGCCAGCCAAACCACGTGGCACCTGCACAGAAACCCTTTGGTTTCAGTACCGGGTCTGAAAAATGACGTTGTCCAATGAACTGTGGACAAGTAGTGGGGCCCAGGAAGGACTGAAATGGAGAAGCATTATCTGTGTCAGTGTTCAGCACACAGAGGAGTGCAAAAACCCCCACTTTTTTCTCTCTGTTGGGCAAAATTAGCAAAGTTAACAAAACTGATACTGAAGGGAAAAAACCCCAAACACAACTATGCAGATCTTTGGGAGAAAGAAAGATATGGGATGAGGAGAGCTTCAGGTTATGTGGCACCAAATCAGGGAAAGACAAATGAATCCAGACCTCCAAATCCACTAACAAGGACTGCCGACACATGGTAAAGAGGGTTAGATACCAGAAAGGATAATACTCTGCCTTGACTATCAGTATTTGTATCCAAAACCTTTGTGTCAGAGTATTAGTGAGCTGGAAGGAGGGCTGGATGACTGTGTGATGAAACCGCTGGGTAGGAGATACAGGTTCAGTTTCTGCGTGTCCTGTAACCTTCCTGCATGACCCTTGCCAAGTTCTCTCTCTCTGCCTCACCACCCCACTTACTCAGATGTCAGGTACCACAGAGCAGAGATTGCCTTGCTGCATGTGTTTACAGTCTGCCTGAGAGAGCCGACTCCACTATCAGGTGGGGCCAGCAGGCACAACAACTTAAAGAACTATTGCCAGCCATAAATAGTGTTAAACCGGCTTCTACCTCACACAACCAAGTTGATATAAATAACCAGTGCTAGTAACAGGTGATAGCGAGCAGCAGACTATTTCAGAAAGAGAAGCTTTCTCTGTTTAATTTAACCAAGTACACACACACACACGTAAACTAGACAGTTTTTCAAAAATGAGGATGCAGATGAGAGATTCAAGGACAGTTCTAACTTGCCCTCTGTCAATTTACAAGAGAATTTATTCCAGACTATTCATACATGAATATTTAGCATGGCAACAATTACATCCAATGACACCCATGAGATACATAGTACTGAAGACCCTCTCCAAGGAACATGCACAAAGCTTGATGTCAATTTTTTAACTGGACTGAACATTTGAAATGTGAGAATTATATTTCTTTAAATATTGCAATAATATTTCCTTTAATTATATTAATTTCTTATATATTGCTGCCATGTTTTATAAATGAGAGGTATGATTGATTCACACCAGCAGAAATGGATACGTGACAGGAAGTGAAGGGGAGAGACAGTGGCTGCTGAGGCATGTTAAAATAGCCTGTGGTCAATCTTATTCTTAATGCAAAGACCTTGTTTTTGTTGTATAAAGGGAAAAGGAGGGGGAAGGGAGAGAGACTGTTAGGGGGAATCACTCAGGGCTTAAATAGCACAGACTTAAGGACATATAAAAAGAAGGTGGCTTCAAGTCCTCAAATAAGATTTAACCCCAAAACCACAAAAGAGTGAACATAAGGTCTATATATGGCTAGATAGTATGCTTTTCTGTATGGATAATGTATTTATTTTCAATATGAAGCTCTCTGGTTTCATGCCCTATTATAAGCCCTTGCTGTGGAGCGCATTATTAGTTGAGGGGAAAAAAAAAAGGGGGGGGGGGGCAATGAATATTCATACTAAACATTCCAGATACAAACCTCTGACAAATCCAGTAAAATGGGAACCAGGGAATACTGAGGTCACAGCACATGCAAGTACAGTTGTGATGACTTGCCTTGCAAGCCTACTTAATTCAGGGTCTGCATTAAACTGGACACCATTCCAAAGAGCACGTTTACCAAGAACTGAGACAATAAGATGTCCTTTGCTCACCATGGGATGTTCTTCCTAAGCAGGCAGTGCAGTGTCTGTGGTCTTTAATTCACATGGATGCTGGCTCCAACACAGAAGGGAATGCAACAGGCAAAGCCCACAACTAACACCTGGAGTCGGCGCTCTGGTTCAAGTAGGACAGGTCTCATTTCGCACAGCTTTCTCGTAATGACTAAAAGTGCCTCTCAGAGCCTGGATGACCTCGTCTCTCCTGCATTGTGCCAAGTACCATTTCTTTTGCCAGGAACAGAGTGGATTTTAGCAGCTATACTAAGTCTACTGACAGTGAAAGAGGGAAATTAGCAGGTTAGTTTCTGCTGGCACGTATTACTCAGTAAAAGGCACTTATGATAGTCCACTAAATATTTTCCCCAAAACACAGAAATCCTTGTCTTAGGACAATTAAATTTAATGAGACTTTCTAATGAGGTTTTACAGTCTTCTGAAAATGTGTTCTTGATGGGAATGACAAGTTGTTTTACCTAAAAAAGTGGCCCTGGAACTCTTTCACAAGGCATGGGAGCATATCTGCGTCTGTGGCCTGTGCAATACAGTCTATGGAGAAATCCACTCAAAACCCCACCTGCCAGTTGCATGGTTGGACTTGATAGTATAAACCCCAGACACCATGGGACTGTCTTCCAGGCAAAAAGTATTAAGTTGCAGCACATTATTCACTGAGTTAGAAAAGAACAAACATTTAATAATTGCAAATTTAAAAGCAAAATTCTGTAGGACTGGGATAAGGAGATAAATCATTAAGGGATTAGATACTACTGAACAGAGTAATGCAATGAGGTCAAGAAATGAAACTAAGCCTTTGGCTCATCAGTATTCCCCTAAAAAGCAATGGCACTGCCTTTCTGAAATTAATTTAGTCCCTGTCCCTGCCACCCCTTCGACAGTGTGGGAGAAGTCAGATATTTGGCTCCTTACACCCATTGCTAAAACAGCTTGTCTGGTAGAAACTCTGCATCTGTCCCCTGTCCATCTGAGAACTATGAGATTGATGGCACCATTTACGCAACATATTCAGTAAAAGTTTCTTCATGCATTTGAACCAGTTTCTTGTTTTCCCACTAATAGTACAGATGGTGACTTCTCATTGCAAGAGGATTGTTTCTTAGTTTTCTGCAAGCAAAGGTTTCATCTGTGGTGGACATTTGAATTTGTGAATGTGTCTCCAGAAGACTGTTTACCACTTACAGAGTTTAGCCTAGGTAACAGAGACAAGCATGAACATTTCAGGATTAAACTTGTCTTCTGTCTCTAGTATAGGCCTCCCCGAAAACCTTGAAACCTGTCCTACAGTATGTAAACCTTAAATCCTTCAAAAATAATACAACAATAATCAGGACCAGATATTGTCTCAGTTCTTATTGGGAGAAAGCCATAAAGTCATACCATGAGACAAAGGAGCAGCTGATGCTGATTTGGACTCATCATCAGCACCACCCTTTCCCAATTAGGCTAATAACACTGTAGTGATAAGATCAGGACACAGGCACAGAAAAGGATGTAAACTTTAAGTAATTCCTGCCTGAATGGAAGTTTTACAATTCTGACCACTTTCTGACTAAGCCTCATCTTAAATAGTTAATTTTTCCTGACTAGACATTAATCCAAGAAAGGCAAAAATACAAAATGCAGTTTAAATTAAATATGTAGATTTTTCTGTCTGTTGAACAAGATTCCTCTCAGGTGGAGAGCCTATTAAGGCTTGCAGCTCTTTTTGAGGTGTTGTGTAGACCAACTGTGTGCATTGTGGCTGGCAATATCCTGAAGAAGAGATTCCAGGGAAGAGGAGCCACATTGAAGCCAGCTAACTTCAACAGAGGAGCCTAAGCTAAGGCTGCTGCTCCTGGCTCACTGAGTTAGTGAGCACTCAATGGAGGGGAGAGACCATCCCAGAAGGTAATTTATCCCTTGAGATCTCAGCCACCCTTTACAAGTGTGCGTGTCTCCACTTGGTTACTTAACGGTGCCTTTGGCAATTAGGCTCTTTATTTATGTACCTCAGATGTGTAAATTTAGGGACAAACTCAAGGCTTTGTGCCTTAGGGAGGGAGGTTAATGCATGCAAATGAGACTTACTTGAACTGTTTTGTAACTGTATTGGCAGAATTTTCATTTGGGCAATCTTAAATCTAAGTAAACTAAGGTTTTACTGGGCACTTGAGTTACAATTCCAGGAAGTTTAACACTGCTTGAATATACAGAAATATATATATATTTGTGCTATTATGGCATACAGAAGATTTCTGATTTTGTTGCATAACCCTGACCCTGTGACACTGTTTTCAGGTGTTATCTCCTCTCCTTGTGGAGCGTTATCACTCTTGATTTATCGTCCTCAGTGACAGCTCACTCTGTTCAGTACAATTCCTGGTCTTGTACACTTCCTATTGCTTTTTCTTTCTTACCGAAAGTTCCCTATTTGTTTCCAAGACTGAGTAAATTTGAAATAACTTGGGCTATTCTGGATAAATAAATAATGAAGGATGTAGTCTTTTAAAAATCTAATAAAACCTTCTTAATCTCTTCATATATTACTGTAAGTAAATGGAGATTATTTTACTTTAATTTTTGGAGCTGGAGTTTGAGAAGAAAATCATTTTGTGTTGTGCTGACAATCATCTTTCTCAATCATGCTTGAAATACTGATTTCCTTGAGTATAAGCTGTAAGCTGCAGATTTAGCTCCTATCGAATTCAAGTAGAGTATAGAGGAGTGGCTGAGGGAACCACTTGGTGCAGCATCTTTAGTGACTTATCCCAGGTCACCCTCTTTCCAAGCAGCAACCGTGATCCTGCAACCACTTAGGCAGGCTCCTTAATCTGCACGAAGGCTCACTAAAGACCTGATTTCGATTGAAGAATTTTTCTGTGCAATGCTGTTTGTAAGATTGGGGCCATTGTGAAGCCCAGCAACTTCTATTCCCTCTCCATGCTTCAAAATTTCCTGTATTTATGTTATCATATAGATAACAGCTTCTCAAGTATAGCTGTTACATGTTGAAAGACCCCCCATATCATTGATATAATAAATTCACATCAGGAAAATTATGATTTAAAAAAAAAATCAACCTCTATTACATATTCTTGAAAGTATTTTGAACACTCAATAAAATAACAACACTGTTGGGAAAAGAAAGATTATAAACCAGGGCAGGGATTCAAGGAAAGAGTCAAAAAGTAAGACCAGGGTATAGTTAAATTCAGAGGTTTGCAGATGTCCCTGAGAATGCAAAAATTTGCATCCAAATGTTTTTTAAATCCAACATATTGACAGGAACAGCTATTTCAAGGAGCACATCTGCCTTTTTCTCCTCCTTTTCTCAAGAAATCTTTCAATTCAGGAGCATTGCACAAAAGTTCTTAATCCATTAAAATAATCCAGCCACATCCAAACAGCTGATATGGAATCAGAAAGGTAGAAGGATCGTTCGCCTTTGGCTCACCTCTCTCTGAAGGTCCTTTCATTCCCACAAAAGGCCCCTTATTTTCCATCTCAATTCCCAGCAAATCTGCATCCCCAGTCACTCCAGTCCAGTACTGTCCTGGCTTCATCCCTAGCACGAAGGTCCTACCCAGCCACTATAACGGGCCACACTCTCCCTTATTGCAGCATTAAAAAAGAAAACCCTCCAAAAACACACACTCTGCTTTCTTTAAGTCAGGTGGACAGTTGGAGGTTTGCTGATGATTTTTCCAGCACTTTCCCACCCACTGTGAAAACACAATTGCAAGTGAACAAGAGGTACCGACCAGCTCATACTGAAACCTGTGATTCATGCAAATAATGTCCTTCCAGAAGGCTGTGGGCTTTAAAAGCACACGTGCAGTGATTAAATAGAGCCATGCTGTGAGTGGCTGGCATTGTAAATAGAGAATTTATGGCCTTTCTAGCTATGATTTTTCTATCAAGCCTTCAGCAATGGTTACTCATTCTTTCTTTGCATCTTTCAGTCTGGGTTTATCTCAATGGCTGAAAAAGGCTGGGGAAAATTAAAAACTGGGACACTGCTAGACAGGCTCTCGGAAGCCCACAGGTTGGAAAGCAAGGTGTAAAGACAGTGGGTTGAAGCATTTGTTGTGCGAGAGAAGGTAAAGCAGCTCGGGATGTCAGAGGTGGGGATGTGTCCACTGCCACGAGCGGCAATTCTCCTAATAGCAAAAAAGTGAGGCAGAACTATGAACAGAGTGCTACTAACTGATTTCCTTGCCTTGTCCTTTGTGTTAGGCAGGTAGAAAAATTAATTATTGCAGATATATTTGATGTTGAATCTGCTTATCTATAGGGGTTTGTTCAGGCAGGAGCCCTGGCAGCCATCAGCAAGAGGAATCCCTTTGGCTTGGAGGGGCAGCAAGCGCTGACTCGCCGAACGTTGAGGGCTGTCGAGGTTGACAGGTGCCACTCTGGCAGGTGTGGACACATCCCCTCTGCCTCCCCACCTGGCTGGGGAGCTGCAGGCTGATGCCTACATCAGGCAGGGCTCTGCATCACTGCACATTGTCCTGCCTCGAGCTGGAAGCTTGGAGACCCCACCAGGAGGTTAGGCCACCTTTTCGGCATTTGTTGCCAGATGTTTTCATCTTTTGCCTGTCTCACTGTACAATGTGACAGTATCCAGCCACCACGTGGCACCTTCAGCTTCATCTCGATCTCCTAGATATCTGCCCAAATCTCAGTGCTTGTTAAATTCTCTGCTTGCCCAGCCCTTTCCTCTCTACTTCCTCCATACTCATCCTCAATGCCCTAAGGAAGTCTTCCCTCCTTTCTTGCTTTTCACCATCACCAATTTTGCTCCCATTCTCTCAGATTTGTGTAGGGAAGGGAGGGAAGGGCAGAAAGGAGGAGGTGTCAAGTGTCCTCATTGCAGGGGACCCTGTGTCAGTGGAAGTTCTGCACTTCTCCAGATGCTCCTTGGCCCAGAGATCCTCCACATTCCTGCTCCTGGGAGGCAGAGACCCTGGCCAGGTACACTCAGCACTACTGCTGCATCACTCCCACCTGGCCAGGCTCCAGCCACTGTAGCTGTCTAATCCTGCACTTGAATTTTAACTTCTGTAGTCAAAGAAGTCACCAAGTTATCTGGTGTGGGTTTATACTCAGCAGCCTTGAGTAGTGACTTGGAGCCTTGAGTAACTAGAGAAGTCCCAGAGCATAGCGAGGCCTCTGAAAAGCTATTTTGGCTTCCAGGCCCTAAGACAATACCCTTGCCAGTGTCCCCTCATGCCACTAGGGTTGCAGACAAGGTGAGCATTAATGAACACTGCTTTCAAAAGCCTGCGAGGTGCTCAGCTCCCACTTGATTACCCTCAGTGGGTGTGCGGGCACCAAAGATTGCAAAACATTACCCCAATCGTTCAGAGCATCTGCTCAGACAAGAAAGATTTCTGAGCCCCTGAAAGGTCCCAGTGATTGATGCTGCAGAAATCATAGTAAAAATGAAACATCAAAATGTGTATTGCATGTACATTCCAAGTATTGTCCAGCACTAGATCAATGTAAATATATTTTTTCCCTATTAAACTTACTGTGGCAAATGTATCCTTTTAATGGAGCTTTGATGATTTACACCAACTGATGTTCTGTCCCTTTATGCTCTTCCTTTCTTATTTTCAGAACAGCAGGGAAAATTTCACTATTATAAAAAAAACCCACAGATGCTGTTATTAATTTCCTGTAAGTTTTGGAGACTAGCAGTTGTGTTTGCTTCTCTTTTGCGCTCTCGCTCTCTCTCCCAAGAACAATCAGAATAATAGAAAAATATACAATGTTGTTATGATTGCATCTTTTTTCATGCCTTGGTCTAATTTTTCTTACACTTTTGTTTATACCTTTCTGGAAGTAGAAATTCTTCTTTAAGCAAGAATCCTTACAAAGAGAAATTATAGTCATCTTACACCTAATGCATCACTGAAGAAGAAAGAGGATTTATTATCCTTCAGGTATCTTTTCACGAAGAATTTATCCCAGCAGGTGGACTCAATCTATGTGGGGTAGGTAAGCGTAAAATTTGATCCTCAGATTTTAGAGCTACTGTAAAATAGCCATTTATGTTGGTACCTTTACTAATAAGTGTTTTGATTTATACAGAAAGAGATTAAATTGAAGTTCTTCTACTTCTTGATGAAGTATACATTGGCAAATTAGGGTTAAAACTATTCTGCGGCTAGAAAGGCTTATTTCCTTACATAAAACTGTAACAAATGAAAAAAATGTTTGTCCTTTTTGTATTTCCCTTTCTTCCTCCATCCTTTCATCTTTCCTTTCCTTCCTCTTAAATTCTCTCTTGCCCTAGTTTGCACACACACTCTATTAGCTTCACATTTTTTAGATTATTATCTATGAGCAGAAATAGCTTAAATCTTTGCAATACTGGTCAAGGATAACATTCATACTCTTCACAAGAGACTCTCTCAGCTCTAATCTACTTCAATCCTAATTGCTGAATTATTAAAGCCAGAGACCCTCTTGTGCTTTGACCGTACCTACCTTTCTGCTGAAATACCAGCAGTGATGGTGGAGCTGCTGCCAGCTTTGAGCTTGCACCATGCCTGCCTTGGAGTTGCTTGGGAAGGATCAGCAATTTCAGATGAGCATGAAGTGACTCGCTTTGCATGTTTGAACCAGTTAAGGGAAAAATTGTCTGTCTTCTAAACAGTGTGTCCACTATGAGGGGACAGCACATGCAGAATATTAAGTGCTCTTCAGCTACCAAACCCCTCCCCCCCAAAAAAAAACAAACAAAAAACTTATAAGGAAAGTAGAGCTATCTACTTACCTGAGCTCTTCAATAGCATCCTCAGTGATTTGAAGGTGCCTGACAATAAATGTGACCACCTGAGGACAGTTACTGACTTTCTCATGTCCGCACAATACTCAGGTGGGCCCAGAATTGCAGCATCTGGGACTGAGTCAAACCTGTTCTTGTAACCAGAAGAGCCATTCCTAGTTCTGCTCTTGTGCGTGCACTGGAGTAAAGCACAACTGGAAAGGAAGCCAAAGAACTGAGATGGGGCAATGCTCATGTGTGCCACACTTGGCTACCTGTTCATAAAGAACATTACAAGAGCTCAGACTGTACAGCATTTCTAGGCTGCCCTATCTTCATAGTTTGCAACTAATATAAAACAACAGAGACCAGACAGTGTAATTTGTTTGCCTGATGCCTGACTTTCAGTCCCTTCTGGACCTGTTCATGGTAGCTAGAACAGCAGTGAAAGTTGTGATATCACATTAACTGTAGGCATGGAAATGAGCTTGTGTCATGGTGCTGTGGCAGAAACCGCAAGAATGTTTACACCACCCTGCTGATCTTCTCAAGTGTAAACCAAAGTTACCTTAGTCCTAGCAAAGCCAATGTGTTGATTGCAAAGGCTACTTTGAGCTGATTGTTTATATATTTATTTGCTTTTGATTAAAAAAAGAAAATAAAACATTTCTGCTGGCCTTAGCACAGAAAACACTTATTTTTTATGGAACCTATAATTTGAATCTAATTTGACCTGACAGAGTCAACTGACCATGCAGTTACTTGGCACCTGCTGAATGCCTCCCCATTAAGCCAAATTTACACTAATAAGCAGCAGTTATTACCATTCACTGTCATTAGATTAAATCAGTTACCTGAGACATCTCCCAGTAAACATAAATCTTGATAAGATACATTCCAGTTAAGAGCCAAATTCTTCTTTCTCATCCATTTTCACTGCTCCTGTCTTTAAGGTCTGGCAACCCGCCAGGCACATTGCACATGTGTCTGTTGGATGTTCGCATGCCACCTCTCTTGTTGTGGGTCCTCAGGAGAAGGAAGGATACAGCTGTTTGCCTCTGACATATGCTAACAGCAAACTGAGATGGCTTTTTGGCCACCTCATCTGTGCTGCCCTGCATATTGGGGAGTAGACCTCAGGCTTTATTTTCCCCATCCCTACTATGTGTAGGAGAAAAGTGGGATCAGTCGCAGAGCTATTTGAACCCTTCATTTTTCCATTTCCTGCATTTTTAATTTGTTCTTATTTTGAAAAGAAGTATTTTGAGTATATTTATGTTTCCAAAAATTCTGAAATGTACCTGCTTAGAGTATTGTAATACTTCATTTCATTTTTAGATTATTTTTGTATTACTTTAGGACATGCCAGAAGTAGAAATGCATAATATGATTTATACAGTTCAAAGCTGTGTGATGCTGTATTGTCACGACATGATACAATTGTTAAAATATTAACATAATTTATTTTATGGTTTATCGGTTTTAGCTTACTGTAAAAATAACTAAGTCTAACCACTACATAGTACAGTTTGAAATACTGTCTCTTCCACATGAATATGTGCCTTCGTTGGATGGTAATGACATTGTCTGACAATCTGCTTACATTTTGTTTTGAATGTGTTTCCTGTTTGCATTGAAATTAAACAATTTGGCACTTTCAGCAAGAGAATAAGTTAATGTCAAACTTTTGTTTCAACACAAAGTGGAGGCATTTTGATATAGAAAACAAATATTTAAATATGTATTATGTACCAGCTGCCTTAAATGATTTAAAAAATAAAATAGTGCAAAACATAATATAAAATAAAGTAATAGAATCTTTCAGCTATCATTAAGTTAATGTCGTATCAGAATTAGCAAGGAACAACTATGACTTAACAAAGTGACAATAAATTTTGGGGTTTTTCCCCAACACTAAGTCCTATGAGAGGAAAAAAAAAAGGAAAACATTAGTTTAGATGCAAAACTTTGTCAAAAGTGACACCACATACTCAAAAAACCCATAAGTTTTTCAAAACACTTTTTCTTCCAATTAAAGATTTCCAGGCACCTCCAAAAAGTTTCCCCTATATCCTGATCTGGATAGTTCACACAGAGGTGCAAGGAGGCTTTTTACTCTTACTCTTTACTATTATTCTTACCTTTCAATTCAGACATCCAGTGGTACAAGTCCACAGCTCTTTTTTTTCCTAGGTGGCAGTGTTGGAGTTGGCACCATCTTTCACCTTCAGTTACTCACTCATTTTTCAATGAACATACAGCTGAGAAGATTGTTCACCGGGGTGGGAGCAAGCAGCTGGAATCAAACACCCGTAAATTGGTCATGCCAGTGCAGGAGGTTTGCTGAGCCATGGTCACACTGTGACAAGGATGTGGGCTCTGTTCCCAGGAGAACTTGTCATATAGAGTCATAGAATGGTTTAGGTTGCAAGGGACCTTTAAAGATCATCTAGTCCAACCCCCCTGCAATGAGCAGGGACAGCTTTCACTAGATCATGTTGCTCAAAGCCCCATCCAATCTGACCTTGAACCCTCCTAATGATGGGGCATCCACAACTTCTCTGGGCAACCTGTTCCAGTGTCTAACCATCCTCATCATAAAAAATTTCTTCCTTATACCAAGTCTAAATCTACTCTCTCTCAGTTTAAAACCATTGCCCCTTGTCCCCTACAGGCACTGGTAAAAAGTTTTTCTCCATCTCTCTTATAAGCCCTCTTTAAGTATTGAAAGGTCGCAATAAGGTCTCCCCAGAGCCTTCTCTTCTCCAGGCTGAACAACTCCAACTCTCTCAGCCTGTCTTCATAGGAGAGGTGCTCCATCCCTCTGATCATCTTTGTGCCCCTCCTCTGGACCTGCTCCAACAGGTCCATGTCTTTCCTGTGCTGAGGGCTCCAGAGCTGGATGCAGTACTGCAGGTGGGGTCTCACCAGAGCAGAGTAGAGGGGCAGAATCATCTCCCTCGACCTGCTGGCCACGCTTCTTTTGATGCAGCCCAGGATACGGTTGGCCTTCTGGGCTGCAAGCGCACATTGTTGGCTCATGTCCAGCTTTTCATCCACCAGTATCCCCAAGTCCTTTTTTTCAGGGCTGCTCTCAATCCATTCATCTCCCAGTCTTTATTGATATTGGGGATTGCCCTGACCCAGGTGCAGGACCTTGCACTTGGTCTTGTTGAACTTCATGAGGTTCATTCACAGGGGCCCACTTCTCAAGCCTGTCAAAGTTCCTTTGGATGGCATCCCTGCCCTCAAGCAAATCAGCTACACCACTCAGCTTGGTGTCATCTGCAAATTTGCTGAGAGTGCACTCAATCCCCCTGTCCATGTCATTGATGAAGGTATTAAATAGTATTGGTCCCAGTATGGACCCTTGAGGGACACCACTCGTTCCTGTTTTCCATTTGGACATTGAGCTGTAGACTATAACTCTTTGGATTCAGCCATCCAGCAAATTCCTTATCCATCTAATCATCCATCCATCAAATCCATATCTCTCCAATTTAGAGGCAAGAATGTTGTGGGGGACCATATCAAAGGCCCTACAGAAGTCCAAGTAGATGACATCAGTAGCTCTTCCCTTGTCCACTGATGCAGTCACTCCATTCCTATGAAAGGCAGAGGAAGAACAAACTCCAAAACACCCCAAATTCTTAATCTTTGTGAATATTTGGATTTGCAGAGATGTGGGAGAGGTTTTGTCTTTTGCCCAGCGTTCCTTGGACACACTTAATGAGTTTGAGGAATTTTTTTCCATTTACCCAAGGATTTCCATGGGTTGGCCAGAGGTGCACTGGTCAGACGTGCACTAAAAAAGTACACCTCTCAGAAACATTGAACTTAATGATGTGGCATGGGCACTTTTTTCTTCCCAAGAAACTTTGATGTGAATATGGAGGCCTTAGCACATACATGTTTCTAGAGGCAGTCATCATGTTTTTTCCAAGTGACCAAGCAGTTCGAAATTACAGACTAAGCTTCTTCCCCAGTGACCCAATTAGCACACAGGACCACAGTAATCCTACAACTAAATACAGGCACCACTTGTATACACAAGTTTTAATCCTTTCAAAATTAGCAATAGTAATACCTGGCTCCAAGACAGCACATTTCATCAGATCTCTGATCACTTTACAAAGGATCAGTATCCATCTCACAGCTTTATAGATGGAGAAACAGAGGCACCGCAGGGCAAGATGACTTGCCCCAATTCACCCTCAAGGCCAGCAGCAGAGCTGGGAACAACGACGATCCAAGTCTTTCTGGTGCTAAATTTCCCACCTTCTCAAACCCAATAACCTCATTGTCATTTGTGATGAATAACCCATTATTGTAAACAATGAATGGAGCATTACAGTAACACAAATCTGTCATTTTCATATGTAGTGGATTCCTCTTAGGCTGTCATGAAGTGTCCCTTGAAAATGTCCTTTTTTTACCCAAATGTGTACCGAGGGTTAAAATTCTTTGTATGTAGTTGTTTATTTTTAGATATCATCTCTATTGGTTGTTAGTGAATGCTTAACTTTCACAGGGGGTCAGAAAAGGTCATCACTATAGAAAAGCTTTGTATAAACTAACAACTCTGCCTCGGTCTCTTATTTAAAGGGAATAATATATTGCATGAAAAAAAAATATGCCGAAAGTGTTCTATTGCAAAAAGAGATGACAAATCTATTTTTATTCAAGCCTGCAGCATGCCATAAAAATTTTATTTTTTGAATATGCTGAATGACATACACCCATAGACATACCAGATAATTTACACAGTATGTAATGGGAGTGATAATGATCTTACATCCTCAGAAAAAAAAGCTTTGTTAAAGCAAAGTTAAGCTCATGCATATATCACAATTAAACAAAAAAAACCCACGCTGGTTCTAAAAAGAAAACATTGGCATGCATGGAAATTTCCTGTTAATGCTGAATTCAAATTTTTAAAATATGAAGGTCAGGAAGTTCATTCTTTAGGTTCCGCAATCAACAACAATCCCTTCCTACCCAGCATCTCTCTCCACCAGCCATTTAGCTCACAGTAGACAAAGGACATGACATAACTTGGCTTTGCAAATCTAGGGTATCACAATCACGCATGAACTTGATTTCTATAATTGCCTGCTTGTTTTTTGTTACCTGAGATTCCTAGAATCCCACCAACAGAATTTCTTGAACTGCTGTGGGATGGAAAGCCATTTCCTTAGCATGTCCTCTCCCAGCATGTTTGGAGAAGGACTTTCCAACTATCTTTAGCAAGGAAGTGGAAATGCCATTTGTGAATCAAGCTCATTTGAGACCCACAGGTCCTGGGTCTCTTCTTCTAGAAAAGGACCCTTCAGGATCCTGGACTGATCTGGAGCCCCCTACTCTCTTCACTTCTTCTGTATGTGTATGTTGAGCTTTCTAGATAATTTTGGATCATGAGTCCAAAGGCTTCTTTTAAGTTTTCAAATTACCTGCTCAGCTTTCTGTGCGCACTGTGGCTGTATGTACTGACATTCTGAAGGATAAAAGGTGAAGTATTAGTAGCATCTTCTGTCAAGACAGCAACTAAAATATGAATACACTTTTGTGGCCTTCGTGTGATGTAAAGCAGGAGAGAATCTGGTTCTGTGATCTGGCTGATGATTATTTGGAGTAAGTGAAAAAAAAACATGCTGGTTCAGGATTAGGCAATCCCAGGAGTTCAGAGTCTTTATATTTGCAGGTTTAATACTGTTTTGCTTGTTCAGTGCATTGCTTTTGAAGAGGCTTGAATGATTAACAAATTCACCTTATGAGATGTTTGGCCGAGCAGTGCTATGTCAGCTTGGAAGGAGCAGGGACAAAGGCACTGAAAGTCAAATCAAGGAGAGTATTTGCTATGGGGTGTCATTTGCATTAGAGTTACTTGGATAGAAGGAACTTCTGGAATCATATCCAGTCCTATTCTAGCCCCTCAGGTTCCCCATTCAGAAGTGTTTCATACAGCTGCAGCTATCTGCTTTTGAGAGTAATCAGACAATTTTGGACATAGTTGGACCAAGTCATTTTCTATGGTTTGTTTTTCTGAACTAGAGCGCATGAAATGTATATAGCTTACAAGAAAGCGTGTTGTTCAGAGTTCCCTTTAAGGTGGTGGTAGGGGAACAAACAAACCTTGTCAGTGCTGAGTTTTTTAAAACACTTAGATTTAATTGACAAAAAAGAAGTTATTTTTAAATGTTGCCTTTTGTGAAATCTCTAGTTTTCCTTCAAGCTGTGTCAAGTGGCATAATAAAGTTGCCACAGACATGAGAGGTTGTAGCAATTTCCCCCAGCTTTTCTTTTCCTTTGTATAGCAGCCCTGGGTGCTGTTAGTTGTGCTCATTTTGTAGCAAAGCTTCTTGCAGTGGGAGGGAAATGGTGGGAGAGCACTTGTGGAACGAGAAAATTAAAATAACAATGGAGTCGTGTTGTGCGGTGCAGCCTTCTGCCACTGACTCAGCATGTTCGTGTACATGTGGGCGATGGTCCATATGACTTGTACTGACCTAGTTGACTCAATCAAAGAATTGGAAATAAAATGTTACTACCAACTTTGGGACTTCAAGGGGTATTAAAAGTCTCTACCAGGGTCTTGTGCACATTGGGCTGGAAAAGGAAATAAATAAATATAGAACTGGACTGTGAAAGAGGGATTGGAGAGAGAACTGCGGAATAATCAGGAATGCTGCTTAGTATTTCTCATTTAATAAACAGACACGCTTGTCCTAGAGAAAACTGCTTAGAACTCATAATTTTAGCATGGTTCAATGTGTGAAATTTTTCACCAAGGAATAAGTTCTTCAGTTGCCTTAAACTTAGCAGAAAATATGGGGCAATGGATACCTCTTCTCCATACCAATTAGCAGCAGAAAAAAGTCAGGCAGGGCATCTGGGATGCTGGGGCAGTCAAGAGAGGACATAGTATTAACAAAAGGCAATGAGACGAGCACATGATATAAGAAAAATCCTCTGACAGTTTGAAACATGTTGAAGGAAAGCACTGGGAGACTAGGGCTTTTTGGGATAGTCGTCTTATCCTGCCTCCCTTAGCATCCTGTCTTCGTCCCTTTCAGATCCTGTCTCACTCCTCTCTGCCTCGTTCTGTTCTTCCCCCGTCAGAGTGCTATGTTGGTCTGACCTTAGCAGGAGGCACAGAGAGAGGAGAGGAAGGGAGTTTGTCCTGTTCTTTCCATCCATCTGTCTCCTGTAGTCTAGGGAAACCCACAGTCCAATGCACTGCAACAAACCTTAGCTGGATTGGGAAAAAAGATGGAAAAAACGCTGTCCCAAGTGTCCCAAAATAAGTGTGGGTTGTCATGGCCATGTCTCGTAGTGCTGGTGGAGTGGTGCTTGCCAGCTCTCCCACATGTACATGTTTGGGGTAGTGGGAAAGAGGGAAGAAGGCAGGAGGAGGAGGCATAGCAATAGCCACAAGCTTCCCATCAGCTTTTGCTCCTATGCAGCATACCTGTGGTGGATAGAAAGGCTGGGCCATAGCTGGAGTCATGTGGATAACTAGGCATTTCAGCTCTACTAAGTGCTGCCACATTAAGACCTGTCCTCCACATGCCTTTGTTAGCAGCCAGCTTCCCTTCCTCACCTCTATGAGCAATAGGCCAGCCAAGGCCTGCTGGGTGATTGCACATCGGTGGGTGAGGACTGAAATCTTACATTATTGCATAGGGTAGTAGTTACCCAGAAAAGAAATTTCCTTATTCCACCTCTCTCCTAAAACTTCCTAGCTTACCTTGAGAAAACTGTCTATAGAAGCGTACACAGTATATACCTGCCTCTGTCCTTGTTCAGAGAGGATGTGTAAGGGAGGACGTGGGATGTGTGGGAAAAGGACAACATCAGTATGACTTTATCAGCATGACTTTAAAGGGAACAAATTTGGATTAAATACAAAAGTGATTTGGGTAAGGGAGAAATGAACCTTTCAGCAAACTTAGACTCTTTTTAGCTGCACTTAGACTCAGTTCTGAGCTTTGGCTTGGACACCTGAAAGCACAGAGAGATAGGTTTGTACTGAGTTATATTTGTAAGGTTTTTATTGCAGCTACCAGGATTAGATGTTACTTTTTTTTAAAAAAAAAGGAAAAGACAAACATTGTGGAAGTCACTAGGCTTCTAAGGAAGTGCAGCTACTGAAATACAGTTATCAGCAGGTTGCATGTTTTGATTTGGTCTGAATAAGATAGGTGCATGAAAAAATAATTGCGATTTACAGATTTCTCCGCAGTTTGCCTGTTTTGAAAGGTTGACTCATGCCCAGCAGATTAGATTGGTTTGGAATAATCACCCTGAAAAGAATATGTTGCATCTTTAAATGGTCTCCCTTTGAAGCAACACTGTACAACACACAGGGTGGAACTGAACTAACTGTTCATTCTGAGTATGTCTTGATTAAATGTATCCTTTAGTTCTGTGGATGAATGACCCAAAGCAGGCCATTTCTCTTCATACTAATTATTGTTAAGCTTCCCTTCTTTGCAAGTATATTCAGTCTTGATTTTGCTTCACTGAGATGACTGCTATGAGGGAGCATTTGATATCTACAACTCTAAATTGGGCTATCAAAGGCTCAGGCTATTGCTTTTGTTCTCTGAATGGAAAACAACACATTTAAAGCTGACCTAATATGCTGTAACAGACACACCCTTTCTTCTTCTGCTGTCCCATATAAAATAGATTATTACTACATACACGTACTTCAGACTTTTATACACCCTTAGATCCTTCCAGCTGTTCCCTGGCTTCCATCCTTACCTACATTCTTCCCCTCTGTGTTGGGTGGCCAAACAATTGCATTTATTTTACAATTTTTCTGTTGCAATGGACGATTCCTGGACAGAAACCCCAGAGACTATAAACAGGGCCTCCAGGACTAAATGAACCGGTTTCGCATATGGCTGAGAGCTCAAACCTTGCCAATTACCATCCCCTACAGATCTCAGCAGGGCTTTCAAGTCACCAGCGAGTTCCATTCTCTCTCATCCCACTTTTAATATCGTCATTCTTGGAGATATCTTCATTGGCTCTGAAAATACCTGTGGTCTGTTTCTATTAACATGAGCTTTCCACCAGGTCTCCTCTTGTGTATTTGGCATGGCAGAAATGTAATGAGGCATTTGAATTTGATTTTGAATTTGGCAGAATAGTTGAAGAGGATTTTTCCCCCCATTGTACGATACAGAAATGAAAATATGTCCCTTTTACTGCTGCTTGTAAACTGGCTTTCCATTAAAATCAGAGCCACTCTAACTTGAGAAGACCTAGGAATTTAGAGAAGAGCAGTTGTGTAGAGACAGTCTTGAAAGAGAGAAGGATCCCTGCTTGGGACCCAAAACATTTGGTGAAGTTAGAGCCTGGAGGTGGAAGAAGTACATGTTTGCAGTCTGAACCCCCAGGCATGACAGAGTAATTGTGGCAAATTCAAATCCTATATTCAAGGGATTTCTTAGAAAGCAAGGCAGACTGACCTGGTCTGGGTAAGATTTGCCCCCTACACCATGGTGACTTTTAATCTAAATATTCAAGGAGACCCATAATAATGCCAGCCTAAAAGCTTCATATCCTGATTGTCTTTTAAAGGAAAGAAACTTGTGAGACATTTTTCTAAGACAAGATTCACCATTTGTGCTGGAAGGTGAGAGCTGACCTCTGGATGCTAGAAACTTCGCCCACAGATAACATGCATATTGTATTTGCCCACGAACAGGTTTTCCCTGTTTGGAAAAAAATCTTTTATATCTCAGTATTTTCTGCATTTATAAAGTTCTTTTGTTAATGAAAAAGCTTTAGCAGGGGTTCACATACTCTTAGAGTAAACACTCAGTGAAAGTGAGGACCAGAGGTGTACGCTTCTATGAAGCTGCCCTCTTCAGTTTTCACTTTATCAAATAAATTAAAGGTGCTTCATCTATACTTATAAGTACATCATTACTTCTAAGTGCTATATTATTATTATCGAAGTGTTCTTACACTGTCACAGAAAGACCTTGACATGCTGTAAATAACTTTGCCTCTCGCTTTGATACTACATAGACTCCTGCAATTGTGTTTATTGTCTGCAGGCATTATGGATGCCTAATATGAAAGAACTGGAGAGCTCACACTCAAAATGAATGGATATACATTCTCTTTCTATTCAAGCTGATTCTCTACCTCGGGGAATGTTTGATACATCATCTTGGGCTTTGGGACTGAAAAGGCTGAAAGGGAAAGAAAAAAACCTCCATACGCTGACTCTTTCAGAGCTTATTTTTCTTCACCACCCTTCAGTAAATGAAGGAGAGGTAAAGCATTATGGAGGTAGCAGTGGCTGAACTTCAACAGCTTCTTAGGTACAGGGCAGATGCTTAATTATGAGCTCACGTGAAACTTTCTGATCACTGATCTTGTGCTAAACACTCATAAGATTCCTGGTAGCTGCTGTCCTGAGCTGGCCAAGGCAGCCTGCAAAACGAACTATCATAGTAATTTAGTATTTCGATACCCAGACCAGAGGAAACAAACAAACATCATAAATAAAATCCACCACAATAAATGACCCAACAGAAGGTCAAACTGCCAAGATACATTAAAGACCAAATTTTAATCTGTGGATTGAGTGTCTATAACTCTAGCAAGACAAAATCTGTGACAGCAGAAGAGAAAATGCTCGTAGGCATGAGAATCTGGCTAGGGAACAAAATAACGGACAAATCCATAACCTCAGCACCTTTCAGAAAGGCTTGAAAATTTTACTTGGCCAAAGAGCCTCTTCCTATCATTGAAACTTTCATCTGTTCACAGACCTGCAGCCAGAGACTTGATGGAGCCTGTAAGAGCCCTTATTGTATTGCATGTTGTTTGCAAATCACTCAGACATGGGGGAGAACAATGACAATATAAAATCCCTAGAAAGAGAGTTTGTGTTATTGCCAGCAACAATAAAAATTTTTACAAGAGATCCTATAATAATCTGTAAATTATAATGGAACTGTTTTCCAGCTATTGAAAAATCAGACGTATCTACAAGGTGACACAAAATCCTTGCACCTATTTCTTTCACCAACTATCTCTTCCTAGATTTTCTATTTTCTGATTTTCTATAACCATCCCCATATTTTTAGCTTCCATATAAACCAGCCATTGACAGAGAAAAAGACTGAAAATATCGATAGCATTAGACATAAGAGAAATATCCATTCTGGCTTTATATATAAAGCCATCCTCCTCACTACATCAAGAAAAGGATAGATGTACAACTGGCAATGATAAAAAAACCCAAATGTATATATAGAGAATATGAAAGAAATTGCTTAGAGTGACTTCTAGCTACCAGCTCTAGAATAACTTTCCAGTATAAGAATCATGGGCAAAACCTCCAGGCAATTAGTTTTGTAATGCAGCTTGATACATACAAGAAGGGGATTCTACAGCTTCACTGCTTGTAGCTGGGGGCCTGCTGATGACCTGCAGGGTCCCTTCCAGTGCTGTATCCTAATTTGCAACTAGGTTTGTTTCTGCTCTGATAGCAGAGCCAACCCAGGGCTCAAAAAGTTGGCTGGTTCAGATCTGCTTTCCTTTATCAAACAATGGTTGCAGAATCTTTGTTATTGCTGAGATGTGGGCCAGAAAGAAATCCCCTTAGGAAGAAGAAAAATGCCACTGTGCTTTCACTTCTGTTTTACTTACTGTCTCTGTGGGTCAAAGCTACTCCTAGAATCCCCACTATTTAAATGTATTGATCTATTAGATCATGTGTTGGATTGAAATTTAACTAACATACCTATTTTAATCCCTGTGTATCCAGCTTTAAATGCTGTGCCCATCACAAGAGTATCTGCACACTTTGGTAACTGAGTTGCAAGCTAGAAATCATAATAAAAAATGCTGACTTTCAACTGTCGCTCGAAAAGGTGCCAGCAGTTTATTAGGATGTTTGCCTGAAGAAAATCTGAGTGACATCATTAGAATTCGGTGGCTCTCCTAGCTATTAATGTAGAGAACCAAACTGTATTTTTATGTGAATAGATGATCATTTGCTTTTGAAAGTAAATACACTTGAGCTGCACTGAAAGTAGCCAGAGTTTATGGTTACATCAGACAGAAAAAAATTTATGCTGCTCAGAAGTATACTGATCACAATAAATAAATATCTAAAATATTGGCTTTTCAGAGCCAAAAGTTTAATTCTGTACATTAATGAGTTACAAATCCATGTTCCAAAAGATTGTAATAACTTCCTCTGTAATGCCTGCTAGGGTTGTGGTGGGTTTTTTCAAGGGATTGAATGGGGTAGAGTGCAACCCTCTGCATGGCCTTCATAGGTCTATGGAAAATAATTTTAAATTTCAATAGCAATGCACATTATATGATCACCACCACCTAGGCAATGACATTAGTTGCCATAGTAACCTCAGGTTGCATCATTAAGAATTTTAGATGTTGACAGTTGGGAAGCATAGCTTGAAACACTGGGAGAAGAGCAGGAAAGAGGCAGGCTTGAGAGAAGCATACAAAGCAATCAGAGGGCTGAGTGCTTTCTGTTGTGCCAAGACAGGCTGGGGGAGCAATGGAAGAAACCGATGGCATGGATATATCAAGTGGCTTTTCTGTTTTCCTCCCAGATCATTGAAACAGAGGGGAAAAAAACCTGTTCTCCAGCTTTCTTATGTCTCCCTTTTTCTAGTCAGAAAGAAGGGCAACATACCCATTTGAAACTGGGTACTGATGATCTCCTTTCACATTTTAGACAAGCTAGAAGTGCATGTGGCTGGCTGGGGAATCACATCTGGCTTCTCTGGAAATGGTGGTGTTTCTAGGAACTTGGTTATTCTGAGTCCCAGTTCGTTTGCACTGGTGTTGCTATGCTGATTCTGATTACTAATGCATTATACTCTCTGTTAACCAGGGCATTTAGACCACTGCCTTTGCCACAGCTTAAGGTGGCCTTGTAAGTGTCGAGAATATCCAACTGTCATTTATAATATGCCTTCTCTCCATCAAATCCCTCTTCAGCTACTAAATCGAATATTCACATGGGCAACACAGCTTTTAGAAGTACTTTCCATGTAAATTAAAAGTCAACAAACCCAAATTTTGTCCCAAGAATGAGTGATTTCTATTCAGTAAGACGTATTCCTGTTTGATCCCTCCTTCTGTAACCCTGCTTTTCCCAGTGGATTCGTGGTGAAAATGGTGGAATGCTGAGATGAGAGCCAGAGGGAGGTGAATGAGGAGCTCATATTGCAGTGTTCAGATGCTTATGCCACCCAGTCCCTCCTGGCTTTTTTACCTTAAAACTCAGTAGCCGTTGCTAACAGGCTGGCTTTGGAAAAGGATGCTGGAACTTGAGTATTTGTCCAGGAAAGTACTCTGGAAACCCCTGAAGGATGTCAAGTGCGGCAGGAAAGTTCCATGTTTTCATTCTTTAGTTATTTTACAAACATGAATGCAATTGTATTTGAATGCTATAAACACGTGAAGGAAAATTTAAGTTCCAAACAGAATTTCTGGATGAAGTATGAACAGCTCTCATAGTTTCCCAGGGCACGTCATACACAACCTAATTTCATTCTTCCTTTCTTCTTTTTTTGTCTTTCTGCGTCTTTCTTTCTATCTATGTTCCAAATATCTGGCTATAGTGCATCCTGGTGAGTAGGAACCTCTCATCTAACCTACTTCTAAAGCTTTCCATATGACAAGGAAGGGACAGCAATATCAACAGGTTAAAAATCCCAGGCTCCACAACTGCACTGGCTATAATGAAATATCTAGTACTCAAAATGTATCAATAAAATGTCTTCCATAAAGTTTCCTGATGCAGCCTTATCTTCTGTATCAGAGGATGAAGTGCCCTATGTTGTGAAGAGATGGTTTCGGTGCAGATGTCAGGCTCCCATGCCCTGTTCCCAGCTCACAGTAGAGGCAGGGCTCCCTAAGTGCATCAGTGTCTGTGTGTCTTCAGGAAGGTTTTGACACTATTCCAGCCTTGCTCAGAGCTGGCTCTAGCCCATTAATTTAGAACTAGAGTTAAGCGTTCTTTGGTCTTGCCTTGAGTTAAACAGTGCTCACATTCTTTTACCAATGCCCATAAAAATTGGACACTTCTGCTAAAGGTTTATGGCAAAAGACAGACCCTCTCCTGAGATGTCTGCACAAGTGTTTCCTGTAACCGGCACTAGTCATTTCTAGTCCTACACAGCTGAAATCACACTTTATTTTGATGCTTTAGGAATATAAAATACAAATTTCCACCCATGATTTATCACTAATTTGGGATATAAGAATCTAAATGGGACATTAGACAAGCATATTAGTGCAAAGCCTAGCTGCTATGAAATGGCTATTAGAGATTACCTTTAAAAATATATTTTACAGCAGATATGCTCATCATGTTGTTGAATAATCAATGGCTGCACCTCTGTGTTAAATTTATTAGCATATCTACAAGATACAAGTGCATTTTCATTGTAGAAAAATGTACTGGATGCCTATTTTCAAATTAAGAATAATCACATGGTGAGATATATTAAGCAAAACGGAATTGATAGTAGCACTGATGTGTCGCATTGCTATTGGATTTTGCATTAGAAAGTATATTTCTTTGCTGTTGTTTTTTTTAAACACACTAAATTGGCTCACAAGCATATGCATTTCTATGAGTCCTAATAGAAGAAAAAAATCTCCCCCAGTCAGAAGTAATTCTTGACTTTGGGGTATTTGTAAATAAACTATACACAATTGAATCAGAAAATCAGGAATTTCATGCTATTCCTACCAGACAAACATGTATTGTGACTAAGTCAACATATTCTACCGTAGGCACAAATGTGCAAGTTCACTTTAATAATTGAGGACTTAGATGAAATTGTTCAGATTAAAGGCTAAAGAATAAAACAATCCTATCAATTGTTTGTTGTTAATAATGGTTAAAGTTTAGGCTGGAAATGTAATATACAGAATGAAGATGTTTCTCCTCAGATTCTGCTTCAAAACTCTACCAGTCTCTGGCAGTAGAGTGGCTACGAAGAATGGCCGCAGCAGCGTGTCTCATGTCCTGGTCCAGCAACCCGCTAGGCTATGCACGGCATCTCTCTGTGAGATCTCCAAGCCTCTCATGTCCAGGAAATGGATAGCGTGACTCACATGCCAGCACTGTCCTAAGACATGGTTCACAACACCCATATCCAAAGACCAGTGTGAACGTGGTCCTTCAGCTGGACATGTTGAGCCCACTGCACAGGCACATGGTTTACACCACATCGTGGACCCCTGACAAAGCAGGTCTCTGGACCTGGGTCCCGTGGATCCATCCATTTAACAGCCTGGCCTTTGTGTCTAAATTGCCTTGGAGGATGGGCAAGAACATGTCCTATCTGGTCTCTTTGAGCGACTAGCCCAAGGAAGTATCCTAGAAGGACTCCTAGATACATTTCCAGATGAATAGGCAGGAGGTTTCCCAAAGGGCTTAGTAAGCAAGGTCTTTTTGATATGTGGAGATGCAATCAACAGTGGATGGTCTATATATCAGTGTTTTCTCTTTTTTCAGTTTTGTTGTAAGGCAGTGGTTCTTTGAGGAAGTGTGGACTAGACTTCAGGGTTCGCTCCTTGACAGCAACCTCTCTCTCTTACTGCTTGCATTTGACAACAGAAAAGCAGCCACAAAATAGTGGGTTGTGGGGTGGGTTTTTTTTGGGGGGAGAGGATGTATTACAACATGTATGTTAGGGGCTATTCATAGGAGCTCTAAGACACGTAAGAACAGTCTCTTGGAATTACTGCATCCCTTCCAGAACTCTTTGTACATGTTTCCTACTTGTTGTTCAGACTGAAGCAATCTTTCTTTGGTATTTGTACAGCACCTAGCATAATGAGAGCTCACCTCATGGACTATGACCCTAAGTCTATGGGCATGTAACTCAAGGACACATTGATCCTTGAGTTGAGGTTCATGTACAGTGATATCACCTGCACTATTTCCATTTCAGGAACCATGTCCAGACAGGCTGAAGGCACTTCAGCTGGAAGAACTCTCTGCTTCTCAGCACCATATAATGCCTATCATGACATTTTCTACAGTGGTGTCAAGCTGATCTTCTAGGTATCATGAACAGTCCTTGAACCAACTGAGAGCATTCAAAGGACACCATGAGGTAGTAGAGAATGCAGCTAACTCCTTGTGGGTACTGTGGTTACTGAGATAATGCTGGATACAGGGTATCAGCAGGAGCCAAGTACTACTGGCAATGATATGTGTCGTTTGTCTGACCCATGGATGTCAGCATCACTGAGTGGGAGGAGGGTATCCACATATCTCAAGGAACAGAGATATTGCAGAAGACAGAAGCCTCATGCACACACATCTACTGTGGCTGACATGAGTGCCAAGATCATGGGGAGTGACAAGTGAGAGCAGGGAGTGTGAATGGTGACCCACACAATTAGGCTGAAAATCAGGAAGCTCTTGTAGGGGAACAACATGTGAAGCTGTGCCCCATCAATGCTGTGGCACAGCAGGCACAATTGGGCGTGATGTTCTTCTGAAATCTGAGATGACATTTGGGGTAATGTGAATGATGCAGGAGAATGATGGCCTCCCAGACCTTTTTTGCCAATACCAAACTGGCAGTGTGGATGGTCTGGCAAGAAGCAATCATTGGGAGTGACCTAAAGGAGAAGTATAGAGATACCACTAGCAACTGAGTTCTCTGAACAGACTCGGTGTTGGGCCCTGACACAGGAACTGGAGAACTGGTTCAGCACTCTATTGCGGAGGGCCAGAGAAAAAACGCAGGGGTGGGAGAACAGATGCCATCTGAGGTGTAGGGCTGACCCTGTTAGATACAGGCATTCCTGAAACCGTCTCAAGCTGTTCCAGGCAGGAGAGCTCTGTACTTGGCTCTGCCTTAGGAACACAGTTCAGTTCTCACACTATTTTTTTTTTAGTCCGTTAATGAAAGTGCTTTCCTAGGGTGCAAAAAGTACAAGGCAACAGGACATAATAACATGTATTAGCAGTCTCTGATATTAATAGTACAGATTGTCACATGATATGACAGTGATTAAAGTGGGCATGGATGCAGGTCTCCCTTTCTTCTGGGAGGCACTGTTCCCCTTTGCAAACAGAAAATAAACACAGCCCTTCCAGAGCATAAATGCCAATAACTGTGAAATTTTGATTAAATAATAGATATGTGTTCAGAAGCACTTTTTATAGTATGTGATTAAGAAAGATAACTAGACATCCTTACAGCTATAATGATAATAATTACCACAACACATAAAGTGTAGAATATGACACTGGAAAGGCCACTATTAACCTTTCCAAGGGTTATTTTTTGGTGTGTTTTTGACACTATGGACAGCAGTGTTCAGAGAACTAAATAAAACTATAGCTGTGACAGTTCTTTCCAGCCGTTCTCTAGTACGTTAAAGAGGAGGTGCAGAGGGGAGTGAAATATCTTCTATTCAAAACAGATGTTTGTTTAACATCAAACATCTGGGTATTATTAGAAAGACTGTTTTGCTAAGATTTCTGCAACTCTTGGTAATTCAGAAAACTGACAACAGTGCGTCCCTGATTAAAATTAGGCTATAAGTAACAGCTCCATTCCCCAGACCAAAGGCTTTTTTACTCCTAGCAAGCAAATTTCATGTCTCTGAAGTGTGATGCCACGTTGTCCAGCAGATCACATACATTATCAGATAATGCTAATTTGTGAATTCCATGTTATGACATCTCTGTGCCTTGCAGCTCTAGTAGAGAATTATGACCATACATGATTGATCATAAAAACTGACCTGCTATTTTAGATTTTACCAGAATTACTTGGTGTGGAAGGGCTGGGTAAATAGGTTGGGGAAGGCAGAAAAGATTGGCTGTGATGGCATCAGGTTTTCCAATAACAGAAGCAAGAATGGGTAAATTCCAGGAGTCTAAACATGAGACAAAGCAGAACATGTGAATACAGTGAATAGGTAATATTGGTACAGATCACCTTAAAGATTCCTGTGACTGAAAAAGAGAGAGCTGGCTCTGGAGCTTTGTAATCCACCTGTAATAGAGGCTGGCCTCTGTAAATCAGTCAAGCTTGCAAACATGCTGCTGATGTTCAGTTCTGCTTTTTATATGATAAAAAAGTCCCTATTAGTCAGAGTCTTCACAGCTGCAAAAATAATTTTGTAAGAAGGTGAGAAGATGTCATTATTTTAAATGATGGCATTGCAATGTGATACATGGTGTGAAAGAAGGCTGTAAATGCTGGGTCAGTCCTCTCTGCAGTGTCCTGCAAATAACACAAGCAACCCAGTAGTCCAAGCTGCTCAGGATAGTATTTTTAAACACATTAATTAAATCAAATTGAAGTAAATTCAGCTAAGCCAAGATTTCTTCAACAATTTATTATTGAAAACACAATTAGCTGGAGGCATTTGGAGAAGTTTTGTGAAATCAAAGTCTGCTCCGCAACTGAGAGTAAGTTTTCAAGCCATCAACTCATTAATAGCAGAAAATGGATGTGCTGCTGCAAGGCACCAAATCAGAAGTAAAAATATGGAATTTGTTACTGTGACTTCAAGAACAAATTCTAAATGTTAGAAATATTTCCAAGCTGCTGTCAGTAATGCCCCAACTTCATTCTTAAAATTGAAACTCAGACCCCTTATACCCAAAACTATTGGTCTTTGGGGCAGATTAAGCACCTAATGGGTACAGCTATTGGGTTGAAATCTCTTTTGGCAATGGAGTTATCCTGATTTTTCAGGATCATTTTCCTGACTCTCATTTCTCTCAATTTTACTATCATTTCTCAAGTTACTCACTTTCTGCATTGTGCTGGATGCCTCAAAAATAACTGTTACTGGAACAAGGGCATGTTAGCCAAACTCGAGCCATAAGAAAGAAACCTGCTGCTCTCATCCATGCCACCCTGGGAACCACGTACTCTGGCATCACGACTTCTCTGTGAAAGGAGCTGAGAGTTCAGTCCACAATAGCTGCTAAAAGGAGCAAATAGCAGAGGCAGCAAAATGTCCTTTGACCAGCAGAGCAGGGCCTGACACTCTCTGCAGGAGAGAGTAGCTGCATAGGCACAAAGGAAAAGCAATTTTGCATTGAACATCTGTGGGTAGCGAGGATTCCCATGTTAACCATTCCCACGTTAAGTCTGTAAGAGTGCCCCAAATATCCATGGTTCCATGCAACGTTTGTCCTAATAGGAAGAAAATTTAAACCCAACTGACCCATTAGGATCTGAACCTCACTGTGCAGAAACATAGCAGGAGTCCATCCCTGTCCACCCCAGGATTCGTATGTAATGTACGTAATGTACGTAATGACTTTCACTGACTTGATGTCAAAAGCCATTTGAAGTGTATGCTGTCACAAGTTTGAACTAGACTTCATCTGCATGTTCAAAAGAGTCTTGGGGTAAAGAATCATATTTCCCCTGCTCATATACAGTTCCCATTGATGTGGGCTGTTTGTAAACTGAAAGTAAAAATTCACTTTGTGTTCTGTCTGCAGAAAAAGCTGGCTTTCCATTAAGATGCCATTCAGATGTTCACACATCTGAGTTTGTTCAGAAAGAGGACTTAGGATTCTCTGATTCAGCTAGAGGCATGTAGACAGACTAGATTTCATCCTGCCCAGTCCAAGCTGTCAAATATAAGCCAAAGTCCACATTGACCACATAGTGTGTATCACATAGGGTCCAGGCTAGTAAGTTCACCTGAGCATTAGCTGAGAGGAGCAGCATATTTTCCCTTGAACGTGCTGACTTAGCAAGAGAGCTATGTAATTTCTGAAACACAATTTTTTTACATCCATAAAGCAATGATCATCCGTGTAGACATGGATCCTACTTCATTTAAGGTTATGAATTGTCATCTGTGCTGCTTCCGCTCCTGTATTACATTGAAAGTAGAGGTAACAGGATTAACGAATTTTGCCTTCCCACCCTCAGATGCATTTAAGTGAATCAATCCAAAAGAGAAAATGTTCAGTACTTTATTTTAATTCCTACTGACTTTCACTGTTCTTTGCTTTCAGAATAGATTTAGAGATGCTAATGTAATTCAAGGAAATCATATGACTGCCTCCAATGACTTCGAGTAGGAAGTACTAGAAATCTCAGGCAGGCCCTGATAAGGCTACATGTATTTCATTATTTTGTTGATGCACTAAGTTCTGTTACTAAACCGCAGCTTAGCTCCAGCTCTGGCGTCATGGCATTGCAGGTCTTATCTTAGTCTGATTTGCCAAGGAAAGTAGAGTTATGGTGTTCTCCAAATTTGTGTGTGTGTGTGCTCATTTCTCTTTGTAACGTTGGAACTCAGTGGCCAGTTTCAAGAAAAATTACCTAAGAGATCCTATCAAATATACTAACTTTCAATGAGTTTTGTGGAAATAGTTCATCAGATGGAGGACTGAAACTCACATTAGTGCCCTACTATGGAAAAGGATGCAAACTGATCTCACTGGCATCATTAGACATGAGCAAATCCAAATCAGTTAGAGACATTTCAGAAGTCATTGGCGGAGAAGCTTCAATCAAAGCTCGTATCTCATTAGTCTGGGACAACTAAAGTTGAAGACACAAGGCCAGGACAGCAGCATTCAAATTCTGCTGCTCTCTGAGTTGCTTGGCATTTGTCAACCAGAAGTTTCTAGGCTTCTTGAGTTTAGAGGGAAATTTTCAAAATTATAAAGAGTCACCAGAGATGACTGGCAACTGGTGAGGTTCAACACTTAAAGCTGGCCACATTCTGCCTGTAAAGCTACACAGCCATACAAAGAAATTGTGTGAATTTTCTGGGCTTCCTCTTTTTTCCAGATTTCAGTTAAACATGCTTATACCTTAGGTGACAAAAGGAAACCAAGTAAAAATAGTGTCTTGACTTATGAGAACAGGACTATATCCTACCTTTTAAAAAACTGAAACAAACTGGGGAAAGCACATAGAAAACAAAAATGAAAAATGGCACAAGATTTGGCAACCAGCTTTTGTGATGAAAAGGTAAGGAAATTGACCTTGCTTAGAGAGTGCAAAGGAGATGGAAGAGCGGTTTCTAGACGTGGGAAGAGATAATAAAAAGACCATTAATCCATGAAGTCACAACAAAAAATAACAACTACAAGCAAATGATACGTTGCTTTGAACACAGCGTAATCATACCCTGCACAAATCCCTTTGTGTCATGCTTCACTGGCAACTCTGAAAACAACAAAAACAAAAAAAACAGACGAAACTTTTGTCCCAAGCTTGGTTATTGTTAATACTTCTCTGTCCTAGTCCCTTGCTCACTCGCCCAACAGTCGCAGTCCAGCCCCATATATATCCCAATAGGACACAATAGGATACTTGTCCCACCAAAGGACAGATCCTTTCTACTCCCATGTATGTATGGGTTCCCCTCGCTGGTTTGAGTTACTCCGTGTTGCCATGTGGGAGTCTCACACACTCAGCTCTCAGATGAGGTGAGCTGATCTCATTAAAGCAGCCCCCTGCTACTGCCCAGGGCCTTAGATACTTCCCTGTAATTTATACATGGAATGAGGATGAAGCAGGTAAAGATAGCAAGATCTGAACGTACAGAGATGACTATAGATTGGAACAGTTATTTGGATGAGTGGATTAGTAAATCATTAAATTAATCCTATCATCACCATGCAGGGGAGAGGACTATATTAACCTTTAAAGGGCCCACGGAAACAAGGTGTTCTATAGAATGCATCAGGGTTGAGGAAAATGATGAATTACATGGTTTATCAAACATACATACATATAATTTATTTTTCAAATATACAATGATGGTGATGATTATATTATGTACTTATGAAATGCCCCTCACCAAATCATTGGTGCCTATTTGCAGAGGTGCTTCACAGCCAGCTTTCAAATGATACAAATTACATTCAGGAGCCAACTGAAGTAAGCTGAACAAACTGGATATATGGCAAGGATTAATTATGGAGCTTTTCTGAATTTCACTGCTCATGCACACATGAGATGTCTGACAAAGTATTTTTTCATATTTGACAAAGAACACATCACTTTTCACTGACACCGTAAGCACACAGAAGCTGCTCTGATCTCCAAGTGAAACATCCAATATGCAGTGAAGAATCTTGTAAGAGCATGTATACAAACTTTAGGCAGCCCCATAAAAAGCAAAGCCTGAACAGTAAAGAGTAAAAATTAGCCTGGAATTAGTTTCATGTTCTCACTGATCTCAATTTCGACCCCCTGGAAGCTGCCAGAAATACTGTCATTGCCAGTACTGAAACACGAGAAGACCTCAAGCTTCTCTTGAAATATTCCCACTGATTTCCTGATGTGAACTCCCTGACTTCACAGACATGAATGGAATTTGGCCATATGTGTTTAAGCTGCTTTTTGAAATTTCTAAGTCCGAGACATGCTTGAAAAACATGTATATATATAGACACACGTATATATAGGTATATATCTCAATTACTAGTGGAAAAATTTGCTTTTTTGGCAAAAGTTCAACATGGTGAGACCTTTCTGTCTCCTTCATCTAATGCTAAAATGTCCACATAAAATATATGAGTATATGCCAGGATGTGGCATTTCCAAGAAATTTTACAGGTGTTTTTCCTGGACAGGAAATGGGATGGAACAGCAGTCTTCCGTATTCTTCACTACCCCTCAGGTGAAATTTCAACCCCTGAAAGTATGTTGCACTGACAATGTTATTGTTGGAAAGACAGCTGTAACATAGGATTTCCCTGCTTAGTGGAAAAGTTTTCTGCTGTCTAATCCCAAAAGTTTAATAGCCAGATATCCAAATAACCAGATGGGCACTATTATGTCTGAGTCATGTACCTGACATGTAAAAGAATTTGGGCAATATTTTCTTGCTAGAAAAACAAGCCTAATTTTCACAAGTCCCTTTTGTGAACTCCAACAAAATTTTTAAAAAATTATATTGTTGTAAAAACCAGTATAATTGTTCATGATTGGTAAGCTCGCCAATTTTAAGGCCAGAAGTCATTGATAAGACAGCTGACCTCCTGCGCAGCAGAAATCACAACATCCTGAGCTGCACAGCCCATATGCCCATAGCTTGCTTCTGCGCCCAACACGCTCTTAACAGGACACCTTGAACATGTGTTCAGCAGTTAGATGTTGTGATATTAGACAAGATTTTGCTAATAAATATAGGAGATATATTTGCTAATATATAGAGGAGAGTATAAACACTCTCCCATATGTTAATGATTTGCATTTCTAATAACAGACTATGAGTACTGCCTGGGTCGATTGAGGTAGCTTTCTTACAAAGCTAGAGCTGAAAGCCTTCTGACCTGAACCACAGTTTTGGGGAACCCCTGGGGTTAGTCTGGATACAGACAGACCCCCAGGGGACTTAGGGATTTGCTAAGAACAGTCCTGGACACTTGACTGTGTGAGATTCCAAAAATATCACGTAGCATCAAACTGACTTAAAATTTCCATTGGGGACCTGCTGCTCCCTTGTCTAAGATATTTGTAACAAAACAACAACATCAACAACAACAAAACTCTACCCGAAAAAAGTCCTGCAGGGATGACTAAGTTGCATCAGTTCTCCCAGAGGTATAATGTATACAAATCAAATCAAAATATAAATCATTCCACCCTGTTGTGGGGTTTATGCACAGTTTCTTTTAATAAAATATGCAAATATTTTGCAGTAAATTGATTTCCCAGTTTCAGTTCTCTTATCTCCATATTTATTATTCATGATTCTTCTACTCCCCCACTTGAGCAGATGAAAAAAAAAAAAAAAGAGGGAAAAAAGCTGTGTAGAGTTCACTTGCTTTTAGGAACTAGCTTTATTATTGTTATTATTAGCACAATTTTATACTCCTAGGAGTGAAAGATAAATGTAGATATTACTTCTAATCTCAACCAAAGCTAAGAGGTAATACAATGACACCCTCTTTAATGCAAATCACTGCAATAAATGACTACATAGCCCAAGTGCTCTACTGCATTACAAATTGTAATGAAAGTTTGAATTGCTGAGCAAAATGACTGTTGTTTAACCTGTGACCAAGCTGGATGATATCAGTTCTGTTGTTAAAGGTGTACACACCATGACTGTACAGGAAATAAACCCAAATATTTCAGATATCTAAAACTGTTGCTAAATAGGGTTTCTGCTTAAAAAAAAAAAAGAAAGAAAAATAAGATTTTTTTTTTCCTACAGGAAAGCAAGCAGCTAAAATCGCTGGTCAGTTTTACGTTACATTAGCCAATGTATCTAATTGCTGTTTTCCATCACTATGTGGTTAACAAGTTCTGCAGCAGAGAATCAAGATTGATCAAACCTGGGTGCACTGTTCTGGTTGCTGTTGCTGGAGGTCTGTTGGAATAAAAGACAGAAAGATGAGGGAGTCGCTGAACGTTGGGGCGGCAGAGCAGGCACAGCTCATCACATGCCAAGAGAAGGCCAAAGAGAAAGGAAAGAAAAGGGAGAATGAGACTCTGAAAAGAATCAAATGTTAGGTTTCGGTCCTATATAGAGAAGACCCTATTACACCACAGGTAGTTTAAATATAACTTATTACAAACATATGCTCCAAGTAAGCTCCATTTTTGCCAGCTTTACACAAATGGAGCTACTTTCAATTTAATTAGGCATAATGATTTTTTCCCATTAACAACCTTAGCGGATTACAGGTCTCATTTTTAAAAATGTGTCTGTGATTCAGCAGTCCAATTGCCTTTTGAAGGATTTAAAAGTTTTATTCCTTTACAAACAAACAGCCAGGCCTGCAAATATTCTGATAGGAATTATAGTTGAGTAACAAACCCTAGAGGAAAAGAAAGATTTTTACAGATTTTCTAGGTTTGTTGGACTGGCTCAAGGATTAAACTACATTTTCTTCTGATAGTGCACTGCCTTATAGGAGTTTAGGTGACTGTAACCATGAATTTTGATCTTAGCAGAAACAACATTTTCATCTAAAAATTCCTCAGAAGAAAAATTCCCAACAAGACCCTAAGGTGGGCTATTTGTGAGAAGAGGGCTCTGCAAGGTTTGGCCCAAAGCGCTGAAGATCAAATTCTCTCTCAAGTCGAAGAAATTGTGTCAGCACAGAATCTGGCCTTAGGTATCAGTGGTGAAAAGAGACTACATTGCAACTGCATTGGCATTGCAAATCAGATGGGGAAAGAAGGAAAACTTCACAAAAGACCTTAGATTTCTTTCTAATCATTCCATTTCTTCTCTGCCAAGAAACTGATGGGGTCTGTCTCTGCACTTCAGCATCAGCTTTCACCTGGCATAAATCCCCTGCTTTAAATGGAATGGCATCATTGAACTAACATGTTGACATGGAAAGTCACACTCCTATCTCTGGAAAAGACTTGCAGGTTTATTCAACAGTAGAATAATCCTCTTTGTAGCCTGACAACAAGTTATTTACCGTAGGCAGGTTTTTTGATGTTTACTTTTTTGACAGGCAAATAAGATGGTTTTTTCATCAGAGAACCTGACACATTACTAGAAATTATGACTGGCCCTCTGCTTTTTCTCTACAGTCTTAGTCAAAGAGCTCCTAAGGTTTATCGTCTCTGCAGTGGCGCACACCAGGTCCTAGAGCAGAGGTCAGGCATGGCAGTGGGTCAGGGAGGAATAGGCTCCAGCCTGCTGGATTGCTGGATTTCCTGCTGCGGTCAGCTACTGCTCACTGCTGCTTGGCTATATCCAGTACAGAACTTTTTTTATTATTATTTTATTAAGATGTAAATTAAATTTAAAAAACTCTGCGAAAGAAAAGTCTGCTTGAAAAAGTTTGTTCGTGTTGCAGAGTATTATCTGTAAGTCCTCCAGCTAGGCTAAAAGCCTATCCCACTGCTCCTTGGGATTTCTAGTGAATTAATAATGTCACTGATGAATATTCAAAAGTAGGCAGCTATTGTGCCTCCAAGCACATAATTAATTATTCATTACACATTTTTATTCACTGAATTAAAAAACACAGGGTGCTCTGGGAAATGAAGTGTACTTCACTGCAGGGGCATGAAATTCTACACTGCCCCTTTAAGGATTATTACTCTGTATTTATAGTTGCCAGGGCAACATAAATGCTGGGCAATTAGATCATGGGTTGTCCCCAAAGACTGATGGGATAATAAGCAGTAGTCAAGTATTAAGTTGACCCAGTAAATGTCCCACATGAATAAACCTGGGCTAGGACCACAGCTGGCATCTTTCAAATAAAACTTTTACATTAATATAGTTTAA
Source organism: Ciconia boyciana (assembly GCF_034638445.1). Classification (NCBI taxonomy): domain Eukaryota; kingdom Metazoa; phylum Chordata; class Aves; order Ciconiiformes; family Ciconiidae; genus Ciconia; species Ciconia boyciana. The sequence goes on along the minus strand of NC_132939.1, from coordinate 56,190,787 downwards.
AAGGTGCATTTATCCGGGAATTGAGCATGCATCCACAGTGGGAAGGCTGCAGAAAGGGCTAATACCACTTCCCGGTGGTGGTCCACAGGCTTTGTTCCTCAGGCCGGGCTTTGTGCAAAGTTAGGAGCATACTGAGCCTCTAAAAAGCTCAGAAGAAGCAGGGGGAGCCCCATGTTTACCTCCTAAGAGCCAATGGTCTGTGTTGGTGGAAGTGGGTTTTTTTCCCCTAATTATTCTGCGAAACTCACCAGCAGGGGAGCAAATCAGTTTTATTCTGGGCTTTAAAAAAACAGGTATTAAAATTTGCAAAAAAAGATAACTATTTAACTAGGTATGCTTTTGCCTTAAAATCAGTTTAACAGAAAAATAGTGCCAAGAGAACCCCTGTAAATTATTACCTGTGAAGGAGTCATGTTACTGAGGGCATTTTTTCCGGACAGTAAAGAGTGATCTAAAAATATCAAATTAAAAGAACCAGAGAGATTCCCCTAAACTACTTTTTTTTTTTTTTCAGTTTTGTTGCAAATATCAACTTCAAATTGTTGCTGGCTACCGGCCATGCCTTCTTTCATTGAATTCATTTTCTGCATATCCTTGATGTAATTTCAGAAATTTATCTTGCTCTCAAAACTATTTTCAAGTTAAAAAAAAACAACCTGTGGAGAACCTCCCCCCCCCCACACACACACACATTATTCAATTTTTTTCCCCATTAATACTTGTTATATTATTATTTTTTTAACTTAATGCTTTTCACTATACCCACTGGTGACACAAGGTGATGGTTTTATTGTGCTTTTAGATCACTAATTTTGTAGAGGAAAATGGGAAATCATAGCTTATCTCTGCCTGCAGACACTTGGCTATGCTAGAGCATGAAATAGTTCTCAGTTAGAGATACAGTAATGCTTTCTATAATTTTGTAATACAGGGAAAAAAATACAATTCCCAGGAAGTATTATACATCCTTCAGTGTAAGAGAAAAGACACATTTTATCAGTGAGTGTGTGTGTGCATAGATTTATCCAAACATGTAGATACACATCACATTGCCCCAGACAGCTGAATGCATTTGCTCATTCATTAAAATTATGTTTATGTATAATGAAATTACTAGCTTTGTAGTGAAAATATTTAAGGAAGAAAGCAAGAGCTCAGACACAAATTTTCTAACATAGTATTATTTGCCAAAATGTCCCTAGCTTTCAACAGACCACACTTAATGTTTTGGGTCATAATTCTAGCCAGCAAGCAGAGAGGTGTACCTTTGTCCTAAAGGAGAAGAGGAGGGGCACCATAAATTGCTGAGGGGGCAAGCTTGCCCCGACCACTTGGTCAGACACTGGGCAATGTGGCTTTGAGACAATAAGACTTATGTGCTTAAATTTGAGCGTGTGCTTAATTATTTTTACATGATAAGATCCTGAGAGTTGAACAGCTTATCAGACTGAACTCTAAGTCTGGTTATGGGGCACCCTTGTCACATAGACTGGGAACAGCATCCTCATGTGCTCAGGCAGGAATTTGTTCAGGAGATGGAGCAGGACCGCCTCTTAGCATAGCCAAAAAACCTGAGCTGCAATACTCAAGGACATTCACCCTGTCAGGGCTCTCCTCCACCACGTAACGAATCTGTGGGGACAGCAAACCTACGGTATCACCTCTGCTGCTTTTATTACTTACTGTTGAGTCCTGTGTGTATTTCCCAATGACAAGTCAAGAGGTACACGGGAATATTTCTAAGTACAAAATATATTCATTTTCATACTTATAAATATGGATGTGGTTATATTTTATATATGTGTGTACAGACACTAAAATGGAAAATGTCTAGAGCAAATTAATTCAGTTGCATTTGTGGATTTGAAATATCAGCAAAATATCATTTCTAGCAATTATTTTTAGCTACAGGTAAGTGATAGAGGACTGGCTGCTTCAGCAGCTTGTATCTGTTTATTAATCACAAGAATGCAAAAATTTGACAAAAACAATTGAGATTTCTTTCATGGCGTTGTGAATCTCAGGACAATCTCCTGCAGAATTGGCCATTAATTCTCCACTTGGACATAGTCCACAAGAAACCTGACAAAAATCAGCCACCATGGATGCATCTGCAGCATTCTGGTCTGGTCTGTTGTTGCAGGAAGACACAAAATAACAAGCTGATGGAGAATCTCTGTCTTGCTTAATGGTTAGAAAAATTAGGAACTGTCCTAGTCTGCAAGACCTAGCAAGAAAAACAGCATGATCAAATAGAGATGTTGATTTTGCTGGAAGGAACACACTATCCAAAATTCAAAGTAGGCTCATGAGGAGAAAATCAATCACTATACTAATAGCAACACTGAAGAGATGGGAATTACAAGGCTATAGCTTCGGCCAGAGAAGTTATATCCAGTGATTTCCCAAAAGTTGCATCTTAGCCTCATGACCTGGCAGCTCTCACTCCAAAGTCCCAACAAGTTCAGCCCAAGGCAAGGAGCCATTTTCACCAGTATTTCTAGGTCTCCTTTAAGAAAGGACGGGCTTTGGTGATAACACTGTACTCCTGGACTGCACAGAATGGCATTGAGTTCCCTTGGCAACATTCAGCTCAAGACAAATAAGAGTCTACACAGCATATGAGAGGACTTCAAACGAACTGTGAGTATCAGAATATTGATATGTGGGAGAGTAAAAGCTAACTAAAGGGTCACCCAAACATGGCACCAGCAAGGTCCATCTTGGTAGTTTCCCAGACAAGGTAACAACAAAATCTCATGCTATTATCCAAGTTTTAAATTAAGAGACACGCACAGCCCTTATGGTGACTTGAGCATGCATCTTACTAGGTCCACGGCAGTGAGATTTTTGGTTTTGCATTTTTTTTTCTTGGTTTAAGCATTACTGAACACCCAAAATAGAAGCCTTGCATTTGTACGAACAGGAAGACCTCCAGTCTTCCATAGGAGCTGAAGTAGCTGCCTTTAGCAGGTAATTCCTAGAGCTCAGACAAAAGAATTCGCTTTGCTGGGAAAGTCACTGAAAGAAAACATGGGTGGTTTTGCTTTCATTAGAAATATGGGACTGGTCCCCACAATAGGAAGCTCTGCCACAAGGCTCCAGAGTACAGTGACGAAGACATTTGGACAACAACCTGTGTTTCTAAAAACTGCTTTAAAATTCCTTTTACAATTAATGACACTGCATTCATCCCTCTGTAGAAAAGGCAGAAGGTGGAAGTTGGTGGGAGTGCAACGTGCACAGACTGCATCTGAAGGAAATTTTCTGCTGCAGGATGGCAAGTCATGGTATCAAGCATGATACAACATTCATCCATGATTTCACCTCTCTTTGGCAAGTAATGGTAATGCCAGGCACCCTGCTTCCTGCACACAGGGTCTGCCCAAAGAGTTGTTTAAATACATATCAAACTAACTATTTTTCTAGGACCAGTTTCAGTCTTTATTTTTAACTGCTTGAAACCAGAAAGCCTCCACATTGCAAGCTCTCACTGCCTGGGCGTTACTGCAGTGACTCTGTTTGTAACAGCTATACAGAAGCACTGCTGCCACATTTATCCTACAAATTCACTTCTGCTTCTCCTTCTCCCATTCATGCCCATTCCTTGACATTCACCCTTTCTGCATCAGAAAGAAAATTCTCTTCCAAGGCTGATATATCCTGTCTGCTGTCTCCTGATGCCCACCTCCCACAGCACCTGTATTTATGACAAAGTAAATGTTAGTAATCCTAAAAATGTGACAAACTCATTGAGGGAACAAGGAGCCTCCTTTGTTTTAAGTCCCTTGCTTGCCTGGTGTTTTGTCACTAAGTGTTGTCAGTTGTATGACACCTAGAGCAAAAGCTCCTTAGGATAGCCATACTGTCTTTGGTCTCTTTAGGAAATGCTGGGCACACTTGAAGAGGTCTGTACAAAGGCTAAAGGGACAGGAACAACACTATCAAACAAACACAGTATTCAAATTTCTAGGACTCACTTTTTTTCCTAGGAGAGGAAAATTATTTATATATATATTTATGTACTGAAAGTCCAAAGTCCACACTAAGTGGAAGTGTCTGTATACTAAGGCATCAGGTCTTAAAACTAAGAGAACTGACTGGCTTTTTAGGCACAATAAGCACACAGAAACCAATGGCAAATTTACACCCGCAGCGGTAACACTGTAAAGGTGCCTACGCCAGTTGTGACTCTTGCTCACTCAGTGATCAGAAGCTCCACATCAATGGCACCAGCACCTGAACTAATTAGCTCTCAGTGGCACAGTGCTAACAGAGCTAGGACTTTTGCAAGGTGCTGCACTTCATAATGTGGATACAGGAGCATGCCTGGAGATACCAGCACCATGTGCCATTGCACAGCATTGACATGACTCAAAGGATTTATCCAAGGTCATGGAGGAGAAAAGTGACAAAGACAGCATGGGAGACACGGATTTCCTAAATTCTTATCCTGTGTTTAATTCCTCTGTCCCTCCAAGGAGTTCAAGAGTTTAACCAGACCGGTTAATGTACGGTGATATGAATGCAGATTTGCTCTATTGAGGGCATTCTTGATGTACAAAGGAGGAGCTAACACTGGGAAGATCACATCTCACAGTCACTGTGTTATATGGGTTAAAGGAAAAGAGTTTTTGGAGAGGCACATTTGCCTTCTAGGGCATCCACACTGCAGCAGCAGGGAGGAGGGGATGGAAAGAACAGAAGGAAAGACTGAAGTTAGAGAAGAAGGGTAAATTGTGCTCTATTAAAACAGCATTACAAAAATTATCATGAAGGAATATCTACATCCCAGGCAACCCAGGTCAGTCAACCTAATTCTTACAGTTGATCAGGAGCACTTGATTAAATCTTCTATTGAAGGAGTCTGTTACATGACTTAACAGATCCAGTTATGTGCAATCTTATGGCTAAATATATATATATATATGTGCATGTATCTTTATCTCTATATGGGGAGAAAACAAAAGACATTTTTAATCACCTGTTCCAAGCAATGCATCTATACTAGATGCTAGCAAAATGAAGGTGGAGAGAGGAAAAGAATGGGAAAAGGAACTTGTCTCTCCCACAACTCCCAATCCCTAATTACAATACACAGATAAATAAGGAGACAGGCAGGCAGGTAGGCAGAAGGGCACAGATAAAAGGGCATGTATGTTCAAAGGAAACATAATTACCTGCTATTCCCTTGCTCTATGGAAAAAAGTTCAGAGTTTCAATACTGACAGAAGCTAAAAATTGATCCACAGAAAGATGTTCACTTCACTAGAGGCTGCAAAAGAGCCTCAGCAACTGACACAGAGGAAAGTTGTTCCGAATTCCTTCAGGCGGGTTGGAAGGCAGCTCTGACTTGAATAACGCAAGAGGCCTTTGAGGCATACAGATGCCCTCCTTTCTGAAAAGTTTTTCTTGGAAAGCAAACTTCCTCCTCTCAACTCATGCTTGGCAGAGAGGATTCAGTCCAAGCTTGCTGTGCATTTCATTCCAGTGTCAGTGGACACAGCTCAACAAAAGCTAATAGCTTCTTTCCTGCTTACAGCTTTTTATACCAAACACAAGTAATCATCCAATCTGCCCCTTCCCTCTTTCAGTTCTTCTTAATCTCTCTTTCCTACCCATCCTAGCTAAATTCTCCTTCTCTCCCCTGCCTTCAGACAAACCCAGCCTGGGAAAATGAAATATTTATTCCTTTCCAAGCCCTGTACCCTTGTAACACAAAGGTTTGAAGCACATCTGGAGGTGAATGGATTACAGACTTTCATCTCTACAGTGTAACATGTATTATTCCCCCTGCCACCCCCCCATCGCCCCAAATCTCTCTGTGGGGCAGGGAATACCTCTTTCTCCATGTTTCAACAACACCCAGCAAGATGAAATCCTGACTGAACCTTTGGGCATATGCATACTTAGCAGTAATACTAAGATGATTTGAAAACTCCATTGGCTGGACTGAAGGATCCGAGGTTGGGATGAAGCGTGCAGCCGGCGGGGCTCTGCTGGCCCTGCACGTGCTCCTGCTGCTCCTCCTCTGCTCCAGCGCAGCACCAAGCCTCTCCTACTAGTTTTCTATGAACAGGGACAACTTCTATAAGGCAGTATTAGAGGTTCTTCTCTGTCATCATCTTCAGCCATGTCCATATTTTCTTTAGAGCAATAATTAAAACAACATATTCACCAGCTGGGTTATTTTTTTCCCTAGATTTAATCTGTTCAGGCTCTGATTTACATATTAAAAGCACTAATTAGCCCCTCAGAGTGTCTGAGCACGGATAGTGCAATAACTGGTCATGTAGTCACTAGAGACCACTCCCTAGTGCTTTTGGTAAGATCTCATGTATACAGCCTCAGTCTCTGGATGGCAGGAATGGCCATGTGTAGAGGGTTGTCTGCTTTGTTTCATAGCATTGAGGGACTGTAGTGCCGGATTGCTTCATTCTTGCATTTTTTCTTCTCTTTGAAGTGTCGTGTTTGATCTGTCTGCTTGTCTGTCAGGTTTTCCCCCTCCCCCATTCCCCACTGCGTCACCTGCAAGAGCACGGACTGCCTTTGGCCAATGCTGGTGCAGAAAATTCCAATCCAATCAAAGGCACAATGGCCTTTTCTCTCAGCTTTGATGCAGCATTCAAATAAACAAGAACTGCGTACTCAAAAAGAAAAAAAAAATTCAATAACCCTCTGAGCTGTTCTTCTGGCTAAGGATATTCGAAGGAATCATTTAATTTTCTTTGCATGTTTAGAAGTCACCTACAAGATGGCTCATTGGTCTGGAAGCAATGTTGCACAGCCCCAGGTGAGAGGCCTGAGTCTGAATCCTGATTGAGCTTGTTTCCAAAGCTGCCAGGAGCTGCGAAGCCTCCAGGATGGGAAGAAAGGTTCTCTAAACCCAACTAGCAGTGTTTCGATACTCAGCTTCTTCCTGGAAATGTGTAAAAGCAAGACAAGCACCCCTTCCCCAGCAATCACTGTGAATACTCCCTTGTTTTAGAAGGTGCAGAAGGTCCCATTACTCTGGAAAAGGTACAGGGCTTGTTTTCTCACATGCAATGCTGCCACATGAACATGATGCTTTTTGCTTGGGCAACAGGAGCTGGTATCACCACATGGCACTGAGCTGTATTGCCTTGTGGCACCAGGTCCCTCGGAGGGATACTGGCACCATATTTCATCAGTATGTTCCTTTGGGAAACACAGCAGAGCAATTGGGCACCAGGCAAGGGCATTTCCCCTCTTCTGAAGAAGCTGGGCCATGGGGCAAAGGAGATTTCTAGGTTTTTTGAGCCAAGGCTAGGGAGGAAGCAAGAACAAACCATCTAAATCAGTGCCAAGGGCCTCAAGAGGAGATAAAGTTCTCCCCATTGCTCCATTCATGCATCTTAAATAATCTTGCATGAATATCCTAACTCCATCACCTGACAGGCAAATGGTTTTCAGAGTGGGAACTTGTCTTGAACATCAGTTTGACTAGGCCCTAACACTAAGAGAAGGATTACTGAACAATATTCTCCTTGTTCTGTTTGCTAGCTGGCCTTCACGTTGTGATTAGCCACTAAAACAATTAAGTCTATGACTGGGACTCCTGGGCACTAGAGTAATGCAAGTACGCAGCACAGCAATATTACAAGCCAGGGAAAGGTGGTATTTAGGTAGATAAAAACAAGCCTGGGTAGAAGAGAGCAGGAAAAATGAGTATTTCTTGAAGTTGTTGTCCTGTGTGAAACAGCGCTGTGATTCAAATAATGATTTTTGGTGCAATTATGTTCCTTTGCCTAGAGGAGCCCTAAAGCCTATGAGGAGTTGCAATACCATAGAGAAAAGAGGCAGATGGCATCTACGTAAGCACCAGAGGGTTTGGCCAAAAACCAAGGGGAAATTGTCTTGGCTGTGCCACCATCTTTGCTAGCTAGTTTCTTCATAACAACACTATACTTCTCCAAGAGTCCCATTTCAGAATAGGTTTTTTAACAAGCTTGGATTCCAGTGTTACCAGGAGCCAAAGCTGCAAGAGAGCCCAAGAGACTGTAAAACCATAGCTTCTAAAACTGTTGACTTCTCTTCAAGCTAAAGAGAGGAAATCATGTAGCGGGATGTAGGTCTGGTGACACAACTGTGTAAACCACCCTCTGCTTCGATCAGAGGCAGATACTTCTGACATATTTTAAAACTTCATGCAAAGAAAATAAGTCAACAAAATCCATTTGATTTAAACTATAGGCTCCCTGAGGTTATCAGAACAGACCCTCTGTCTACCGAGGGAGCTGTTTGACTAATGCCAGCTCTTGTGAGATGCCTCTCCAACCTTTAAACAGGTTGGAAATGCTCAGCAGACGTACTATTCTGATTAGCAGCTTTGAAATTACAACTGAGGCTTGACTACGCAAACACCATCATCCACAGTGTGTGTCTGAGTGATTTCAGTAAGAAAGTCCCAGTCACAGCTGGCCACATCCCACAAAGAGGAAGAGAATGACTGTATTTAGGAACTACTCCTTCAAGACAGGGCAAATCTTGTCTTGAATAGATGAGAGGCGATGAAGGTTTTCCAAGAAAAACCTACAGTTTTGCTGTCAAATCTTTGTAGATCAGTATCTCAGAGACCTCCAGAGGAGAGAAGACCTTCTGCCCTCAAATTAAGGGCATTATCTCTTATACAAATTTCCTTTTAAAGAGTGTATCTCAAGACTTGTTTGTCAACTCCTGTGATAATCCAGGCAGCTAAATTTCCCCAAACTTCCCAATAACTGAAGCCATATGTTTTGCTTTGATACAGGTTCTATCGAATTAAAATATCTGGCAGGAAACATAATTGTAGCCAGTATTTACTGCTAACTAGAGAATAGCAAAAAGTTAGTTTTTAGTATGTGTGTTCAGTTTGGGATGATCTGCTAGAGAAGTAGCTTGGAGGGCTCCGTATAGCCAATGTTATTAGCTGGTACAAAAACTCCAGGAAATAAAACACCTTTGTGCTTTCCTGATGCACCTGCCTTAGAAGCACATGGTTTCATGCTTCCTCCTTCCCCTCTTCCTCTTGTGCCTTTATCACCTTCAGCTGTCAAATGAGATATCTCCTCCATTCCCAGCCCACTCAAATAACTTCTCCACTTCTTTCCTGCTCTTTAAACCTTTCTGCTGTCACTCTACCAATGTCTTCTCTTCTTCCCTCAGATTTCGCAGAGAGAATATATCTGGACTTCATCTTGTCCCTGTATTTCAAGTCTCTGCAATCTTAGTGCCATTTTCAGTGTCCAGTCCTCAGTGAGACTCAGCGTTTTATGCCCAGCCTTTTTTTGCAATCATCATAAAAGCTGAACTTCAGGAGACGATAGACTAACAGCTCAACAGAAAAGCATGTTCTATTTCCCATTGCCAATGTGTCACAGCAAGCTCTCCTTGCATGCTGGGGCAGCAAGTCATCATGCTCGGAGTACTGTTGTCTGTAAGCACATTAGGAGCGAGTAACTTTGAGAGGGGTAGGAGACGAGGGCTCATTAACAGCTTCTGTGATGCCCAGTACAGAAGTAGCAATATTCAAGTTTCATTTTATAGCCATCCCTTCAGTCTCCCTAAAATGACAAAGTAAAACTCAGTTGCCACCAGCAAAGCCACACGAATTCTTGCCTTAAAGCCACAGAATAATGCACATTCTCAGCCAACTCACGAACTGCATCAATCAGACTCACTGCAAAGTATTTACATTAGCCACCACTGTCTTGCCAGAGCTGGCCTGACTGTGAAGTTTGTGGTCAAATAAGACCAGCTGAGCAGCCTGTGATGTGAGCTGTGCTGGGAATATTTCCCCAACAACTGAGCTCTATGGTCTCACATCCTGCCTAGATCTCTCGAACTATTTCTCCCTCAAATTTTCTCTTTGCTGTATGGATGCAAGTCCATGCGCATCTGCAGTTGGGGTAACTAAGACCGTAACTCCCATTGCCTGTTTGCATTCTCATCGCTGAAGAATGCAAGGCTTCCCTTCAACTGCTTACTGCACTGTTACACACAGCATACATGTAATTAGCTTAAAATAAAACTCAGACTTAACCATTACCACTGCTAATTGCTGGTTAAGACAAGTCTTGTGCTGATCACCAGCGTATCCTTTCCTCTATGCCATGCAGGCTCATTTCAAGGTCTGCAGTCTGGATCATGCTCATCAGTGAGCTAGCAGAGTAGCTCTTACCAAGCAGGCCAAAGTCCACAGTGCCACATTTTGGTAGCAAAAAGATGTTGCTGAAAATAATTGGGCCTGGCAGCACTCAGTTGGTTTCCAAAACCAGTCCATTAGTTCCAAGGCTCACTAAGTGTTTGGTTGCTCTGTAAACCAGCCACATGCCTAGATATTGTGCCCAATTAATCTGGAATGAGTTTGATTTAACAATGTATATTTGCAACAAGCTGCTTCTGTTAAAAAGAAAAAAAAGAAAAAAAATTTATATCCTTTGTTTTGTCCCAGTTACACCTTTTTCCCTTTCTCTTGTCAGCTGTGTGGCTGCCAGTGCCCACAGGTATTCCTCAGGGATGTGGCAGGGGACAACAGTACAACTGGCTTCTTGACAAGGGAGAGTTGGCCTGCCAACTGCTACCCATTGACTGGAGTGTGTGCTTGGCTCTGGGAGGCAAACGCTGCTGCAATATGCTCTCCCTGGAGAAATCCATCCTCAGAAATCATGACTAGTGCTGAAATGTTCCCAGATCTCACTGTACTTTTAAAGCATGGAAGCTGAGCATCAGGGGAACCAGTTAAAAAATATCCACTTAAGTTATTGGAAATAGTAATACTGTTCTTCCTTCCAACACCATTTCTACAGTTTTTTGAGTTGTTTTTCTCTGCATTGAACCCCCATCACCAGTAATCACACAGACAAGGCAGATCCAGGTTCCAGATGAATGCTGTCTTCTGTCTGGTTTTAAGACATACTATCCTTGGAGGAATGAAGATTCTCCATTCAAACAAGTTTGCAGACATGCAGCAATGCAACCATTTTACTGTTGCTTTGCTGGACCCTTCCTTCCCGTAAGTTCATAGTCACCTGTAAACCAGTTCTGTTACACATTAACACAGATTCATAATATGCAAAAAGGCACATCCTCTCTAACTTGGAAAACAGAATATATACTGTTAGAGGTGTCTGATTCAGTCTAGTCACACACAGTCCCTAGACTGGGTAACGCAGTTACCCTGATGTAACTCAAGGCTCGCTCCACTGAAAGCAGAGAAATCAAGCCAGTTACTAACTTCAACAATTTCTCTAAGAGCAGTGTATGGAAGTTGCAACCTAAAACTTCCAACATTGGAAGAACCAGAATTTACCTACATGAATGGGGTTGGAGAACACCTGAACACAAACACTGGGAAGCATTCTTGCATCTCAAGTACACTACGTTTCAGCAGCAAGGATGCTCAGGTTTTGCTGATGGCCTCTATGACCTTGAGAACAAAATAGAAGAAACTAGATTTAGTTTCTTACTCAAGTGGACCCTGAATTCAGTCTCTATTTTTCCCCAGCCTCCTTCACCTTGCACTGTTAGATACAAGTATTGGTGAGAAAATGCAAAAACATCACATTAGCGATAAAGCCTAGAAGAATTAAATGACTGAATGCATTATGCCTCCTGGAATATCAGCAATTTTTAATCAGTACGTGAAATATTTCTTCCCACTAGCTAACTAGTTTGGGAGGAAGGAAGCTGATTTAAATACAGTTGTCCAAGTTCAGCCAGCCCAGCCTCAACTTCTTAGCAGTGTTATCAACCCCTCCCATTCAGCACTAGAAGAGTTGCGCTAGATTGTCTACTTCCAAATCCTACATCTGCTGAGCAGCCCCCCCACTTTCTTTCCAGCAGACAAAGTCTGGAGTGGGGAGTTTGCTTCCATCTTTTGGCTTACACCGTAGCCAAAAGAGACAGTACGGAGCACATACCACCTCCGGGCACCAAAAGTCCCTGTCTCTGTGCAACATGGGACTGGAGTGGGAAGGGGCTGACTTTTGCATGATTTCCAGACCGAATTTTCCTTGTGAGGGAGGGGGATGACAGTGCTGGCACAGAGTTATCCTCTTGGAGCATTTTACCCTTTCACAAAGCCCTCCCCAAGCTGTGCACGATCCAGCCCTCCAGGACAGCTCACATTTCTGACCAGATTGTGCACCAGGTTCCAGCAGCCGCCTGGAAAGTCACTCCAGCAATTAAGTGTTGGTAGATTTTTTTTTTATTTTTTTTTTAAATACGAAGGATATGGCCCACTGTGTGGGGTATTGCAGCCACCCTCCCTGTCAGGCCGTTTCACAGTAGTATTGTGGCGCCATGGAGAGGAGCTAATTGGATTTGTTGTCACCTCCCGAAGCTGCCAGGAGCTCACGTCTGCTCTGGTTACAGATGAAGACATCACGGTGACAGGCTTAGAGATGGCTCAGCTGGCATCCTAGGGCCACTAATAGAGCCATGTTGATTTAATGTCCGAGTGGAGAGGTGCAGACAAGCTGTTCAAGTTTTCTATTCCAAACAAAGCAGAGATCTGTTATCAGTTGTCTGCGGATCAGTAAATAAACTTCCATGTGGCTCTCACAGCACCTAACCATCGCTACAGAAGAATGACAAAGTATTTTAACATTGAGATGGTACTTTTAAATGAGAGCACTGTCTCTATGGTTTATATTGCCCTCAGGGAAATCAGTTAATTCCTTCATACATAAATTTTACTTAACTATGTAATTATGGATGAATCCTATTAGTCTTTAAATTGCTCACTAGTTAAAAAGGTGTGTGTGTGTTTTCTACATCTCTTTTTTGTGGAATGCACAGATCATCTGCACTTATGAAGATTAAAAGCCTATTTGGGGATTTTTGTTTGTTTGTTTGTTTGTTTTTTCCACTTTTCTTTTAAGTGAAAGCATAGAATTTATTTGAAGACTAGAGCATGATTTTTTTGCCCCTTCTGTATTGTACTATCTACTCAGAGCACAAAACTGGGCTTAGGCAGTGTTTCCTTTATCCTCAGCGCTCTCGACATCTCTGTCAGCATTCACCCTGGCCCCTGGCTGCGTTCACGTGGTATCACCCACCTCTCCCTTGTGCTCCACGTTAAATGATCACTCATGCCGGTGTGATGAGCATGTGAAAGACAGCTCAGACAGGACAGTGTCCTTTGATACCCGATTTCACAGCTCTGAGCCAAGGCTGAAGTACAACTCTGAGTCACATTTTCAAGGTCTTGGCACCCAATGCCACATCAGGCTCAGCACCTCCCGTCTTAGTGCCAAAATGAGACCTTTCCCTTGATGACTCAAGGCAAGTGGAGCACTTTGAATAATCCAATCATGCCTAAATCTACTGGCATTTATGAAACAGGCCTGTGGTTGTTAACATCTCTGGTACTTTCACCGGTCCTGTTCTTTAGGAAACCCCAAATTCAGTCACATCCTGAACCTCTGAAAGGCAGAAGCACAGCCAGGAGAGCAAGGTGCTTCCACAGTGCCACCAAGGAAACACACTGAGGCCCTGCCAGCTTCCACCACCATCATCTCCAGCCAAGGAAAGCAGTGGCTCACCAGTTTGTCTGACACCTTTGGATCAGAGGATAATTCAGGCTGGCAGAGACCTCAGGAGGGCTCTAGCCCAAGCCCATGCTCAAAGCAAGGTCAGCCTTGAGCCCAGACCAGGTTGCTCAGGACTTTCTCCAATTGGGTCTTGAAAACTTCCAAGGTAGTGCTGTGGCTATCCATCACCAGCACTGAGGAGAGCCCGGTGGGAGCAGCCTAACCCCTGAAGAGCTCAGGTAGGAGAGTCACAGGGATATGGCCTTGGTTGCACCAGCTGCGGGAGGGAGCTGACCCTCCATCCCCCCAGGCTAGGGATTGCTTCCTTTTCCCTTCTGTCATACCCTGCATTGGCAACCTGGGCAGCCCCATGGAGAAAGGGCGAAGGGAGGAAAGATGGCACCTATGGAGGAAAGACGCTTCAGATACCAAAATGGCCTTTCTCCAGTCCGTCACTTATTGCCACAGGTACCCAAGACCATGCAGGGCCTGAACAGGCTGAGAGCAGTATTTAGAAGTCTGGACGCAGGGCAACAGTATCCTCTCTGCTCTGTCAACACTCAGTGTAAGCCAGAAGGAAAGTTGAAGATCCCACCACACAACTAACAGACAGCAAACTTGGGAGTAGAAACAAATCAGGAGAGAAACAAGGACCCCTCCATTAATACTTGACTACAGCATTTCTCCTCCATAGACTGAGGGATTTTGTAAATGACACTGTTGTTATCCCCGTTCTCCAGGCAGAGTAGAAATGTGTTGTGACTTGCTCCAAGTCCTTCATCAGCCCAGCAGCAAAGTCAGGAGCCCAGGTGTCAGAGCACCGGCCTTCTGCCCAAACCTCTGAAATCCAGTTCATCCTCCTCAAACAGTTATTTCCTGGCTGCCCTTAACTGAAGAGTGGGCAAGGCCTCTGTGCTCCACACAGGGGCAAAAAAGCCTCAAACAAGCAAAGCCAGAAAAATTGAACAGACTGAAACATACCCTCTCTCTTCTCCATCTGAGGGCTCTGCTGGGCCTCTGCTGTGTCTGGGGCAGCTGACCTTAATGGGAGCCACAACTGCCAGTCCTTCCTCACTTGTCGCTTCCAACAGAAGTCGTGCCCAGCCATGCATGGCCATCCAGAGGGACATCAAGGTGTTTCTCAGCTAGCGAGGCTCTGTGTCAACCTTGACTGGTCCCACTGCCCAGTGGCACAGCAGGGGTGTAGCGCCTGCGATGTTCCACACCACCAAGGAGGACATCCCGGTCCCTGCCCAAGTGCCGGCTGCCCTAAGAGCGGGGACCGCACTCCCGTAGGCAAGGGTGGGAGGTAGGAGCGCCCACGTACCCTCAATGATGATGAAAATGCAGCTGTTTAATTTGGTGCTGCTCAGGCCACGCTCCACAGACCCCAGGCGGATTGCAGAGCCAGCGGGTGGTGGAGGGACTGAGGCAGCTCTGAGAAGCAAACACGGAGGAGTTACATGGTCACCAGAGGAGGGCGAGCACCTCCTGGCAGCGAGGATCTGCCTCTCTGGGGAGACAGCTGGGCAATTACTTCTCTGATAGATGTGGAGATAACACAGGAAGAGGCCCACTGGAAGGCCATTCTGAAAATTTACAGCTGACCTTAACACATGGTTGTCCCCTGCATGTTGTTCTCTGAGGTGTGGATGGAGCCTCCCCATAGTACAGTGAAAACAAAGAAAAGCCTTTGACAAACTGCTGCAAGTCCAAGCCAGAAGCCATTTTGAGAATGGTCCAAGGACACGAGCAACAGCGGATTTTGGTGGCTTCCAAAACTCAGCTGTTGTCCCTTTCTCAGGAATGCAGATCAGGATTTTCTGTGGTACTGCACAGAGGGACACTGAACAGTTGGGCGATGAGGATAGGACAAGCTTAGACCGAATCCTCCTCAGCCAGTGGTGCAACTGCTGTCTGAAAGCCTGTGGAAAGTCATCCCCACCTACAAGCTGACCTCTCACACCTCCAAACTGCCTTTTTAAAGTGGCATTATGGGCATCTTTTTCTTGCTAGGCAATAGATTTTCATCTGTAACACATCTTCAGTTTTCTGGCACAGCAGGAACTGTACTTGGAGGATTGGTCCAAAGAAGGGACACCACTTCTCAACCCTTTTTTTCTAAAGGGAAACCTCCTATCTGGTTACCAGTGTCAGTAATCTCCACTGACAGTTACAGTCTGGAGAACTTGGACAGACTTTCCCTCTCTTCTCTCCAGGCTCCAGTTCTAGCTCCTTTTGATAATCTTCCCCAAATCTGTTAGGACAAATTATTCCAGCTTCATCTACATTCCCTCATATTAAACAAGCTAATTTGTGTGTTGTAGAGTCACTGAGTAGATTAAACAAAGCCACCCGGCTGGAGATACAGTGCAGTACTCCAGATTTTTCAGGCTAACCATTTATTCTGACGAATAATTCAAAAGGATTTGGACTGAGATCTGGATTAACTGCATTAAGATAATTCTGGCTCCCAAGGGCTGTCTGGGACATTTCCTTTTCTCTTCAGGTATAAGAAAAAGAGAGTGTTAGAAAGAAAAAAAGTAAGAAAATTATTACTCTGGATATAGCACACAGAGGGAAGAGCAACAGATAGGGCAGGTAAAATGACTATTTTAGCTTCTACCTGCTGGTCTCTACACCAGCTTTAGACTTAGCTGAGAGAACAGTTAGCAGCATAAACCTTGGTTAAGAGGGTAATAGACTTCACAATGCTCAGTAAGTAGCAGACTTCAAATTCCCACATTTCTTATGGCCAGGAGCAGTGTGAAAAAAACACATGCAATCTCCGGAGCAGCAGGTCTCCTATTACACCTGTGTGCTAGCTGCAGCTACCTTTTCCAGGGCTGCAGTACGCATCCCAGGTCCATACATCCATTTGCTGTAGCTTTTGCCTGGGGCTGACCCCGTACTTCCAGTGTCACCTTACTAATTCACCTGGCTGTGTCCAACCAGTCTCTGTCTTGGCCAAATGCACAGTCCCTCACTACAGAGCACATTTTGCTCTCCTTTCGCTTGTGTCCACAGAGCCCCACAAATCTTAACAGGGAGGAATTAATATCTAGACAGTATCTGTCTGTGTGTGTGTCGGCACAGACTGCCCTGGCTGTGTCTGGAAGTTGGTTTAAAGTCGGGTAACCAGAAGCCAACTTCATCAGTGAGAAGGCAGGACATGAGGAACAGTATCTGAACGAACAAAATTATCTAGTATCATTCCTTGTGCTACAGGACAGCACTTCTAGATAATGCTAAGGAAGCTGAACCCAGCTCATTTCAGCTTCCCACCTTTCATTCCATTAATAAAGTAGTGAAACAAAAGACCATGTGGCCTGCTTTCTCAGCTATGCTGAATATTTCATGCTTTTCTAGAGGAATTTGTTTTAAAGTAATTCAGTTTGATTTTATTTCCACTGATGGCTGGTTCCAGAGCTCTGCTGCATAACGCTGCACTCCTGGCTCTCCCTCTTGCCTGGGGCTTTATCACTCAGGGCTCCCCAGCCCAGATTTCTCTTTCCTACTATCACAAAGGGCAGGCATTCTTCTCCAAGACTAGGACAATTCTAAAGAGAGACCACTTCTTTTCTACACAGGTAGTTCAAAGAAGCGGGTTAAGATTTAATCACAGCAATAGCCAAATATATTTTATGTATCTACTTCTGCAAGTTTACTCTAGAGCCAGAAGCACAAAGAAACTGCTTCTCATCCACAAAAATGAGTTCACTTTCACTTCCCCCAAATGCTTTTTTCTCAGATTTAGCAATTAATCCAGTGTTCTCTTCAATAAGGTCCCAGCTGATCCAGTAGCCACTGGCTCATTGCTATCAAGCTGCCTCTCCAGACAAGTCATACCTATCTGCAAATAGACATAAATGTAGTAACCAAAAGCTTGCTATAGCAGTCAGCATTCACAGTGTGCAAGAAGCAGGCTAGGGCAGCTGATCAAAGTACATCACTAAGCATAAGTGATCACCTCCTACAGTTTTGAATTACAACAACTTGTAATATGAGAATCATGGGAAAGGAATCCAAGCAGGGTCTAAAAGCAGTGGCAGAATGCAGCGTTGCGTTACTTGTTCCATTACATTGTCCAAGTGTAGGTTAGTGGGTTTTTTTACAATTACAGATGACATAAAAATTGCACCTTTAGCCAAGGATCCCAAAACATGTTCAGTAAACTGATGTTTAATTTTAAATACGTACAATTCACCCATCACTGAAATGAAGTCATTAATGTTGTTGAAAATCTGCAACATTCAAACAAGGCAAATGAACATGATATAGCAACATACCACAAAAGACAAGGAATACTACATGAAGTTAGGAAAACAGGAGAAAGTTTTAGATATGCTGAACATAACTACCTAAATTGGTGGCTCGTAGGAGGACACAGCAAATGCCCCTGTTCTTACAAGTAACACCATAAGATGTCAGTGCTAAAGACACTGGCTGTGCCTCACACAGAAGCCAGCCACAGAGTCCTTCTGTGATGGGGGAGAATTATCAGCTTCTGGATGGGAAGAACGGCCTTGTTAAGCACCAAAACCAGTGTGTATTTTCCCTGGGAGCTTCCTCCTGCCTGGCTACAGGGATGTGACCAGGTCACAACCTGAGGCAGTGTCATGGCACCAGCCAATTCCAGCTCAGATTTCCTGCGCTGTGAACACTGTACCCTGCCGTTGTTGATTATAATCTTTATATCATGGAGGAAATATGCATACATTCTTCATCTTTGAAGGCATTAATTCTAAAATGAGTCATCAAATAGCTTATGGGCAAAATGAAAATGTTCAGAGCCAGCAACCCGGAAGGTGTAAAAGAAACCCCTATGCTACTCTTGCTGTTATTTATTTTTAGAGACCACTTCTGAGCAAAGTTCATTCATGACATTTCATAGTCAGGACCTCTGTGCCAGCATTCACACTCTCGCCTCCCAGCCTGAAGCTCCTAGGTTCATCTTGCATCAGATGTCGGCTCACACACAGCACTGACACTGCAATGAAATATTAGAGAAGCACTGTACTCACCTTCACAGGGACAACCTGAGGGCACACTAAACCTCCTCCAAACATCAGAAATACTGACTTTTTCTCTGCAGAAAAGGACACCTATCTCCAAGTCCTGCTGCTCTGAGGGCACCTTGATAACTTTAGGTAGGGGCACACAGCAAGGTTCTCTGTGGCTAGGAGAGATCCAGGTATAGCAGCTCCAGCTAATTTTTTTCCTTCCTTGGTGCTAACTTAGTGGAAGAGAACAAAGCTGGGAAAGGGCAAGGCTAAACCTGGCTTTCCCTCCCTGGTGACCAGCTGCTCACATGGGGACCAGTGCTTGAAGCCCAGCTGGTTCCCTTCCCTTGATGCCCAGCTCCCGGTGAGGCCAAGCAGCACCTGGGGCCTTCTGCCTCTCAAGCTTCATGGTGGCCAGCACAGACCTGCCCTGGGCCCTGGTGCTTCCCACCCAGCCTGCGCACTGCTGGGAGTAGCAGGACAGGTACTTGCATGCCTTTGGCTGCACCAAGGACACGGACGTGCCTGCACAGACCTCAGCACACCTCCTCCCCTCCTCACTTTGGTGAAGCTTGCAGAGACTTGAAGGATATCACAATTAAACTTTGTTTCCCAGTCAAAAAGGTGAATTTCAGCTCCCTGCCTCACAGCCTCTTCCCCTTCACCCAACTATCCTGCACCTCCAAAACAGGTAGCTAACATCCCCTAACATGAACAAAGTTAAGTTGATAGGGAGGCCCTAAGGAACTGCTCAAATCGGTCCTGGCCAGTCTGAGAGGCTGTTCTTGATGCGGAGGCTTTAACTCAAAATCCTTTTACCTGATACATGCCATAAGTCTCCATTTAAATGTGACTGACAGTGTTATTTCAGTAATGTCAGTACCCTGAGCCTTCTGGCAGTTATTTTGCAGAAAGTGCTCTCTTTTACAAATTTATATATGTGTATACATATAAAATACATCCACTTTGTCCCAGTGTTAAACAGAGAAACTTTTGAGACGCAGCTGTAACAACATGGCTATGTGAGGCACAAAAAATCAGACCCTGACTTCATATGCTAACATTTGTATCAGTAACTACAGACATTTAGAAGTAACAACCCACCCACCCAGTACCATACTGTTTTTTCATGTCAGTAAAGACGCACAGCAACCTCATTTACCTCGACTTTTCTTTTACTACCTCTCTCAACCCTCCTTAGTATCCTCATGCGACCTTGCATCATGTTATTCGGATGCACCCATTTCCCCTCTGTAATGCTGCAGTGTCTAGAGCAATCGCTAGGAACCCTTAACTTGTCGTGCAAACAAAAAGAAGTCCATTGCAAAAGGCTTTCTTGTGCCTTTACTCTTCAGTGGGTTTCCCTTAGCTCAAGGAAGTGAGATTGCTTTCAGTAGTACATGTATTCCTGGCAAAGCTCTGTATTCTGTGCTTTGCTGAACTCCTGAACACAGATGTCCCATTTGTGTTTCATTAGTACATCAGCCTCTCTGAGGCTTTCGACCTCTGCACTAGGCAATAATTACCTGGCGCAGACCCATTCCCTCGCCAGCTGGCCTGGGAGCTGCTCTGCTCAGACCAGGGCTCTCTCTGCTGTCAGCCCTTTCCAGTCAACTGGACAGCTCAATCAGCAGAAAATATCAAATATGGTTGTTGTTTAAGCTCAGCCAGCATTATTTCTGCTTGATCTGACAACACCTCTCCAAAGAAAGATTATGCTTCCCACAGTCTAGACATGAGACAGAAGAGTTAAGATGTCTGACAGGGTTTGTTGAGTTTAGAAGCTCTTTTGCAAGCAGTTTGGGCTGATCATGTTCTTCACTTACTGCAAGCAGTGTTGTAGACACCTCCCTCTCTCAGGCCCAATGACTATTTAATTATTTGTACAAAGTGGAACAGCTCCAAGGAGAGTGAGAGAGGGTGGACGAGACCAACTATAGTCCTGGGCTGAGGGCACTTGCCTGGGTTGTAAATAGGCAGTTTGCCCCTGATTCTTCCAAATTTGTGTCCCCTCCCACATGTGCATTCATGAGGTAGTGGGAATGATTTCGCTTTTACAGATTTCAAGAGAGATGCAGATTTGCCTCAATGCAGAAATTGAAATCTTGGAGTTGCTCCCAAGCAATCCTTGCCTGCTGCGCCAGAAACCACGCACCACGGCAAAGGGAAACCCTGTGTCCAAATTAGAGCATCTCTGGCCTCCCTGCCATCTTTACAGCATGGTAGCCCTTGCTTTAGGTGTTCTGCTATCTGTACCAAGGGAACTTGTAGAAGTTAAGGTTGAGGATCATTTTTTATGCAACGGTCATCATGTTTCTCAAACAGGATGGTGTAAAATAAATACAGACAGGAAAAGATGGACTAGGTGACACAGAGTCCCAGGCAAATCTACATTCACAAGATATCATTTCAGCATGTTTTAGAGAATATGAGACTGAGCAGCATCCAAAGACAGAATGTGAACCATGGGTGAAAGGGAAAAAGATAAACAAGAGAAAAAGCAGTGGTGCTGACTGATGACTCAGCTGCAAAGAGTAAAGTTAGGCACGTCTCCAATTCAGTTAAAGGAAATAAAGGAGGCATGGTACTTCCTAACTTCCACGATAGCAGCACCACAAGAAGAGTTTCTGGATGAGCTGAAGAGTTCTGGAGAATTCCTACTTCTTGTTTCACTCAGCAGATCCACTGCAATCTATAGGAGCAAAGGAGGATTTCATGGACTCAAAGATAACTCTGATAACTGCTAAAAGAAGGCAAAAATCATAGCTCATGATGATCACAGAATCATAGAATCATTTAGGTTGGAAAAGACCTTTAAGATCATCAAGTACACCTGTCCAAGCCAAGAGCAGCCAGTTTCTCTAGGAGAATGCCGTGGAAAACAGTGTCCAAGGCTTTACTGAAGTCTAGGCATAAAACATCTACAGCCTTTCCCTCATCCACTAAGCGGGTCATCTTCTTATGATGATCCAACAGGAGAGAGGTATCAGAGACCAGTCGGTTATGTGACTTCCTACAGACCTTCTGCTGAGGATACTGTTTTCAGTAGGTAATGCAACAGACTTTAAAAGAGGTTTTACTTCAGGTAAAGGAGCAGGAACTGTCACTTTGCTCAGAGTCCTCTGTGGACTCTGATTTTTAATATTTAAAAAAAAGGGAACATTCTGAAACAAAAGGTGAATCCTTTATTTACAGGAACATACGATCATTATGTGTCTATTCTCAAAAGCAGAAAGCTAGAAGTAAGGCAGAGAAACCAGAAGGTAGAGTGAGTGATGGATAACGTGATCTAGTGGGCCTAATTGAAAAATGGTAGGGTGAGATTTATAATTGAAATACTGATATTGATGAGTTCAATCTATACAGGGTAAGAACAACAATGATATTTAGCAATGATGCAGCACTTTTCATCTTTGGAGCTCATTAACTAATTAATCTTCACAACACCCCTGAGAGGTCCATAAGAAAGATAAATCCAGGATAGAAGCAGAGGAAGGTGGAATTAAGAGCCAGAAGTGACTTTGTAATAGAGAGGAGGGTGGAAAATAACTCCCTTGTTCACTCACAGCAAGGGGCAATTCCATGACTAGAGGAAGATGGCCTGACACAGGAAATATTCATATAGGAGACCCATCCTTTCTTCCACACCAGAGTAAAAGGCACAAAAGATGAGAGAGAAACTCAGTGGAGTAAAATTTATAAAAGGAAAATGAAGTGAGTCAGAAGGCAGCAAAATGTAAGCCAAGAACAGCAAAGGGCAACAAGATGCTGAAACTTTGAAACCCAA
Organism: Ciconia boyciana; assembly: GCF_034638445.1. Lineage (NCBI taxonomy): Eukaryota > Metazoa > Chordata > Aves > Ciconiiformes > Ciconiidae > Ciconia > Ciconia boyciana. The sequence continues at coordinate 56,168,462 of NC_132939.1, read as the reverse complement.
TGCCAAAACAGTGCTTTTTCATACTAGTGAACTGAACTATTGGACTGCCTTTGATAGGAAAAATAATAATAAAGACTGTGTTTGTAAACGGTGAAGAATTAGCAAAGGCCTTGTTGATAAAGCTAGCTATAAAACACAGGAACTTGGCTATGCTGAATGGTAGGCTGGCAGCAGGCTCAGATCACAGAAATCTCACATATTAAAATGAGATAATTCTTGACATTTAATTCTCTTACTCTCTCCTCTTACGTGTGAGAGAAAACAGAAATATTGAAGGGAAAAATAGGAAGCAGGCGTAACAGTAATCTTCTACAGAAGGTAGGAGCTCATGCGGGCAAGATTGGGAGGAAGATCTGTCGATCAAACTATTTGAGAGTTGTCTTCATTTTTGTGTCTTGCACTGAGATATTCTGGGCCTTGTATTTTAGAAGTCAGAGCATGCACAGAATCAGTTGGAAATAACAAAACTGCGATGCACAGAAATTTTGCCTGAGATCTGTCTAATTTTGGCAGTTAAAAGAAAAATCACAAAATGGTTCGGTCAATTTGAAGAGGTTGCCCATATTATTCTCTGCACTTCCCTGTCAGTAAGCTGGAGATAGTTCCAGGTTTAACATGAAATTTAACTTATGTGAAATACTTTATGTGTAACTACAATGTTACTGTATGCCTGCAAATTACCGGTAATTTTTTTTTAAAATACAGAGATTCTCAAACTTACTAATGAGTATTTGCTCAGGCTAGGATCTCTATTAAGAATAAAAAACCAGAGGGGTTAAAGATTGACAGATGACCATAAGGGTAAGAGGAAATCTAAAGAGATAATAACTGCTCTCTACAAAGCTTGGCAGTGTTTAGTCTGTGAATCAAAATAAACTATGTTATTCCTGAAGTTTTTCTACCAAAGCAGGAAACAAGGCTGGCCATGCTGAGGAATGCCAGTGGCACAGTTAACTATGGAGATAGTTAGGGGAGGAGAGAACTGGGAGGCTGCAGGTTCTCCTTCACACAGACATCAGGATTTGACTTTTCCAATCTTTTTGATACGTTTCCCATTTGAAACCTAGCTAAAGCCTTATATTTGCTTTTTTGAGAATGTGGTTAAAAAAGGAAAAAAAAATTTGCTTTTATTTTCCCCAGAAAAAATCTTCTGCATATTTACTTGATATGCAAAAATTATTTCTCACCACCCTTCTTCCTGCACACAGGGCTGGCCTAAGAATTTGCCAGAAAGCAAACCTTTCTCTGGGACACATCCCAAAGCAAAAGACCTGTTTGGAAGCAAAGGCTACATACAGCTTTCCAGCAACCTGCTGGTAAAGGGAAGCCCAGCAAATTTTTCCTTTAGATCTTAGAACTAAGCTCTCGCACTTCTTTAGTTTTTCCTGATTTTGGAAGCAAAAAGCGAGAGGTACTGTTTTATTTTTAAATTGCAGGTGAGGAACTTTCTTCCCTGCATCCCTGTACGTGAAAAGAACCAGAGCTAGGGCCTACAATTAGAGGCTTGCATGAAAGCTGGAGCTTTTTGAACTTTAAAGATATGCCACCAAGATGCACACAGTGTTTTTTCCAATCCACATATGTTCATGGCTGTATCAGAGATGCTACAAACTGACACATGCCTTATGCAGTGATACCACAACTTCACACTGAGTCTGGTCATCCAGGGTGAGAAGCAGCAGCACTCTTGCCCTAGAAATTGTGCTGGTTTAAAGTTTCATGAAGCACTCACCACTGGCTGCTTCCCCTGGGGTGGGTCACAGTTCTGCCCTTGTTTCTTTGAAAACAGAAAAAAGTTTAAAAGAACTTTTTTATTGTTCCTTGTAAGAGCTGAACTCAAGAAATGAATCAGTCATGAGGAGCACTTCAGCACCCTCACTACCGGGCTGATCCCAGGAGCGTGCACGGTTGCCTCTTCGGTCGCATGCTGTACCGTGGCACCTGCATAGGCTCTGGAATGGGTTACTGAAATAGAAAGCAGACATACAGTAGTAGCACATGCAGAATATGTAATTTCCACAAAGCACATTTTTAAAGGGGGAAAAAAAGGCAAAATACACTATCCTATGTCCATTAGGTATGGCCTTCAGTGGGGCATGGTTTGTTCATTCCTGCACCAAGGACAGGAAAGAAATCTTTCTGCCTTATTCTAGAATTTCCATGCTTCTTACTCATTATGAGACTTTTGATTTAATAAGCTGTTTCTCCTCTGCAAAAGAAATCATTCTTTCTCCTAAAGGAGGAGGAGTGCGGGGAAGGCATTTTCTGTGCTTTTTATTGAGTGAGCCACATTTAGGAAGATCTGAATAATCTTTGGGGAAAAAAAAAAACAGGGCATGAATTTCAGAGCATGTGCTTTTGTGTTATTCAATATGTCTGATAGGGAAGGATAAGGTTGAAGTTCAAGGCAAGTATGGAAGTGTAATTTCTCTCTGCACAGTCACAAATAAAATGAGTCTCAGCTCTACAGGATTAAATTAATTAAAGATGGATCTTGTGCTTGATGCTAGTTTGATAGAACTAGAGTTTGTAGTGGTTGTATCATGAACATAAGTGGATATCTCTAGTGGCTAGCTAGTATTTTCTTTATACTCATGAGTGTTTACTGTGGCACACAAATGCTAACCGGTTTTATCACACAGTCATTATCATATCTTCTTCTCTTTCTCTCTACTATTCAGGTGTTGCTACTACAAAATGATTTCATATCAATTAGGAATTCCATTTCCTTCAAGGGGCTACTGAAGGAACAGCCACCTGTAATGCATGCTGTTAAACTTCAGCTGCTCTGTATCTTCACAACAAGATCAGTTTTTTTAAACTCCATGTCCAAAATTGCAAGCGTTACCTAGCTATTTTTTACTATTAAAAAAAAAAGAAAAGAAAACAAAAAAAGAAATATACACTGTACCTGGCTGTGTCTCTGGAAAACTTAGTTCTTATGACACACAATATGTGTTGCAAGAAAAATCTTCTAAAGGTGACTTTAAAGATAAAAAGAAAAGTTGAAAATAGATCAGATTTTTCATCCAGCGTAAAAGTCAAACAATAGCAAACAAGTACTACGAAGTTTCTGTGTTGCTGTTGAAAGCAAAGGCATTTCATTAAGCACACTCCAAAGATGACAGCTTCTTATCTAAGGGACAGCAATAAGAAACTCAACAAAAACAACTTTCAACTTTTTTTTACAGGAGGAGCTCTAGTTTCTGTGTAATTTTATGTAAGAAAAGATATTTTTTTTTCCTCATGTACATGAATTAATCCATTTGAGAACAAGAGTTCCAGCTGTACCTTCACACCAGTTCCTAAGTAACATTAAGGGAATCTGGCATTTGGAAGGTTAATTTTCTTATCAAAACTATACAAAATCCTAATTTTGCAGAGTAGCAATTTGGAAAAAAAATCAGCAATGGGAAAATGTTGGTTATGCAGCACTAGACATTCAGTACTCAGGGGATCAATTATAAAAACACTCATTCAGCTATTTCTATTCAAATGAACACCTGAAGAGGAGGTCTCAATGGTTTTAAAAGTGTGTGGATATTACTGGATAAATGTTAGTCCAATAAAAGAGATCATCATCTGCTATTTGTGTGCATTTAAGTTGACACTAAAAAGATCTTTGTGGAATATTGCTGCTTCTTTTTCTTTTTGTGCGTGTGCATCTTTTATCTCATATTCCCTTAACACTTTGTGAACTGAAGAAAATAGACCAAATGAGCTGTTCTTTAAGATTAAAGGGGCAGCATTTAGTTGAACACACCTGAATGTGGAAGAAGTCTATTTTCCTCACGCTTATGAATATGTAATGATGTGCTTGGAGGCACAGTCACGAACCCCTAATAAGAATTCACGAGTCTGTGTTTGAAAACAGGCATTTGCATTTGCCCTCCGGTCACAGTACATGGGTCATTCTTATTCAAAAATTTATTTGCTTTATTTTTCTATTCCCCCTCCCTTTCCTTCCCACCTCAAAATATTTTCTCATTTCTAGGTTTTGTTTTGCGAAAAATTAAAAAGGGAGGGCTAAATCCCTCCAGAACATTCAGGATTCAATTAGAGTGAGCTTATTCAGGGATATATACATTTATTAGTGCAAGTGAAAAACTCCATTGTCTGATTTGAGGAAAGAGTATTTTTCAATCTCATGAACACATTTGCTTTACCAAAAGCATTTGGCAGGATTTGAGAAGAAATGAAAAAATCCTTCATAGGTCCACAACACAACATTTTAAAAAGTGAAAATTGGGAATAAAGTAATAGAAAGAAAGTGATCTAGATTGGGAATATATTTCCTAAAATTGCATAAATACTTAGGAAAATCTACCACCAAGAAAAAAACAACAAAGCATCATAAACGTTAATATGGTGAGCTAATCAGTGTCATGCACCAGACTACCAGCTTTGGAGGCATGGTATCCAGGTGGGGAAGAACAGGCTGTGGAGATTGGTACTTAATGAGAATATTGCATTTCTTTTAAAATTTCTTGTATAAAAAGCTGCTGGGGAGCTACTCCAAAATACACTCAGAATCATATTTTTTGTTCACTTTCTAAACAGTATGTTGTAGTTTCAAATGAAGCACAGGGGAAGATTTTGCTAAGATTTTTTAAAGCCCCCTTTTTCAGTTCTTTTTCATTCCTTCTTTTTTCTTCAAACGAGAAAAGGGGGAAAAAAGAAAGAGAAAAGAAAAAAGTGAAAGAGAGAGAGAAAAAAAAACTTGCAGCACTTTACCCATTATCTGAATAACAACCATGGAAGAATCAGGCCTGTTTGCCTGAAAAAAAAAGCCAGGGACTATTTAAAACAAACAAACAAAAAACCACAAATAAACCCAGGCAAATTCATTTGCAGAGAATGGAATTACTGAGCTATTGCAAATCACCATAAACAATTTCAGATGTTCACTAACAAATCCCTGTGTTAACGCTTATACATTCTACAGCTATATTAAAGTTTTCATCATCACTTTGCTAAGGGTCAGTGGAAGTTAAATAACCACTCCAAAGCACGGGAGGATTTCAAAACATTCAGACTAAAAGTTGTAAGTCTAATTTGTAGGGATGTTTGAGCTTATTGTAAAGATGCTGAGATAGTTCTTGGTGGGGCACATATGTTCACAGATATACACCTAAAGTATAGGTACACCCTCAGTACACACACATGCGCACAGACACACACACAGAGCTTAAATTGATTACAGTTTGCTACACATTTTCTAGATTTTACATTACTATCACAAGAGTGACTTTGGTAGGAAAAAAGAGTCTATTGTGACAGCAGTAGTCAAAGAGCAAACCATTATTTTAGATCTAACAGTGACACCTGCAGTTGAGCCCCACACACTAACATGCAAACATCTCATGTAGAAAAATATATCCACATTTTTGAATCGTACACATCTCCTGCTTAATTATCCTTGTGTACCTCAAATTTGCCTCTCCCATTGGCAGCACAATCAGCTTCCACACCAGCATGAATCAGCTTTTCCTTTTATGAAGCAAACAGCCTGCCATGAAGTATATAAATAGCCCAGAAAAGCTTCCTTGAGCTGCTTGGTGGGAGTAGAACTGCCCATGCGTATACATACACACAGATCTCTCCTCCACAAGCAGGCATTTCAGAAGAACCACCTGCATGTCTGAAAGGCTCATCTCCACGTTTCAAAGATTTAATCACTTTTCTGTTAATTGCAATATAAAGCGTTACATTTGGTATGAATAAGGACTAGATAACCCAATGATTTTGATGAATCCCCTTCGTTTTCACTGCTCCCTCCTTGGTTTTGGTTACCAGCGGGTGAGTGTCAGTAACGTGGTCACTCTGTTCCCCTTCTCTCCCAGACGGTCCAGGAGTTTTCACTGTTTCCCCATTATTTAAAGCACTTAGGTTTTTTGGTTGCTTTGTTCGTGTTTTTTTCCCAAAGAAAAAGAGTGTTATGTTTTGATTACTGCTCTGAAGGCTACTTTTAGAGGCCTGACTCTCCAGTTAAAACAAATAATATATGAAAGTCTAGATTTAATTTTTCCCTTTCACTATTCTCACAATTTACTGTTTATTCAGCTTCTTCCCATATACTAGAAAACAACCTCCTCTTTCTCTCTTAAAAGGAGAAACTGCAACTAAAAGGTAAATCGTACTTTGCTGTAAGGTGATTTTTTTTTAATCAATTCTTTTGACCCACTTCCACTACAACAGTTTCTAACCAAGACCAGTACTTGTATTTCACCCAAACACAGTATGAATTTGGATTTAATTTACGGCTCTTGGAGCTACTTCCTTCATCATGTAAGCATCTAGAACACTGCGTATAAACGTGTGTTCACATGAACAAAAAGATTTCTTTATAACTTTTGTCAATATTCTGCTGATTGCTAGTTCAGTAGCAGATGTGCTATGCTTAATGGTGCATATACAAGAAGCATTCCCTGATCCCTAAATGAACTCCTTATCTCTAAATATATATAGGATAAGCTATCCAAACTCGATTTAGCAACTATGCTATTAAATCTACCAGAACCAAACAGTAAAAGAATATTGTTAAAGCCAAGTACCTGTTAGCAAAAAAACAAAGAATCCTACTAAAACAAAACCCTGCTAGCCATAGATCAAAATAAATCAGATATAGTTCTGCATAGATTAATTTTAATTATCAGTGCATCTCGAACCCCCATGTCTTCGTTTCACAAGTGCATACACACAGTTTTAAACTCCTCTGGTTTTGTTAGTGCCACACTCTGTCAGTCACAATTTGCTGCAGAGAAATGAATTGTCATCAGATCAGACTTTTTAACTGCATAAGAATGCAGATGGATCCGTTATGGGATTTAAGAGAAGTGCACAAAAAAAAGAAGGTAGTGTCATCTGCTGGTCGGATTACAGAACCTGGAAGCATAGCTGGTGGTGCAGACGTTCCCTTTGTGGCTCCCATATGTAGCTTAATACAGCACCTGAATATCTTCATTTATGAAATGAGAGCATTATCACCTTCATTCACAGCCAGACTCTCAGGCCTGGCCCATCAGCTCCTCAGCAACAACTCCTCCTCTCCCTGGACCACACAGAGGCAGTGGATGCTCAGGGACAAACAAGTGACAAGGTGACTCGCTTAGTAGCTGAGGGAAAGGCTGTGGATGTTGTCTACCTAGGCTTTAGTAAAGCCTTGGACACTGGACACCACAGCATTCTCCTGGAGAAACCGGCTGCTCATGGCCCAGATGGGTTTACTCTTTGCTGGGTAAAAAACTGGCTGCATGGCTGGGCCCAAAGAGTTGTGGTGAATGGAGTTAAATCCAGTTGGCGACCGGTCACAAGTGGTGTTCCCCAGGGCTCAGTATTGGGGCCAGTTCTGTTTAATATCTTTATCAATGATCTGGACGAGGGAATCGAGTGCACCCTCAGTAAGTTTGCAGATGACACCAAATTGGGCGGGAGTGTTGATCTGCCTGAGGGTAGGAAGGCTCTGCAGAGGGACCTGGACAGGCTGGATCGATGGGCTGGGGCCAGCTGTATGAAATTCAACAAGGCGAAGTGTTGGGTCCTGCACTTGGGCCACAACAACCCCATGCAACGCTACAGGCTTGGGGAAGAGTGTCTGGAAAGCTGCCTGGCAGAGAAGGACCTGGAGACGTTGGTCAACAGCCGGCTGAATATGAGCCAGCAGTGTGCCCAGGTGGCCAAGAAAGCCAATGGCATCCTGGCTTGTGTCAGAAATAGTGTGGCCAGCAGGACTAGGGCAGTGATCATGCCCCTGTACTCAGCACTGGTGAGGCCACACCTCGAATACTGTGTTCAGTTTTGGGCCCCTCACTACAAGAGAGACATTGAGGGGCTGGAGCGTGTCCAGAGAAGGGCAACGAAGCTGGTGAAGGGTCTAGAGCACAAGTCTGATGAGGAGCGGCTGAGGGAACTGGGGTTGTTTAGCCTGGAGAAAAGGAGGCTCAGGGGGGACCTTATCCTTATTGCTCTCTACAACTACCTGAAAGGAGGTTGTAGTGAGGTGGGGGTCAGTCTCTTCTCCCAGGTAGCAAGCCATAGGACAAGAGGAAATGGCCTCAAGTTGTGCCAGGGGAGGTTTCGATTGGATATTAGGAAAAATTTCTTCACTGAAAGGGTTCCCGAGCATTGGAACAGGCTGCCCAGGGAAGTGGTTGAGTCACCATTCCTGGAGGTATTTACAAGACACGTAGATGTGGCACTAAGGGACATGGTTTAGTGGTGGACTTGGCAGTGCTAGGTTAACAGTTGGACTGGATGATCTTAAAGGTCTTTTCCATCCTAAACGATTCTGATTCTATGATTCTATAGGGGAAGAACACCTGTTTATCCCCCAGCTGTCCCTGGCACAGGTCCCTGAGAGAGGCTCATTGGCAAGCCATTGCCTTCCCATTCACCCCTCGGGGCTGGAGCAGCCCTCCAGGCGAATCCTTAGAGCCATGGGAAAGGTATTACAGTCCTGAAACTGTGGCTCCCACAGCAGGGGCTGGGCAGTGGAGACCCAAATTTGCTATACAAATGACCTCTTCCAGCTTAATCTGTGTGTTTAATCTTTGGGCAAAGTCCCCCAGCCTAACAGGCCAAGGGAGAAAATTTCCTTCCCTATATTCTTCCTTTCACCTCTTTTTATTTGCATTGGAGCAAGGTAACACAGGATCACAGCAATGAGAAGCCAGTTTCTTTTTTCAATGCTGAAACTTGGTGCAAGGAAAAGCTTGTAACATCTCACAACAATAAATCACCTATAACTACTGGAAAGTAAGCATTGCCTCACTACAGCCACCAAATGCATCTTGAATTTAATCATTAACTGACAAAAAAACCTGGTCACTTCTTTATTTCCACACAGTTTTTTTTAAAATAGTTGACTGTCTATGGAGAAGATAAAAGCAAGTACACATTTACTTGCAAGGGATCAAGAAGGGGCAAGTTACACCCAGGCCCGCACATCAGATGACTCCTGATGTTATCTGCCTGGTGGATGTTATCTACTATGGTGTATAACTCCACCATAGTCTAGCGGGTTCTCTTCTACTTTCCCTGTACTCCCCTGCCCCCTCTTATTTCTCCTGCCCTCTGCATGAAGATCACCACCCAGTACCAGTTGTATACCGTGGACCCTCAAATCCACTTTTTTCAACCTTTACGACTGAAAAATAGAATGAAATAACTTTTAGCTTTGCAGAGTTTGGTCTAAAGTATAACGAAATCTGAAGCAAAACTGTTGACGGCCTTCCTAGAAACACTTGCATGTGGAAGAAGAGAATCACAGCTCAACACAAGAGGAGGGCTCCAGTTTAGGACCAGAGAAGAGGATGGAAAGTTGCCGCAGAAGTGCATTTTCAAGATGCATTTTGTGGCATCTGCCTATGTTTTCCTCAGCTTGTGCTCGTGTTATTGTCTTACTACCTTGGGAGAAGTGTTACAAAATCACCAGATTTAAAAAAAAAATAAATAAAAAAGCAAGGAAAAATATAATTTTAAAAGAAAAGGCTATGCATATGCAAAGTTGATTCAAATGCTTTCAGATTGCACCATAGAAAAGCTGTGGCCTAGTTTTTGAAATACATATTTCACTTTATTTTGCACACAGCTGGGTTTATATTGGCACTCACACTAATATGCAAAATGCAGTATCTTGTATTCATGAATGACTCTTTATAAAATGCCAGGAGGGCACCTGCTTTCTTTTCTTTAAGTCTATATCATGACAAAGAAGAAGCTTGTATTAATGGCCAACTTCCAGCTCTGACCACAGCCTGGAGGGATTTGTGCCAGCTGTACACAGGTTTGGAAGTAAACAACATGCCCCGGTCAAAAGGAGTTTCTTACACTCCATGGAAAGAGACTGCTAATGAGATGCAACGTACTGACGGAGGGAGTGCATGTCAACACTAACTGTGTATGGAGCTGCTACAACAAAGTATATGTGCACTGAGATGCATTGCACTCATCCTGGTCCTATCCAGTATATGTGAGGTATGTTATATACGTCATCCAGTCCTCATAGCATTGCTGTAGACGCACTAGTCAAACTTATTCCCATTCCTGGTGGTTCTCAGGGCTCAGGCTTGGTGACTGCCAGGGCACTAGACAAACTAATTAAAGATACCCTGGCCAGTTGTTGGTGGTGGGATTTCTTTTTAAAAAAAAAAGATGCATTGTATCTCAGTAGTTTAGAGGGCAGGCTATTGGAACGACTCCTCATCTGAAGAAGTTGCTTTGTCTACCATCCAAATCTGACAGGATCTGCGTGCATTGAACTTCAGATCATGATGCAAAACTCATCTCTCTTTCACGATTTTCCCCAAAAAACCAGAATGACATACATGAGACAGCTTAATAGAGAAAGATTTTTCTTTAATGTAAGTACATGTTGATGAAGCATGTATTTAAGAAAAAAATGTTTTTAAATGAGATATGGACAACTAACATTAGATGAATTTCATAGACATTTGTGCAGATACTTAGAACGTCAAATAGGAATTTTTAAAATTAGACTGATGTATACTCATTATGTGGTCATGCTAAAAAAAAATAGAAATTCAGCTCTAGCCTATGAACTGGCGTTGATCAAAAATGTATTACAATCTTCTTACATTAAATTTATTCAACTTTTCTACACATTGCAAGATTGTTCCTGCAATGTGCTTTCTGCTTCTGATTTGGATTAATTTTTTTCCTGACTAAACAAGGGCACCACAATCATCTCAGTGTGCACTTCTGAGGTAAGCAAGGTACTTAAGGTCAAATCAGCCTGAGTTTGATCAGGATGTTATTGAGCTGATAGCTTTCCATCATTACTGCACTGCATTCCATGTACCATTTGATTGCCAGACTAGAAACGACTGTATTTCACTGGGTATCAGCCCACATATTTTGCCAAATGTAAAAAGAAACTGAAAAGTAATGGACATGATATAGATATAATAGAACAAGCATGTGTACAATATTACATCAAATCCCCTAACCAAACCTTCAAGAAAATTAAAATCTATGAAGATAGAACAGTATTTGTGATCAGTTCTTCAAAAAAGTAATAATCTTTCTTCCATTTCCCAACTCCAGACTTAAGCTATGTCCTTATTCTTGCATCAGGAATAGGCAGAACCAAGAAGCAAGAGAATCATCAACTGTGAAACAAAACAGTTGTTGAACTGAGCTGTGTTTGCACGTTTACCCTTGTCTCCCAACTCCCTGCAGCAGCCTACAAAATGCTTGCCACCTAATGCTTTGCCACTTCCATCAAGTATCAGAACAATTAGAGGTGTTTATTCCTGGACCAGTATACTGCATATGAAGTATAAGTCTTCCTGCAGAAGTTAATTTGTAACGTCTTGGAGATGTCCCTCTGAAAGATGCAGTTTGCACTGCAAGATGAGAGTTTAGCAACACAGCATCTGCAGCATTCTGCTCAGAAACACAGCAGGATAGGAGGAGATTGTCGACTAGTTCTCAGTCTAATAAAGATATTTGATGCAGAAAGCAAAAATTTATGATCACTTAAGTTATCATTGAACTCACTAGCAGCATTAACAATTTTACTAGTAGCAAGAAGAATCAACACCAGAGGCACTGAGTTTGACACTGTCACATCCTAAAAAGACTCCAAAACATTTTATGCACTAAAAGAACTATGAAAAATAAAGTCATCTTCCTTTTCTTAAGGCAAGACCAATGTCCTCTGTGGAGGTAATGCTCTCACATGATGTATCATTTTATACATACACACTCTTCACGTACTGTAAACAGCAAGCCAGATTTCTCCATTTTTCAACCAAGCAGCAAAGGTAGGTATGTGCCTTCTTTATTCAGGTGACAAGGTAGATCCAATAAAGTTCTGATGAGAAACAAATTTGTATCAGAAATACAAAGCTTAAGGTCCTCTGAGATCTATCTCCATTTTTCTTTATTTCCTCATCCCTACTCCATATTCCTGCTAATCCCATTCCTGATATGGAATATTTTTAAAGTATTGCATAGCCTCTTCCTGGATGCAGATTAAGTAAACCATGAAGAGACATGGTTTACATGTCTTAAGAGACATTAGGTAAAAACAGGAAATATTAAACAAACAGAACTACAGTTTTGAGTTGTGACTTTTTTAAAAAAATTATCTCTTTCACTGGGCTGGTTGCATGAAGCAGATAATTACTTTTGCAAAGACTAGTAACAATTCAGAACTGTAGAAAAGCTCTGGTCATTGTCAGAATACGATCTGCAATTATTTGCTGTATCCATCTTTCCCAGTGTGAAAGACTGTTGTCACATGCAGTTATCTGGGAGAATCTGATTTAAACCTAGCGATTAGAAAGGGGAGTCAGACAGCTAGTTTTCTACCTCTTCGCTCCACTACTAAATTACTAGGGGACCTTGGGTAAGACAACTACTCTGTATCTTCATTCACCCATCTAAACCACACCTGTTGTGTTTATTTAGCTCACAGGGGCATCAAGAGGCTTAATTAATGTTTGCAAAAAGCTTTGAGATCATCAGATGAAAGGTGCTTATATAAATCCAAAATATTATAAAGTCAATGAGAAAAAAATGGATAGGTGCCAATAGAGTCAGTTGGACAAACGGTTTCTCCTATCAGTATTGTCCATATTTCCGTTTCTAGTTTATCAGTGGAAATATACACGGCTGTTTAAATAAAGTCTCATGCATGTTCCACTGTGTACAGAACCAGTCACCACAGTTTGTAGATCTGAAAACAGTTAGAAAGCTGGAAAAGAACTCTTGGGAAGATGCATATTATACTTCTACTCCAACACAAAAGAAGTCCTTCCTCCGGAGTGGTTCTGTACTCTACAGGAAAATTCCCAGTGGCAGTCAGCAGCACATACATATAGTTTGATTTCACATTTTTATATACTGTAATTTTTTGATCAATGGACACTGGAAAGCATCTTCCTTTCACTGTTTTATGAGAAAGAGCTTGAATTTAATATCTGCAAGCACATAACCAGCGCCTAAATAAATAAGAAACTCCCCTCTCCCCAAGGATCCTAATGCTATAGCATCTAGGTCACTGCTATTAACCTCTTCCCTAAGGAATTAGAAATAACTCCAAGATCCCAGGTAAACTCTATTCCTTGGCTGACTGGATCCCCATCAGAAGACACTGTTCTCATTATTTTCTTCCCAACCTGACAAGTAGTCTTGCCTTACAATTGCTCACAGAAGCGATCCAAGATACTGCAACACAGCTTCACTTTTCAGGTCCTGCTGTACTTCAGACAGGACCAGGCCAGCTGAAGATGAATGTGCTTGATACCATGGCATATCACCCCCGCCCACCCCAAAGCCTAGCATACCTTTTGTATTCATGGTTTTTAATTGCAACCTGTCTCCCAGAAACAAAAGTTTTAAGCATGCTTCTGTGGGAAGGGAAAGCACTGAACATGTTCATCCTGTCCAAGAAAAATACAGCTAAAGCAGAAGATAGGAGGCCAACCTTTAGATACTTTGAGGGGCCTTTGACAGAGACAGGCTTGGATAACAAGAGATAAAAGATGTGGATAACAATCAAAGCATTATTGGCAAGTGTTCCGTGTAGCAGACATTAATGTAACTCCCAGTTAGGTTCAGTTTTTGCTGCCTCAGTTTAGTCCTCCAGGTAGAAGAAAGTAGGAGGAGTTTTAAAATACCAGGACTACTTAGAAGAGTCCTGGAAGTAAACTAGAAAAACTTGGAAGGTGTTGAGAGGATTTGAGGGAAAATGGCATCACCATAGGGCACATCCTATTCACTAGTATAGGAGTACAGATACCTGTTTTCAGATGAAGTCAGCCAGCCTAGAAGTAGTTGTCAAAATGACAGTTACAGGGCTCCATGTTACTTCCAGTTTTTATTCCGTGGTGTTGCACAGGTTGACCCTCAAAAGGTGGTAAACTTGAACTTCCGCTATTTGCTTAGACTAACTTCTATAAACCACGGTAGTGCTTCTGTGCAATGCTATGCGCGCTGAAGCAGCAATGCACTGCCTTCTGCCGCTTTGTAAAATTAACATGCTTTTCTTTCATCTGGAGTTGTCAGACATACTACATTAAAAAGGATTTTTTTTTTTTATTCAGATCCATAGAAAAATAGAAGTGGTAGTTATTTTTGCATTTACTGTGTAAATTGCACTTCAAAATTAAGTTTTCCTTAAAAAAATTAAAACCCTTTACTTACCATTGTGAAGAACCTAAATGCAAACCATGAGCAGACTCATACAATAATGTCTTCCCCAGTTTTCAGACAAGCCTCCGTATGAAAGCAATTGGAGCTTGGACAACTAGAAAAATTCCTCAGTTGTAAACAAAAGAGAAGCCAGTCTTGCAAAGACATCCTCATCATCTTCACTGTCTTTGTTTACAGGGTGAGATAGACTACAGATCTGCATCATTAGTTGGTACTATAAGAAGCTAAAAGGTGGTGTAGTGAAAATTTATTTTCAGATATGCTATACTTGATATCCATTGTACCAACATATCAGTGAGCTACAAGGCTTGCAGACCATACATAAGCAAATGGAAAGACAAGACAGGATTAAATAGCTGATAATCAGAATAGCAAACAGGTATACAGTTTTTAGGATTTAAATATCTCAGTATTTTTCCTGGGGAAAAACCACCATAGAATAGAATCACTTAGGTTGGAAAAGACCTCTAAGATCATCCAGTCCAACTGTTAACCTAGCACTGCCAAGTCCACCACTAAACCATGTCCCTTAGTGCCACATCTACATGTCTTGTAAATACCTCCAGGAATGGTGACTCAACCACTTCCCTGGGCAGCCTGTTCCAATGCTCGGGAACCCTTTCAGTGAAGTAGAATTTCCTAATATCCAGTCTAAACCTCCCCTGGCACAACTTGAGGCCATTTCCTCTTGTCCTATGGCTTGCTACCTGGGAGAAGAGACTGACCCCTACCTCACTACAACCTCCTTTCAGGTAGTTGTAGAGAGCGATAAGGATAAGGTCCCCCCGAGCCTCCTTTTCTCCAGGCTAAACAACCCCAGTTCCCTCAGCCGCTCCTCATAAGACTTCTGCTCTAGACCCTTCACCAGCTTTGTTGCCCTTCTCTGGACACGCTCCAGCACCTCAATGTCTCTCTTGTAGTGAGGGGCCCAAAACTGAACACAGTATTCGAGGTGCAGCCTCACCAGTGCTGAGTACAGGGGCACGATCACTCCCCTAGTCCTGCTGGCCACACTATTTCTGACACAAGCCAGGATGATATTGGCTTTCTTGGCCACCTGGGCACACTGCCGGCTCATATTCAGCCGGCTGTTGACCAACGTCTCCAGGTCCTTCTCTGCCAGGCAGCTTTCCAGACACTCTTCCCCAAGCCTGTAGCGTTGCATGGGGTTGTTGTGGCCCAAGTGCAGGACCCAACACTTCGCCTTGTTGAATTTCATACAGTTGGCCCCAGCCCATCGATCCAGCCTGTCCAGGTCCCTCTGCAGAGCCTTCCTACCCTCAGGCAGATCAACACTCCCGCCCAATTTGGTGTCATCTGCAAACTTACTGAGGGTGCACTCGATTCCCTCGTCCAGATCACTGATAAAAATATTAAACAGAACTGGCCCCAATACTGAGCCCTGGGGAACACCACTTGTGACCGGTCGCCAACTGGATTTAACTCCATTCACCACAACTCTTTGGGCCCAGCCATGCAGCCAGTTTTTTACCCAGCAAAGAGTAAACCCATCTGGGCCATGAGCAGCCGGTTTCTCCAGGAGAATGCTGTGGTGTCCAGTGTCCAAGGCTTTACTAAAGCCTAGGTAGACAACATCCACAGCCTTTCCCTCAGCCACTAATCAAGTCACCTTGTCATAGAAGGAGATCAGGTTAGTCAAGCAGGACCTGCCTTTCATAAACCCGTGCTGACTGGGCCTGATCACCTGGTTGTCCTGTACATGCCACGTGGTGGCACTCAAGATGATCTGCTCCATAACCTTCCCCAGCACCGAGGGCAGACTGACAGGCCTGTAGTTCCCCAGATCCTCCTTCCGGCCCTTCTTATAGATGGACGTCACATTTGCTAACTTCCAGTCAACTGGCACCTTCCCAGTTAGCCAGGTCTGCTGATAAATGGTGGAAAGGATTGAGCACTTCTGCCAGCTCCCTCACTACTCTTGGTGGATCCCATCCGGCCCCATAGACTTGTGTGTGTCTAAGTGGTGTAGCAGATCGCTGACCATTTCCCCTTGGATTATGGGGGCTTCATTCTGCTCCCCAGCCCTGTCTTCCAGCTCAGTGGGCTGGGTACCCCAAGAACTGGTCCTACTATTAAAGACTGAGGCAAAGAAGGCATTAAGTACCTCAGCCTTTTCCTCATCCTTTGTCACTATGTTTCCCCCCGCATCCAATAAAGGGTGGAGATTCTCCTTAGCCCTCCTTTCATTGCTAATGTATTTATAGAAACATTTTTTATTGTCTTTTACAGTAGTGACATTAGGTTCTAGTTGGGCTTTGGCCCTTCTAATTTTCCCTGCATACTCACAACATCCTTGTAGTCCTAAGTTGCCTGTCCCTTCTTCTAAAGGTCATAAACTCTCCTTTTTTTCCTGAGTTCCAGACAAAGCTCTCTGTTCAGCCAGGCTGGTCTTATTCCCCGCTGGCTCGTCCTTCCGCACATGGGGAGGGTCTGCTCCTGAGCCTTTAAAATTTCCTTCTTGAAGAATGTCCAGCCTTCCTGGACTCCTTAGCTCTCCAGGACTGCTTCCCAAGGGACTCTGTCAATTAGTCTCCTAAATAGGCCAAAGTCTGCCCTCCAGAAGTCCAAGGTAGCAGTTCTGCTGACCCCTCTCCTTGCTTCTCCAAGAATCAGGAACTCTGTCATTTTGCAATCGCTATGCCCAAGACAGCCTCCAACCATCACATCACCCACAAGTCCTTCTCTGTTCACAAACAAGAGGTCAGTGGGGCACCTGCCCTAGTTGGCTCACTCACCAGCTGTGTCAGAAGTTACCTGCCACACACTCCAGGAACCTCCTGGACTGTTTTCGCTCTGCTGTATTGTATTTCCAGCAGACATCTGGTAAGTTGAAGTCCCCCGCGAGAAAAAGGGCTAGCGATTGTGATACGTCTCCCAGCTGCTTACGAGAATATTTCATCTGCCTCTTCATCCTGGTTGGGTGGTCTGTAACAGACTCCCACCATAATATCTGCAGGTCTGTCTGTTTATATAAAAATATTTTTTTAAAAAAGGCAAACTAGGACACACTGTCTCCCAATAAAAACAGCATCAAGTTGCCCAATTTTGTTGTTTTCCTCTACTGGAAGACTGTTCTAATAGCATGTACAGGAACCTTTCCTCTTTCATATGATGCCCTTAGAACTAATTTACAGCAGGATATAAAGATGATATATCTGACACAAAAGAGAGATTGGAAAACTCGCGTATGAGTTTCAAGAGGTCTGTGATTCATGTTTACAGTAAAATCCCATAGAATAATTTTAAAGCATCTTCTATATGAAAATTCCAAGACATTCTCAAATGTTAACAGCTAGTATTTGTGAAATGTCTGATAATCACTAATCTCATTTCATATACAAGAAGGTTGAAGCAAAGAGTCAATAGCCCTGTCAAGGTCATGTATACACAAGTCAGGATTAGAATTCAGGTTTGGCTTTGCTGTGAGCCAGTCTTTCTAACAAACTGTTTCATATCATAGTGACGAGTTATAGTTTGGGTTTGTTTGCTTACACATTATATATTATTTCTCCTCATATAGCCACATTAAAGCATCTTTGAAATAATATGACTATGACCCCTTTCATTTTAAATAAACTAAAACACTAGGACTATTTTATAATAGGAAACATCCCATAGCACCAAAATGAGCTGTTACAGCTGAGGAAGGCACTGATGACATGCGACATTGGTGGAATGCACAGGAATGGACAATTCATTCCCACAATTCTTTGAAAATTTTTGTCTGTTGTCAAGTAAGGCATGCTAGTTCAGTTTGACACGTAACAGTGGGTGCTGAAAGTAAAAATGAGTAATTTGATGTAATCTAAAAATGTAACATACTAGAACATTAAATAGTAATAAATGATAAAGATATTTCTATTTTAAACAAAACTAGAAGCCTACTTTCATAACAAATGTTCAGATTACCTTTGAAAAACTAATGGGCCAGAAAGGAAAATCAACTCTTTGCAGTGACTGCAACAACTCACAGTGTGACTTCCATGCATTTTTAAAAATACAGCCTATAGTAAATGAAATGTAAAAGTATTCTTTAAGCTAAAAAAACCCCACTCCTAATGGTACTAGATCAAACTTGCCATTTTGACTTCATCTGCAAAGACAGAACATCTGGTGTGCTTCTGGCCTAGACAGGTCCTATTCAGAGCAACACTACTGAGACTATGAACCAATTCCTACACTTTCAAGACAAACAAACGCAAGAGTGAGTTAGCTTATATCCCTACATTAAAAAAAAAATCTTCTTAGGTTACTATAATCACAGTCAGTTAATTGACAGACTTGAGATTCTCCAGAATTAAACCTACATTTTCATAAAAAAAACTTTTAACTTTTTAAATTTTTTAAGTAGCATCAGTCAAGCAATGCAAAATTTAAAAATTGAGAAGAAATTCCTTGTGCCTATATCAACTACTGGAAAAATGTTACTACATCAATTCAACATTTTTTTAATCACAGCAATTACTACAAGATTTCATCCCTATCTAGGTTAAAGGCTCATAAAACAGAAGCCCTTTTCTTCGTGTTACATATATAAAGAATGAATTTATTAATTCATTGGTAAACTACTACATATTTCAATCCAGTTAAAAAAATTAGGAAACAATGTCCTGTGGGAAATAACCCTGGAAAAAGTCTATACGAGTATTTGTGCAATTTGTACACAGAAAATGATCTACCACCACTTAAACTGCAGTCAGACCAAACGGATTGATCTTCCTCCTGTAAATACATTCAAAAGCAAAACACTGAAGTGTGGGCTATTGAAACTGCTTTTTAAGTCATTGCTCTTGATTAGGGCTGCGAGGATCTTTTTATCTCACTACCTACAAGGACTAGATGCTACCAAGAAAAAAAAAAAAAGGCATTCCTAGATGAGCTATTGCATTTAGTGGTCAGAGTGATCATTAGTGTATAGAAAATCCACACACTGTTCTCAAAGATAGGAAACAGTAGGAATAATCACTAATAATTCTAATATACTGCATGAGCAGATGGCCTAAACTATCCAATGTTTTATCAGTCTTACTGTTTCTTACATTGTGATGGATAAAAATTATACATGATAAACTGTGGCTGAAGACAATGAATGCTTCCATCCATCATTCCGGGCTTCTCTTATTCTAACCACGTGACTGAGTTGAATCAAGTTTATGACATCGTGGCAGGGAGATTCCTACAGAAGCTAATACCTAGATTGAGTACATGAATAATGCATTTACTCTCTATAAAAGCAAAAAATGTTAATTTTAAGAACAAGGGATCTCTATTTCACTTCATTGCACCAGACCACAATGAAATATTTTAAAAGCCCTAGCAGATCATTCACAAAAATTTCAGTACTTATTTACACTAGCCTTTATATCGCTGCTGAAACTGCATTGTTCTCAAGAGGCCATGAAGTTTTTAAAAAATTGTGTGACAATCCTAAATAAAGGAAATCTCACTTTAAGAACACAGGCTAAAAATCTAATAGAAATCCTTCATAGAAGCCGCAGACGACTCTCCCCACGCACTGAACAGGCTTGGCACAGCGTCCAGGCATGGCCAGCTCTCTGCTGGGGGCAACGTTCTTGGCTGTGAAGGCAGAGCATGCCCTCTGTCACTCATGGCGAGCAGTCCTGTCCAACTGTCTCTTTTCAACAACTTTATCATCAATCTCTTTATTAACAGCTCCACTGCAGACTGAGAACACAAACAAGGACAACGCGCATGCCAGATTTCTGGAAGGCACACAGCATCAGACACCATACAGGGCAAGGTTTCAGGAAAGCTGAAGCAGAAGCTGTAGCGCAAAACTCTTGCATGCTGTTTTAAGAAGTATCACGTTTGTTATATTTACTTAGAATCAAACTTCTAATTGGGGGGAGGGGGGGAGGGGGGAAGTTATTCCTTAGATGTCAAGGATTTCAAACATCAAATGCATTCATGAAGTAGATGTGCTAGCTCACAAATAAGACAGACAAAAAGACATTTGCACTTGTAAGCTGTCCGGTATCTGTGTGGGCCACAGTTATTATGGGGCAGTTTAAATGCATTGGCTATTTTCTTAAGTTAAATAAATAAATGCAGCCTTCCTTACCCAACAAGTTGGAGTTTTTATCACCTTACATCAATAGTAATTTTCCTCTTTATCCTTTCCTATTACTTGCCTGGATTCTGGCTCTTATTTAAAGACAGTAATTTACTGCAAAAACAAGCTTGATAATACCTGCATATACCATTAAACAGGTTTTTTTCCCCAACCATTACTATGCTGTTAAATTTGACTTTTTCTAAATTCAGTATCTTTAGAGTTTATGAGGTAAAAATTTAATAGAGTGTGTACAACAGTCATTCTTAACTTTATTTTAAACATTCCACTAGAATACAGAGGTCATAAAAATACTGAGCTTATTAAAAACACAGACATGCTGAATAGGAACTGGGATCTGGTTAATTCATTAAGTGTGGGAGGAAGAAAAAAAGTTACCTAAAGATAGCATTCCAGAATTCAGTCAGAACAATACAAATATGCCTAAACTTTATTAAAAAAACATTAGTTTAAATATCCAAAAAGCAGATGGGACATCCAGCAGTGGTTCATCATATTATCTTTTTCATAATAAAACATGTCCTCTGAAGTTTGATATCAAAGTTCGTATTCTTTTGGTGGTGATAGTGGCAGATGTTTGATGTTTGTAGATATTTCAAATTATTAGTTTGAACTTTGTAGACATATCAAACTGCATCTGTCTCTATCGACAAACTCAAGATGCTTTGTTTCTATTGAACAGATCCTTAATTCTACTAAGATTATTAAACTAAAAATGGTTTATTACTGATGTTTTTCCAATATGAACATTGGATCTTTGAAGTGAACCTACCAAGTACTCAGCTAATGTATGTGTATACAGACATTCGTGAGTGTACTATCAAGACTTGCACATTTTTAAGTGACAAAATTTTTGGTAAGTATTGTTCAGCCACAATGATGCCAAAGAGAGATTAAGCATAGCAAAGCTACCTGACTAGTGTGTTTATAAAGTTACATAAAGGATGCCAGGATCACTTCAACATGTGAAATGTCTTTTGTACAAATGCACACAACTTCCAAAAAAAGTATGTATTATGATAAAATAAACCTACTCTGCTTCCTCAGTAACTACCACAGTAGTTTTTCTTGCATTTAAGTATAGAATCTGGCTCAGTAATATCTAGCATGTTCTTGCTATACTGAATTATTTTTGGTTATTCTAGAAGCTGAGGAACTCAGTTTTAACTTTTATTGTTGATTAAAATTCATTTTCTCATTAAGGTACTTTTACTATCAGTTGATACTTATTACTACTGAGTTACTATATACTTGTAGCCACAAGATTAAAGATTTTGCAGTTTAAAAAAAAAAAAGAAATGCACTAAGAAATTGCATGCACACATACTACCTACAGCAAGGAAGCACAACTTCAGCTAGAACTCATCAACTCAAATGTCTGATTCAAATCAGTATGTCTAAAGCCATCTGTTAGAACCATGGCTTATTAATGTTAATTATTTTGGCTACAACAGTAATTTTCAGTTTCTTGTTTGCAGATCCTTATGAGTCCATCAACTTAATTTTGGAGGTTCATGACAGGTAACGCAGAAAAACAAGCCTACTGAAACCTATTGCCAGTAGGTTGAGAAACACTGAACAGAAATTTGTGTATCTACTAGCAGATTTTTATTGGTCGGTGAAAATAAAAGAGGAATTAAAGCCATAAATAACATCAGCTGTGATGAAAGGGAGACAGGGCGGGCAAGATATAAAGATGATGAATCTGTTCTAAACAAGACAAGCAATTGCATGCTGTGAAAAATATATACAACACAAAGGTTTATTGTTTTAGGCAGGATAATTATAATATGAAGACCATAATCATCAGTGATTTTAGCAGTTGTAGAAATTTTAGTCAAAAGGAGGCTACTTAAAGTTACTCACATCAAGCATTTGGAGGATTGGGCTCACGCTGATACAAAAATCAATCAAGTGATGCACAGCTATGTGTAATTTTTACTTTTATTTCAGGGCAAGCTTAAACTATTTGACAAGAAGAGAAAGAGTGCCATCTGCTGACATAAGAAATAGTCACTTGCGAGGAAAGCAAGCGTAAGATGCCAAAACTGGTACAGCTAATGTTTTTAAAAAATGGACTTCAAACTTTTAAAGATAATAGTATAGCCCCAAATTGTTTATGCACACATTTCTTCTAGTTTTGTCAGCTTTTACGAATTTAAGATTGAGATGGACTCCTACTCAGGAGACAAGGAATGGATGCTCTTGAAATGATGGTTTGGGTGGTTTGGTTTGTTTGGGCTTTTGGGGGGCTGGGGGTGTGATGGGGGGTGGGGGGGGTTTGACAATAAACCCTGCCCCCGCCAAGCCACTGCACAATCCACAACCTTTCCCTTTAACAGACTAGAACTCAACATCCTGCTGAGTGTTACTTCCACTTCCTATATCTAACATCATGCTTATTTAGAGAACTATTTCTTTTAGGCCATACTGTATTTTGTCTTAGCAGAAAATTTAAGAGCTAAGTATGAATTGAGAGTAAAATCAATTTTGTACATTCAGAAAAATCACACAACTATGGGATTGTGCTGTTTTTTATTGTGTTTTCAATGGAGAAATACATCATCTGTTTACAAAATAGCTCTTGAAAAATACAAGGAGTACAGATACTATAAAACAAAGCAAACTCCAGTCATGAGACACTACGTACATCATGCGAAAGCAACAGTCTGATCTCCAGGTTATGAAAACTAGAATTAAAAAGTCACTATACAGAAAGGTTCCAAGTTTCCAGCTTGGCAAAACTTGGGTGCAGTTACATGAAACGTTTAATAAAATGAAAAAGATTTTCTGATGTGTAAACAAAATGACAAGACTAAATTTGTGCCTGGCAATTTCGATCTAAACTCCATAGCTACACAAAATACACAGACACCTTGTACACTTCAACTGTTAATATAACCTTCTTTGGGGGGTGGAGGACAGCAGGCTGCACAGGGCAAGGAAAAGAGAAACATTGTATACTAGACATCTTAGACAAATGGCAAAAAAACCCCTTCGGTTACTGCACAGCCTAAGTAAAAGATAGCTACACTCTGACTTTGGAGAATTAATTTAGAAGGATAAGGGGAAGAGTGTAAGTAATTTAATTTTAACATGAAAGATGCACGTGTAATAGGATGGAGCACAATGGGAGAAGGGAGTTCTTAAAACATGCTAATCAAAGTATGGGAAGTATGATTTGACATCCCACATATTTCAGACTTAAGTAATAGTAACATGAAGTTTGTTATCTACATCTGGTATTACTGTTGGTATCCCTCATGTTCCTCAAATACTGCTGTTCTTTGCCATGAGAGATTCAGTTATTTCAAAAGAAAAAGTTGTTACTTATCTTTTTTGATAGGACTACAAGAACAAAAAATAGGAGTAAGAGAGCTTAATAGATGCCAAGTGCTTACTAGAAATATGATTTTTAAAAATTTAATGTTGTTCAGTATGTAAAACTATTTCTGATGAACCATCTAAAAATAAAAAGGTTAAAATTCTTAGGGAAAAATCTTTTTGCCTTTATTTAAAATTTGAAGCTTTTTAATGCATACAGGACTTTTATGGAGTGTACAAAAATCATCTTATATTTAGTGATTCAAAGGCCATCAAGACAGGTGTTATATTTCACAGGCACGCAATTTTTACTTAAAACACTTTAGTCATGGGACAAAATTTTGAATTTGTGCCTACAGGCCACAAGATATTACGATTAGGTAAGGGGCAGGGGGGGGACACAAAAGAGGGTCTGGCTTTTTCTTGTTTTACATAAATAACTATTGTCCTATATGGTGCATACAAGCTGCAAAAAAACAAAACAAAACAACAACAAAAAAACCCCAAAACACCCCCCAAAATAAAACCACCAACATTAAACGCAAAAGCTTTTCCCAAGAAATAAAAGGATCAAAAAGGGAATAAGGAGTTCGATTAGCTCAAAGGAAAGTTTATTTGCTGTTTGATTGCTGATCTGTATGCACCTTAAAACAATCCTATAAATAAAAGTAGACCACATCTTAATCATGTCCCACCAATACCAAAACTTCCCAATTACTTCCTCAACATATGTCTTATAACCTCAAGATTTGACATTTCAATTTAAAGGCTTACTACTGCTTGATGGCAGTTGAACTAGATATACTATATACTTTGTTTTCAATGTATAGTATATCATAGAACGTCATCCAATTTGCAGATTACTACTATTGAAGAAATTCTTCAATAAAACAAAAGTGTATCAGCTGAAGATCTAAAATTAGTCATACTCCAATAAAAAAAGTACATAAAAGTGCATTTAAGGGATTCTTATGCCAGTTTTATCTCAATTTTGAAACAATGCATCAAACAAATTCAATCAGAATGTCAAATATGGCTACAAATAGTGTTCATGTTCTTAAAGGCAGTAATCCTTCGAAATATTTAATGCAACTGTTGCTAACACATTAATTGTACTCCTGGCTTCACATACTAACCTGGACTTCCAATCAAGTGGTGATTTTAGCCCAGAAAGGGAAGTGCACAAAATATACCTAAATCCATTTGCGATCGTGTTCTAGTCTTGCACCCTCCGTTCTCCTTTTTTTCTAGCATTAGAAGACAACAGGTTGAGTTGGCAGATACTGTTTATGGACCCCTGAGGTTGTTTTTACCGGTTCAATCTCAATTTTATTGAATTCTTGATAACAGGAATAGGATTTGCAGGGAGAGCAGGGATATCCGACAGGTCTGTACTGGGTGTTTTCTGAAAAGGAAAGAAGTTTGGTTGTATTTTAATGTTGTAAATATCAAAATAAAAATATTGTAGTAATTGGCACTAACTTTCAAAAACAAGATCTTTAGAAGAGTTTTTAAGAATATAGCAAGATAAGGATAATTACTAACTATAAATATAGAAGCAGATATTTCCTTTGCCTACACAGTCATTATTAAGGAAAATTTGTACAGGAGTCTTTCATAGTATGCATTTCCTTTTTTGACAACTGCAAGAAATTAGGAAGTGCTGCAGATAAAGCTGACCTTATTAATAACCTGTATTATAATAAAACATAATATCCACATAATAAGGGTGCTTGATCGGTGACATCTGCTATCTAATCTACATGTTTAATACTTAAAAATTCCTTTGAACAATTCAGTGTTAAGCCTCAGCCCCTTACAGATGAATGATGAAAAACTGTCCCCAATGCAAATATGTGTCTTCACACATTTATATTTCAGACTGTTTAAAAGCTCTTTACAGCCATATTTCCAACTTTTCATAATGGTTTAGATTTACATGGAAAACATACGATTAACTCTAACACAGTGCTATATGACTGCATTAAGAATTTCACCTTGAAAATAATCTGAACACTTTTTTCTCACTTAAGACTTAAATCCTATTCAGCAAAATTATATCTAAAGCCAAATAAAGGAAAACACAGAAAAGGAACACTCTCAAGATTCACTATGATTCATTAATTTCTCACATGCTTAACAAGCCTCTATTTTTTTTGTTTGGTTTTGTTGTTTGGGCTTTTTTTGTTTGTTTGTTTTTTAATTTTGAACTGTTTCTCTTCCACTTCAGCAGATTATTTGACATCATAATAACCCAGTTATTATGCATTACTTCCCATGATTTGTCAGAAAGTGTTTTCTTATGTTATAAACGTTCAAAATTAATATAAGGTACATTTGATACATGGGAAAAATTGCATTAAAATGACTGCTCTTAATCATTGTTTTATTAAAAAGAAATCAACCAAGTTAACACTGACTGATAAGGTAGCAAAGCACAATGCATCAAGGACTCAGGGCAAAATAGTTTTGACCTCCCGCCTCCCCCTGGCCCCCAGTAGCCCGCTCTGGTTGGTGCTGACCTGCGGTTTAACATGCTTCTATTTTCTGCAACATGAGCAGTGTTTTAAACAAAGCCAACAAGAAAACTGAAAAGTGACAGAAGAGGCCCACCGTTCTTTTGCAATTTCCAGATTACTTTCGCTAAAGTAACAACTACTCAATTTGTAAAAGCAACAAAGCTTTATATAATCATCCCTCAACAATAGGTGAAATAAACTTGGTGTACTAAATGATCTACAAATTTCCCTGAAGTAGTTTAGAGTGCCCATGTAACATCTAGAGTTTTTGCCAAGCAATTTTGGTACCTTTATTCAGTACTGCTCATATAGTTCAAAAAGTCTGATAACGAATACCATTAATGCTATTGCAATATATCTCCATTTTCAATCAATACATTTACTACACATCATTTAATGAGTAAAGTGTGCATAAAATGCTTTGTGATAGTGAAACTTGAATCAGTAGAGCACTAAGAGAAGATTAAAAATGCTAGTAAAGACAAAGATGTGTTCTCTAAAAGTTGTTACAATATTAGGAACAAAAATTTAAGTGAATGCCACAGAATTCTTAACTTAATGTCTATTTTTCCAATGCTCCTTACACTTATAATACCTGCAGTGAAGCAACACAGATGACTAATGAATTACAAGATTACAACTTCTCTCTTTCTCACGCCAAACATCAGAATCTGAAGTTACATTTCAGACATTCTCAAGTTCTACCAGGATATCTTTGAGCAGCAGCTATTTAAAGCATTTGTTTCCTTGTTAGAAAGGATTATTCTGTGATGTGCAAAGCACAAAGGAATAAACTGAGCCCCTTACTTTGAAGGCACAATTCAGAAGAGCGAATCCAGCTTCGGTCAGTTTGTATGGCAAGCCATACATGTTTAGCTACAATGCACATTCAATAAGATCAATGACCATCTAAAACACAAAAATTGTGACAGTAACAACAAGCAGTTTTCCATACAATGGATTTATATTAAAAATTATACATTTATTTTTAACATCTGGACTCATTTTAATGTCAATGTTTTCTCCATAGATTAGCACACACACACAGAGAAGTGTTATTTTTAAGACAGTACCTGAGGAGCTTGCAGAGAAGTTGTCTGAAGAGTTTCTGTTTGAGAATTAACATTCACTTCTGTCTCAAGTTGCTCCTAAAAAACCAAAAGCATCGACACAGTTACACCACTTCCAATTATAAAAGCTATTTATACAGAACTCCATTAGCCAGAACGCCTTAAGTTGTGCATATACAGCAAAAGAAAAAAAGGCAAGTATCGGTACTTGCTGCATTGGTACCCGTCCTTTTCTAATACAGAAACCACCACACTAGAGAATGTTCTGCTGATTAGGAATTTGACATCCACACAAGTTACATCACTTCTCAGTTGTCACTTCTATAACCACTTAATGCCTTTTATACAGAATCCTATAGGAAAACATTACATGTCATTCAACTCGTTAAAGACAAGAAGTGTAGTATCAAGGAAGACCATGTGAAAAGCTACTGAATTTGTTGCAAATTCAACTGCTTTTCCACTCCTTTCACCATTCTGCCAGAAAAGTTTTCCTGCTACTTTAATGGGTTGAATCAGCTTTCTGGATGAACAGATGAATGTCAGAGGCAGTTTTTCAGGCAAAACAGTGGGACTGCATGGCTAAAGCAGAACAGTGGCACATTCTCATTTTAATGAAAACAGCCTGTTAGTTAAAACTGTACCATTTAGTAAACCATACCCTAACAAAAAGGCATGCATTTCAATGGAGAAAAACCTACGTTTATATTAAAGAAGTTAATTCCTCCATTTCCTTCCATGCATATTAAGGACATCAGATTTAGAAGAGACTGACAATAAAAGCTAACAGGATTACCCATGTCTTTTATAATGATTGGTATCCAGAGGATCTATTTTCAATGTTAGGATTAAATGTTTACATGCATTTCTGCCTTCACCTGTCTTGAGTTCAAAGGGATTTCAAGGTGACTACATGACAAGATATAATTCCTTACTTAAGGGTGTGGAAACTATAAACCAAAGCACTTAAACACTTTAATAGATATTTTAATTTCTTGGTGTATTTTCCAGCATATTCCAAAGACAACAAAACATGCCCTATAAAAACTGTATACGCCCAAGTGGAGAGCTGCCATCATAAGGCTAAAGACAGACTTTCACCCTTTCTGTTCACCAATAAGCAGAAAAATTGTATGCTAAATTACAAGATACTGGAGGGGGACGCTTGAATCTCTGGAAGTCCCCAAAAGGTATGCTGTAGCTTCATACAACAATTTCACTATCAGAAAAGATTTATTTACCATCATATGATTTTTTTGTTTTTTTAAATCTAAAAAGCAAACAAGGTAGCACCTGGCTTCGGGATTCTCAGCCTAACATGCAAAAATCCCAATGGAATACACAGGACAACTGTTCTTTAGCTAAGTAACATACATAGAGTTCAGGATGCAGGCAAAGCAACACGTATCAACACATCCCTGATACAATTTCACAAATTTAAATATCAAAATCATCATAAATTTCTTCACTATGCATAACATCGTGTGAACAACCAGCAAAGAAATCACTGTCCTATGTGACCATGGATTCAGACTTAGCTTAGCCTGGCAGTGGGTAATGTACTGCAATTCATTAATATTGACATATACACTGAAAACACATATAATTTTGGTATCTTTACTGGAGAGTCTATATTATATCTACAAACAGTCTTAGTCATTCCTAGAGGGAAACACAGTAATTTTCACAAGGAAGAGTCCCGATTAAAATACACAAAATTGTATGGTCTAGGCATAGATACCTTCGCTTCCATTTTTTCATGCTCATTCAAATCTATACAGCTAGTATCTTCACTTATTTCATCCTGCTGAAATGCAAACAAACCCAGAAACTATTAAAAATCATAAAGACATATTTTAAAAAATCAACAAGAAAATAAGGTTGTAAAGTGTTTAAGACAGAACTAGTTGTAAGACTTAACGTTATACTCTAACAAAAAAAATTGCTTTTAAGACAAGAATTTAGAATCTAAGCATTTGTGCTAATGCTGTACATGTGTCATGTGATAAATATCAGCATAATAAAAACCCACTAACACCTAAGCAAGCTGAATACATAAAGCAGCAATGCAATCAGAGTAGGAAATATACACCCCATTTAACAAAATATTTGAAACCTGGAATATGAGAATCAGCACTTTGCAGCTGAAATGAATATTCAAAGTTTTGGGCATTGCTGTAATATGATCTCAAAATCTCAAATACCTCTTCAATTTTCATTTTCTTGGGAGACTCTTCTTTATGGGGAGAAGATCTCCTTTTTACTACTGTGACAGGGCTAGGCATTTTTGTTGCAACATTTCCTGAAGTTCTTGGTGATGGATTTAATAGATACGCTGAGGAAACAATTCTAGAGATGGTAGGCTTTGGTGGCGGAGAAATGGCTGGTTGTGTGGCAGTTTGAGGAATGCTTTCATTTGAAGTACCTATGGATAAAAAATTTAAAAAGCTTCAACAAGATGAGTTGACACAACCATTTCAGTTCAATCATTGGTATTTTTGGTCTCTATTCAAAACCACTGGTATCAAGTAGGCATCAAAGAAGCAGTACAGTTAGTGGTAAAAGCATCATGTTTGGAACAGCAGGTGTGCATACAAAGCACAGTTTAAGTTTCAAAGTCATTCAGAGAGACAACTCCTGCACCAGATACAGGGTAGCCATGTCAGTGACACTCTGCTTGGTCTAATTAACCCTGCTTAACAGCAGGGTATACTAGCCCCGACAGAGCTCTGTGCTAATACAACTATATTATTCTTGGTACCCAAAGAAGTTTTAGTGTTTCTATACTCAGCCATACATATGCATTGCCAAAGACTGCCTTAATCAAATCCAAGAGCAATCTGATACTCCCTTTGTCACTCAAACATGAAGTTTATGGTTTCTCAGGCTTAGAGTAAGCAATGACAGATATGAAGTCACCACAGAGCTTCAGATAAAGATCTGACATTCCATACAACTTCTTGAAAAATGCTCCATATGACAAAGCTCTACCTCATCAATTGCCTACCTCAAACCAGTAAGAGCACATAGGGAGATGCTCCAGGATGAGGAAAATTACACTGAGGAAATTTTTAATTAATAACTATCAGATGACTGCTTTTGATTAACCAAAATACAAGAATTAACAACTTCTGATATGCTTCTAAATCTAAAAAAACAGCCATGCTATTTAAGGTCTACTTAGTGCACATGGACAAACTTACTCACATTGATGCACCTGTGACTTACGATAAAAATCAGAGAACAGTAAGACTCCACTGTACCACATGACAGAGTGAAATACGAAAGATCTCATCTTGAAAGGCTAACCAGTTGGTCCCCTCTTCCATCTATCTATTTCTGACTTGCTCCTTGTATACAGCTAAAAGTTCCATCAAAAAAGAGTAGCTGATTCTGCTAAGTGAACGTTTTCACCAGATGTCTTTGTTCTTTCACCAAAAAGTCAACTTTTAAAAATTTTTTTTAAAGTATTAAGTGACATGTACTTTTTCTTGTAGAAAACATGGAGCATAAAGTCAGCACACACAGTGGGACATATTTGAAAAGACGTCAGTAAGGAGCATGTGTTCTGCTTACATCTGAGCCTTTTTCATTCCCAGAATCAATTTCATGAAGAACAAGGAGCAGGAACATGGGAGCACAGATTACAGACAGTACAGAACCACCTCTTGGGTTTAAACTATAAAAAGGATTAAAAATACATAGAAAAATTGCTCTTCAGACTTTAGATAGTTTTTCCTCATTTGACCAACTGAACTACAGACCTGCATCAGGTCATTGGAAAACTATTGCTATTGTGAATGGCAAATATAAATCCCTAACAATAAAAGAATAAACAAATATCGCGGCACAAAATATTCCACCATGATTCCCTAACTCCTAAAGAAGTTAGTTAAATCTGTCTATCAAGGAGAACATGTTACAGCACGTGTTAAGGAAAGACCTCAAACTGGAGGAAAACCTGCTTTATAAAAGTTAACAAAAAAAAAAATCAATAGAAACAATACACTATGCCATTTTCCTTACCCCCTGAGCTTTCACTGGAATTTATTTGTGGCACAGTGACTTCAGAAGCCTGTATGTTGGTCACAGATGCTGCTGTTACAGCTGGCGCAGGACTGCTTCTGCTAAAAAGAAAAACGACAAAATGCTGAACATTAGTAAAGCTACGGTGCTATATGATCCACCTTTCATCACATCATATGCATAGCCAGTAACCATAGCTGATAGAATTTTACCTACATTACAGAGCAGAGCTTATAATACTACATCACAGTAGGAAGACAGAAATGAGCATTGGCAATCTACTATGAAACTTGAGCAATGGAAGCTATTTAAAGTATTTAATCTGAATCACTTCAGGGAGAGTTTTTTACACCAGTAAGAAGTTGCATTCAAAAAAATGTAAAAATTAAGGCAGTCTGCCCAAATAAGGTGCAGGGGAAAATGTAGCAACTGTTTTCCTGAAGGATGGAACAAAACCAGTGTAGAACTAGAACAGAAAGTTTGTTTTCAATCTACACACACCATTATGACTATGATTTCAGCCTGGACTTCCCAGCAAAGGCCTGGGATTTCACATGACAAAAAAAATGGTTTTTCATTTGAGAAATAGGGAAGCAGTATGTGCCTAAAATCAACGCAGGGCAATTTCCACTTCAAGTGTGACAACCTAGATATCATAGACTTGTTCTAATAGCATGGTCAGTGGCATCAACTATTGAAAATCATTTACCAAGGAACACTAAAAGAGCACTTGTCAAAAGGAAAAAGTTTAGTGAACTTAAGTATTTTATCCTACACAACATCCTATAATATACATCTAATACTGCACAATGGTAGGAGATTGACATTAACTTCTCAATGTATCAAATGGACAAACATGAGACTCTTGAAAGAAGAGAGAGTAGGATTCATTTTACTTGGGCAAATTGAAGTTTAGATAGGAAAAGACTTAATACTGAAAGTTAGGATTAAGATAAACATTAATATGAACACTTTGAAAATACAATGGAAAATTATGTTCCTAAGCTTAATTTGCATAGATATCATCAGTAATAGCAGTAGCACTACTAATTTCCCACAGAAAGCCTAAACTTCTCTGTCTCACATTTTGATCCAAAACTCACATAACTCTTCCTCACTCTCACACCTCGATGTCCTGCTCACTACCTCTCACAGCCTCCTACTGCAGTGTCCCCAAGTTTTTATATCACCTTGTTCTTCTAAGCATTTTTACCCAACTCTATAATTCCTCATCTGAAGTCCAATGCCATGCTCCCTATACCCTAAATTTAGCCCTGCTCTAGTGCTCAAACTGGAAATAAGAACGTCTGCAAGCTCCAGTTTGGAACATTCACACCTTGATAACTGTAGTATCTTGCACATGCAGTATTTGCTATGCTTTTAACACAAGTAATTCAGGAACAGAAAGCAGCAACAAGACTGAAAGTCTTCATTACCCCTGAGAACTTCCAGAACTGTTCAATGGACTCGTCTTCATAGCACTAGTAGGCGAAGGCACAGACGTGCTGTTATCGCTGTCCATAGACAAGTCTAGGCTGCTGTCATTCAGAGCTGTCAACCTGATCCCTTCTGTCGAATGCTGCAATGCAGAAGACAAAAGAAAACTACATTAGTCCTATTAAGGGCTTAAAAATCAAAGATTCAAATGATGTAATATTTCAGTTATGCAAAATGTTAGCTGTTACATTTGTGAAGAAAAAAGAAATGAGAGGTGATTTAACAGTGATGAGCTTCCACCATGAACTAAGCATGTACGTGTGCCTTAAATGCAGTTAAATTTAAGTACATTTTTAGAAAAAAGCACCCTGAAAGTAGGAGCATTTGAAAATGCAAAACATAAATGGACAATTTTCAAATCCTTTTACATGTAAATAATCCACTATCCCATCACTACAAGCATTTACATTTTCACGTTCCCAATTCAGGTACAGATTTGTCTGAACCAATGAGGTTCAAAAACATAAGATAAACTGTTATGATATTTAGTGACTGTATTTTCAGCTTTATTTCAAGTTTCTTTGGTTTTGTGGGCTTATAGATACTGCTTTCATTAACTTCAAAGTAACACTGATGTACACCAAAACCACAATTAATACAAAGAATTTAAAGACTGATTTTAACTCAGTCAGTGGAAAAGAAAAACCCTCCTCTGACACAGTACTACTTAAAGAGATGCATTACTTAATATTCACCACTGTCCTCTGAAACATATTACAGATTTACACTTGGTTTCAATACAAGATTTCCTATTCTTTAGAAAAGCAGTTAATATAAAAACAGCTACAGTAATAAAGCATGTTATTCAGATATACCTAAAACAGAGTATGTAACAGTGGTTTAGCTATTCACAAAAACAAGCAAACCTGTATTGCTCTCAGATTAAGCTAACACAAAGAAGCAGGGATTTTGAAATACAGACTAAATTGTTAAATTCAATTTTCCACCCCCTTCTTTCTGCCTCCACTGAAAGTAAATCACATCCAACACAACAGCTTAATTAAAAATTTTGCTACCATTCTCATGTATGGCCACACAGGTAAACTATAAATTGAGGGGAAAATAACCCTAGCTAGGCAACGGGCAACTTCCTGATATCAAAACTGTCATTTAAATCTTTTACTCTTAATTAAAAGAGTATACAATACCACAAGCTGCCAATTTGCAGGCTGAAGAATACTTTCCTTCAAATTACCCTCAAAGTATTCAACCTCACCATCTTATGTACAAAAAGGCAGCAACAAGTTCAACATTCTACTCTGCTTCCATTTCATGACTTGCAATTTTACATTTAGGAGACTTACAGGAAAATCTAAGTAATAACAACTTAAGAGGAAAAAGCTGGAGAGATAGCAAGAATTGCTTGACCGATTGTTCTATTGGTATTGTTACAGATGCTTCTTTTAGGCGACCTGCATGTTAAAATACCAGGAGAGCTTTAAAACCTTATTATTACACTGTTTTAAAGCTGTTTAGTTTAGGAAGGCCAACAAAATACGATATTTCAGCCAGACCTGAAGATATTATCCATGTTGTTGATATTCTGGGAAATCTAGTATTATATTTAGTGCATTTGGTAATACTGCTACAGTCAAATGAGATCACATTGCTTATACAGGTAAAACTAAGCTTTCAAAATGTGATTTTAGTTCATTGATTAGTAAATCTAAAAAACTGAGAAATCATTTCTCAATAGCATTTTTATTGCTCTCAAATATTAGTCAAATTTACCTTTTTCCTTTTCTGAAGCACGTGATTAGGTAGCAGTTGGTGAAGTTGCTTACGTTTCACATGCCTTGCAGCAATCTTCATATCCATCTCAAACATCTTGCTGTTTATTGCTTGCCTATAAACTACACAATTAGAATAACATTAAGACATATTGAAGCATTTTGCAAAGTCCACTTACTTGCCCAGGCAGAAACAATTTGCATTTCAGAACATTTATTACCCTCAAGAACAAGCATAGCATTTCCTCATTCTGGAGGAAGAAAGTGAACTGCCTACTATGCCAGCACTGATAGTACAAACACTAAAATGTTACTTTGGAAACAGGTGACCTGTTTTCCAAAAAAAAAAAAACAAACCAAAAATACCAAACCACCTTGCAAGCACACAGTTCTCTAAACTATATTGTTAACAAGTTTTAACAGTAACAGCTCTGAAGTGAATTCTTCATTACATCTCAAAGGGACTAGAGATAGAAATAAGATTTCCTCATAAGAATTACAGTATTTACATAAAACTATTTTCTTCACAGTAGATTCAGTTTTTATTTATGCAGCTCCTACAACAAATGGGTTCTAATTCAGGAGTTTACTGCTTGTGTGCCAGCTAATATATTACAAATAATTCTGGCAAATCGGATAGCACTACGTTTTTATACAAAAGTGATTTATGTTTGTTTTTTTCTGCTGTGTTTTGGGTTTTTTTGGTTGGTTTGCTTTGGGGTTTTTTTGTCTTTGTTTTTAAATTATATCTACTGTAATGAGCTATTTCTCTTCACCTCAGAACATTTAGTTCAGGTGAGTCAACACAGTTAGTGCTAGTAAAGGAACTACACTACAACCCAACATCTTGGGTTCAAGTAAAGCCAGGTAAAAATGAAGAATTTGTTGTTCTTTCACATGGACTTTCTATACAATGTTGGACAAAGCTACAGCAGACACATGAATAAAAAAAATTGTTCTGTAGATCTTAAATACAAAAACTTAAGAGGTATCTCCCTTATTCACTGTTTATTCTACAAACATTAAGGAATCTCATTGAAAAGGCTGTGAACATGTAATTAAAAAGCTGTTAAGAGACAAACACACAAAGAGCTCAATGAATACTGCATGTTAAAGAGCCTACAACACTAATTCTTGGTATTGAAGAAGCTCATAAAGCCTCTGTGTAAAAGATCATACAAGTTACAGTTAAGGTAGGGGCATGCTCAGGAAAGCCAGACGTAGTTAAAGCATTCCATATTCCTGACATTAGGTCTTACCAAAGTTTCAATACAAGGAAAACCTAGCCCACTCTTCATGGCTCTCTTCCTCCCCCTGCTCCCACTAAAAAGCAAGCTATTCCCCAATTTCAATCTTGAAAATGGTTTGGTAGTTGTCATAAGATCTTAGGATCTATTCCAAAAGACAGGGTGAACAGAAGTTTTTGGGATGGGTTAAAAACAATGAAGACAGACCCACGTTAACTTGAGATGACACAGAAACACACAGCACACAAACAGAAATTGTTTGCTAGTTGGTTACCTTTGGAAGTGTATTTACAAATTGAACAAAAAACTATGCATCACAGTCTACAATGATTTTGATGAAATGTTACTTCATTTAAAATTGCATATGTTTAGACAAATTTAGTGAATGTAGTGCAAGTAAATCAGATTCAAAAATCATAACTGCAAGTTTTAGTATTTTCATACCAAAAACCTGACAAGTACACTATTGAAATATCTGTTTATAAACAATAAGAGACCTGAGAAACTGTAATTCATAGATTCCTTTACTCCTTCAAAGCAGCAGCCAAGCTATTATGCTTTTTCTAAATTCTCAAAAATTAGGATATGTCTATAGTTGCACCTTCACCACTTACAATCAAAAGGAATATTCTATCTCTCAAGAAGATAAAAATCCCTTTGACTGAAAAAGGCATATATATGTACACACACACACAAACCCTCCACTGTAGCTATATATGACAATGAAGAACTTTCAAACCTTGGCATGATTTACTTAAAAATATATATGTATATTTGTATTATATTCACTCATACACCCACACCAGATGGGTGGTGGTGTACAATTTCCTCACTTCCAGTCTTACTGAGTCTTAGAAATCCAGAGACCAGGGTTGCATTAGGTAGCACTTGAACCTATACCTTTAACTCTGTAAACATGTAACACTTGAGCCTTAACTGTTATTTGTTTAAAAAAGATATTGCAAATTTATTAGATAAGCCTGTCAAACATACTGTCAAACATCCTTTCTTAGTCTTAGACTGTGGAGTGTCACACTCTCCAGCTGTTACCAATTCTTTGCTTACAAATTTCTTATGCATGTTCTGTATTATTTTCGTGAATCAAAAAGTAAACACCGGAAAAAGAAAAAATGTTTCGTGCACTGAGTGTTGGGCATGAAAGTAAAAGTTACTGAACCAACTAGCTAGTATGAAATGCCATGGAATAAAAGGCATTTTGTTCTAGAGTCTACTAGATGCTCAGCCTTAATCCACTGATAAATTCAGTTTCAACAAGTAATAAACTATACACATATTGTCAAAATGAGGTTAGGCTAGGTAGTTTGCATATGATAACCAGTTTGTCTGTTTAATAAAGATCACAATATAATGTACTATTTTTAGTAAGATCTGAAAGATCTGTATGCATCATTTTAATCAGTTTTAATGAAAACAAACTGAAAATTATTAGTCTGAAGTGTCTAGAAGCATTAGAACTCATTAAAACTGTATTTCATTAAATAACACCCTAACTCCTTAGCTGAATCCTTCATTCTATGTCTAGATACAATTCTACTACTGAAGCATACTACATTATGAACAAAGACAATAACTTCAACAAGTTTATTAATACCAGAACATCTAGAAAGCTAAACTCACCTGTGTCTGTGAAAGACTGAATGTCGTAGGTAAGATCAACACTTAAATTTTCAGAATTTTCGGTTTTCTTAAACACCAACCCAATCACCCACATTGTACGGTACTCTTCCCTGGAAAATTTTACATAAAACGGTCATATAATACTGACAGAAGAACTGAATAATCTAATTAGTTATCTGCTGCAATAGACAACAGTTATACATTTTAGCTCCACTAGCAATGGGGAACTAGCCATAGAAAGACAAAAAACAAAGGCGACTTAACGCCATTCCCTTTTCATTCGCAATGCAAAATAAGTCATGAAACACTGACACATCTATCTCCAGCAAACTTAATGAACTAAGATCCTCAGTAGATTACTTCATTCAACTGTGCTTCTGTATAGTTTCTCTCATTTTTAGGAGTTACAACTAGCCATCGCAACTGTAAAGGAAATAGATTTGAAAGATGACAGATTTTCAGCACCTGATCCTGAAAGTAGTTAGAATCTGTTCCCTGACTAAACAACTTCCATTTTGCCACCTAAAGTTGTCTTCTACTCTCAAATTTCTTAGCTGTAACTCACCAAAAAGTGCAGTTTTCAGGTAAGAAGAGCCTCCCTTTGACAGTTCACCTTCACATAATATACATGGAAGATGAACAATTATATTCTATTACAGAATGTAGTGTAACACTTCTATAGCAGCTCAAGACATTTAAGGTTTTAATTCAAATGTCTCTTCCCTGTAAGACTATTTCAGAAGAACACTGTTTTCCAATCAATCAATGAACAAGTTTAGGCAGGCACGTGGAAGAACATACATTGTTTACACTGGGAAAACGAACTTTTCTAAAAGCATTGCCCACATCAAGTCCTCTGAAATAAGAGCTAATTGGAGCCTGTGATTAT
Organism: Ciconia boyciana; assembly: GCF_034638445.1. Classification (NCBI taxonomy): domain Eukaryota; kingdom Metazoa; phylum Chordata; class Aves; order Ciconiiformes; family Ciconiidae; genus Ciconia; species Ciconia boyciana. The sequence goes on along the minus strand of NC_132939.1, from coordinate 56,130,226 downwards.
GCAGGCAGTTGTAGCTGTATTTACCCACTAAAATGGTGCTGACGAGGTACTGCCTGCTTTTGTCCAATTTCACTTGGAACATGCATGTAATTTATGTATGTAACTTTCAAAAAAAATGTAGCACCATACTGTCACTTGAAGCAGCTGATGTCTGGAAAAGGCTGTGTGGAAGATAAACAAGGCTTTTCACATTTCCCAGTGAAAACAAAAATTTCTTCCCCATTTTCATGCTTCACACAAAAATGTGATTCCTTACAAGTTAATTACAACACTATCTAGAAATCAAATAAAGTCTTAAAAAAAGGCCCACACACCTACAGTCATTGTTTTGAGTGGGGGAGGAAGAGATGGCAGAGAGGGGAAGGAGTTGAAAAACATATATAATCCTAAACATTTTTAAGTGTTTGGTATTCTCTCCACTGTTTCTACATCCCAAGGAATTCTAACATCAGCCATTACCAAGTTTAAATGATATGCATTCTCAACTGCTAAATTTAATAACATTAAATGTACTTAGTTACTCAAGATTTCGGTTCTACTGTGCCTGATATTCTACCCGATTCTCAGTGCTGCCTCATAATTAAAACTGTCTTATCAACTGATGCTAGATGCTCAAACAACAGCAGCTAAGTAGCAGTAGCTAACATTAATTACTACTAAGAAATTACACAATTAATACAGTTATTAGCAAAAATACATTATTTTCTTAAAGCTATTTTCTGGCTTCAAAATATTCTTATACAGAATAAAGAATATCTAATTTTACAAATAGTACTTGAGAAGAGCTTAAAACAGTTTGCCTTTAGATGTTGTCATTAAAACTTAATCCATTTAAGATTCTATAAAAATGCTAGTTTATTTATTAATGAATTGGTATTTTAGCTAAGTTAGTTCCTTGCCATTACATGAAAAAACAGTTTTGCTTACTTGTCAGGATTCTCCTTGGGTGCTGGGAATGACTGTGGATTCACATGAGCCAGTGTAATGAATTCATTCTTCTCCAGGTTTCCAACTAGAATACGGATTTTTGATTCCACCAAGCCCACCCTGCATAAATGTCATTTATTAGCAAGGTCTCATTAATATGAAATAATAGAAGTATCTAACATCATATATCAGGATAAAATCCTCAACATTCTCCTTATACCAATATTTGAGACTACAAATGAACTAGTGCACTATACATGACAGACTAATTCAGATCAATAAACCAAGTGAATGCGTTACAAAAACTAATGCAAGGAAAGCTTAAGAATGCCCTGAAGCTCTCATTATGGCCTCATTTTACAAATGGAATTAAATAGCAAGACATTACACATCAAGTAAAAGGCAGTCAGCAAGAAACTCCTACATATTTCTCCAATATTCTTTTTATTTCAGATTAATTTTAAAGTTGAAGAAGTTCCCAATATCTGACAATCTTAAAACTTCTCTAATACAAAGAGCAGAAACAAGGGGAAAAAGGTATTTTTGTTTTGAGAAATAGTATTTCAAGAAAGTGAAAACAAACCTCCTCACACTGCTTATTAAAAAAAGTGCCTAAGGCTTAAGAAAATAAGATTTGTAAAGTGAACCTGACAGTGCTGTAAAGCAAAATTCAAGCAACAGCCTTCACTCCCTGGTTCTTCATTTTTACTGTTTTTCAAAAATGTGTACCACCGTCATCCATTTAATTTTGAAACACTGAAGCTCCACTTCGTTTCATTAAAAAGATACCAGATACACTAGATATTCCCTTGCATCCAAGGTTGACAGACTTTTGTTTGGTTGGTTTTGTTGTTTGGCGTTTTTTGTTTTTCTTTTAAATAGCAAGCATTATACTCACCATTCTAGTCGCTGTTTTTCTGTCGGTGCGCTTGCTAGAAGTACAATATAATGCCTTTGGAGATAAAGACAATATGCTATTCTATTTATACTTCTAAAACTAAACATTCAAACCTTAATATTAAAACTTTGCACTAAGTTCTACATTGCAAACTACAGATTATTAGCTTAAGTATATACCCTATAATAAAATTAAGCATTGTTAAGTAGACAAAGGGACTATGTCCCCCAAGCGTGTGACTAATGGACTTCTCGAAACATTTCAGATTTTGGGACATTTGCAACTACACTTTAATACCAGTAACCTTAATAAAAGGCTAGGAATGTAGCACTAGTTGAAAAACAGTACAGATATTTCAATACCTAATGAGATTAGGGATTTAACTGACTACTAGAGATTCCTTGCAAGTAAAAACAATTGTTCACAACCATCTATACATGTCAGTTGTCTCAGTCACAACATTCTTTCTGAATAGTTAGAAGAGTGGTTAGCACATATGCATTCAAAGTCAAAAATAACACTATCAAATGTGGTTTAAAAAAATTTTGTATCTGCATTTTAGAATTGTCTGAAGACACTTATCTGAAACTTCACAAGGAATGTTTCCTCTGATGATAATCCTTAAGCTCTCAATTATATTCCAGGATAATCAGTATATACCCACTGTAAGTAAATTCCAAAGAAACAGTATACAAAGCAAGAATGGTATTTTGAACAAAGAAGCCCAAGGACTATGGAACAGGAGATGATTACTTTTAACTTGAGTTCATAACGAGGGAGGTGGGGGAACCTTACATGTCTACAGTCAGGTTTTTCAGAAGTTTATCTGGGAAGTCTACATTAACATCCTAAGTCATCCAACTTGGCATTACTCTATACTGATATGCTCGCTACATTTAGGTATCTTCAGAGCAGATTTAAAGAACAGTAGTAACATGAGGGATTAGACCCTAGTTCATATACCTCATAGAAAGGAACACAAGGCCAATGATGGTGAAAAACTATGATGCAGAGTCCGATGCTACAGGCCTTCAAATCGTAACGGTAAATCAAAATATCAAATCAGTAACTACATGTTTCTGTACTTAGCTTTAAGTGGCAAGAGAAGAAAAAAAACCTGCAAAATGCTAGAGTCCTCTGAATTCAGGCAGAGAATGTAAAGAAAATAAGAGGACTGGAAAAGAGAGATTTGGAGAAACTTCTTCCCCCTTCTGAACAGGGCATTTTATCTACTTATCTTTTGCATTTTGGCAGTATTAACTGCTTCATACAAAAATATTAAGGAGTTTTTCCTGTCATCTTATTGAAATCCTCATTTTAGTTACTTGTAGGATACCATGACTCAACCATTTATATCCCTTAAAAAACAAAAGAAAAAAGCAAAGAAAAAATAAGGGTCCTTTACTCAAATTCTGTATGAGAAGTTACTAGTTTCTAATACCAATTTCTTCCAAGGAGTACTAAATATGCAAAACTATCATCCACCATAAGATTCCTACATCATACATACCACACACACTTGCAGAATGTTTGATTTAGTAGGAAAGACAACTTAAGCTTTTTGTTGTTTTTAGCCATGTATGAACTGAAAGAGACATCTCAAATCTGCAAGTATTTGAAGAAACTCATCTTCCAGTTACTTATTAAAAGCAGCTCTTTGAAACAAGCTTACGAAGAACAATTTAAAAAAAAATTTCAATTTGACTGTCTAAAAGCCTCAACTAGCTGGTGAGCACCTAGAAAAAACACCCCTAAGCCTCATTTATGAAAATACGTATAATAATTAGCTATTTTTGCTCACGTAGTGCTAGCTGAAAAAGAAAAGATGCAATTTCTTCCCCCCCCCACCCCCCCCCCACCCCCAACTGTTAAACAGTGCTGAGAAGGAATCAATCACTGGAAATCTGCTATTGCCATTTTCAGTAAAACTTAAATAGCACAAGCCGTTAAAAATTAAGACATACTTAGAGTCCAAGGTCTCACTGCTAAACTTTATAAAGACAAGATTTGTTATCAGTTCTTCATTTGTAATTTTATCACAAAGAATACATCTAATTCAGAAATATCCATTACTTCATGATAAAGAATAAAAAGAATCTGAAGTTAAAGCTTCTACCTCTTAATGGTGATTTTTAGATGCAGGGTATTATTTTGAAGTTTGGGTTTGTTTTTTTGGGGTGTTTGTTTTTGGTTGGTTTTGTGGTTTTTTTTTTTTTTTTTTTTTTTTTTTTTGGGGGGGGGGGTGTTGGTGTTCTGGTTTTCATTTGTTTGTTTTTTAGAAACCGGTGCTGTTTCTCTCCCACTGTCTCCCTATCCGCATTATGTTTTCATAAAAATAACCTCCCTATCAGCATTATGTTTTCAGAAAAATAACCTAATGTAGATATTATGGGAATTGTCTTACACCATTAACACCTGTACCTACAAAAAAACCAAAGTATTTTTAAGAGTCATACTACTTTCTGGAAAAACTGAGAACACCTGACCATGTTCATTTCAATTTTTCTTTATTAAACTGTCCAGCATTTACACTTTAAATTATCCAGTGCTTTACATAAAGTCCTATCAAGGCAAGTGTTCCAAGTACCTTTTTAAAAGGTATCTTTATATTCTACTTATTTAGCAGGGTATCTGTCTTTATAACAGAGAACAATATGCTAGAGCTCATTAAATGTTATTTCTCTCATGAACATACTTCCCTCTTGGTTTTAAACTCTAATAATTTCATTCTCACGTAACACTTCATACTCATGTTATATCCATTTGAAATTATTCTTATCATTTCCCTGTAAAACAGCATATCCAGCAAGTGTATGTTCTTTGTTGTTCCCCCCCCCCCCCTGAAAAATTTAAACCTACATGAAGGGCAGATAACACAAGTTATAACTCCCTAACTCCAAGTAATTGTTGACATTTAAAAAATAAGAAAAAGAAATAAAATAAACAGCTCTCCCCATTTTCGCAATTTCTAATCTGCTCCTGCCACGAGGTATGCAGTAGCCTCCAGATTGCCTTAGTCACACATCATCGAAGTTTATTTTAAACACAGCTAACAAGTTGAAAGCATTTACGATCAACATGGATATTTAGCAACTAATTGGCATTGAGAGTGATACAGATTTCTAAAGCTATGCTTTCAGGAAAAAAAAAGTTTTTAAAAGTAAGTCTCAGAGCAAGGATCACATCTTCTCTTATCTGGCAGAGCACTGCACACTGCTTTGAATTTCAGCAACAGGAACAAGTCAAGGCATCTACAATTTAAACAGGAGGAGAGCGTGAAGAAGGGAAAAAAATCCGAAACATCTAGCTTTCAGAAGGAGATTTGACCAACAGAGTTATTGCACACTGATGACTGCATATAATGATTTTATTTCATAAATGTTACTAACCAAAGCTTTAAATTAACTTACTAAGGTAAAACAGCGAAAATCTTGGGTAATTTAAACTAAAGCAGGCTCCATAATACCATTCCACAGTTAAAAAAAAAATTAAAGCAAAGACATTTTGTGCAAAAAATACAAAACCTGGATATTTAATGTTGGTAAGAGAAGCTTTTATTGCTAAAACTGATAAAATGGCTAAAGCTGGTACACAAAAAACTATATTAAAATGAAGATTATTTCAAATGACATTTAACATTTCCTATTTTTTCCTAGTTTTAAAAGAAACAAAGAAAATGTACTAGGGAACTTAATTAGCAGCCTCTGGAGCAGAAACTGATTTGTCTGCAGCCCATTTTTAACTTCAAAAAAATAATAAAACTTTACAGTGTTCTTTTAAGTGTTTTCAAACTTAATCTCCAAGGTACAACATAAAAGCCATCCAAATGTTTTAAAGCTTTTATCATGCAAAAGGTATAGAAACAAAACACAGACACATTATGAAGGTCATCAGTCTCTTTTAATGGGGGAAGTGTATATTTCAATCTTGTTTAGATTAGTACATAACCAACCAACCACCCAACACAGAAACAAGTGTAAAATATATTTGATCTTGATTCAAGAAAAATGGGTCTCCAATTTCAACTGAGGGCAATGAAGATGTAGTCCATATTTTAATAATCCATATTTATTATAAAAATACAGCTTTCAGCAAGTCCATATACATTTGACAAGCTTCTGCCCCACAAGCATATTACTAGAAACCCTAAAAATGTGAAGTGTGAACTTCAGTATTTCCCTTAGAGACATTACAAAATCAGAGAAGCTAGGTGTGAAAGAGTATTAATAAAGAGCCAAAAGCCTTAAGCTTTAATGAAAAAAATCTAGTAATAGCTAGTACATCTGGCAGTTAGTCAACACAATGGCAAAAAAATTTTATTATCAGAGTGAACTGTTGACTATATTGACAGAAGAAAACACACAGTTTCAAGTATGTATTCATCTTAAATATTGACCTTCAGAATTAGTTGTTTTAATATCTTGTTTCCTGGGAGGCAAGACCCATTTTTAGAATGCTTACTGACACCACTAACGAACATTTCTGTTAGTCAAACCAGCTGATATGTCTTCAATTTTATTGGTAGCATACCAATTGTATAGTTAACTGGTGACATTCTAAATATCTGGTCAAGGACTAACAGGTTTCTGAAATACATGCTAAAGACAAAAAAAAAGTATCTGAGGAAATTATTCATTTTCTAAGAGAAAGGACAATAGTGCATTCACTCCCCCTCTGTATAGAAAAATCCTAACAAAACACTTTTTGGAAGTCTAATATATGTATATTTAAGATCCTGTGCTACAGAGCATCATTAGGTATTTTAACTGATAAAACTTAAAATATTCTGCCATGCCATAAAATACATACTTGTACTTTTGAAAGAAGTTTGGAGCTTCAAAAAGTTTGGACCACTCTGCCTTACTCAGCAAAATTTCATCTGTGATAGCAAGACCTAAATTATAAAAAAACATTTAAACTTTTTTTTAAAAGATACAGTTTAGTACCCAGAGTAAAACCAGCTTATTAACTTAGCAAAGGTTACTACAAATTATTTCCCCCCTTCAAATTCAAAGGAATTTATCAACAAGCTTTATATTCCAGGCATACCTTAAGTGGTCATTAGTTATACAAATCATATTATTAAAAAGAACCTCAATAAAATATGTTTAGAAATGTATGTTAATTGATCAGACTGATAATTTCACGTATTTTTCCTTTGCAGTGTAACACAGCTCAATTTAATCTTTTATGTACACCACATAACTACTCAGTCCAAAGACGACAGAGATCTTTTTCCTTACAGTACTTGAATCATCTCTTGTGCAAGGCATTGTACAAGGCAAAGAAACAGTGAGACAATAAGCTGCTGCTCTGCCTGAGAGCACTATTGGTAGTTGCTCTCTGTATCAAGTCTAGTTCTTGCTTTGATAACATCTTCTCTTATCTACTATAACTATCCAAGTAGATTACTAGGATAAATCTAGAGGACTCATCTCTGAGCAAGTATATTGTCTTATATTAGGCCTAGAAACAGTGATCACGTGGGATTACTACGCTCTACTGAATTTGGAACTTCAAGCCACATAAGCGTAACAGGCCAGGTTCTACCTCCCTCAGAAGAGAGTCTTATGTCAAGAAGCTATTTAACATCCTCCCACCTCCCCCCTCACAAAGCATACCCACAATGGAACTATTTTAAATCCATTTGAAAACATTTATATAGAGAGCTTAAGATAATACTTACCTTGTTTAAATTCCTCAACCATGACCATCCGTGTGGAAATGGACACATTGTAGGTAGAGTTCTGCTGTGGGTATGCTGGTGTAATTATAGGCATAAGATGGTACCTATCACTGGGGTTTACCTATATATAACAACAGCCAATCAGTTTTCTTCAAGCATACACATGAGTTAACAAATTTGGATTTCTCCCTTTACTACAACCGACTCTTAAGTTCTAAGAGACCTTAGTTTGCAGACCAAGTAAATTTACCAACAGTTCAGAGAAAGTTTAGAAAACAACAATAATGCTTTCACAAAGGACATCATTCTGAACCACAGTGATGTGGGAGGGCTGTAACCTGTCAGCACATCAAGATCAAGTTGCAGGCATGTCTATGTCCAGAAATACCAACTGAACAGAACAGTTTCTCTCTTTAATAAAAGTTAGCTTGTGATCACATCAAAACAAGAGCACCACATGAGCACCTTTAGAAGAATGACTGTCTTCAGACATTGCGAAAAATATTTTATACTTTATTTCTGTAACACTACTGAAAATAAAGAGCCAGCTTAAGATGAGAGGCTCTAGGCAACCTGACAGAAGCATCACTTGCGTTAACGTATCTTTTATTAAACAGCACACAGGGAAACAAAAAATAAGGGACAAAACACACACACGCAACATACATTTAAAATAGCATTAGGGTAGCAATCTTGTAGATAGTAAATTAAAGATAAAACCCTGTCATTAACTCACCCCACTTTGTTTAGCTACTACAACACAGACAGTTCCCATCACACACTGACCTCAAGCCCCCTATCCCAAGGATAACAGTAAGAATCAAGAACACTTTTTCAACTGTCTCACGTTATTTAAATGTGGACTTTTGTCAACCAGAAAAACAGATTTGAAGTACAAAAGGGCATACAACTCAACCTCTGGTGCTTACACTATTCACCAAAAAAAGATTAGTTGAACACCAACTATTCCAAAATTGACAAAACAGCATTGAACACATTCACGCCATGCCCTACTGAAACCTCAGAATGTGAGCTGTGCATCTGCTGCAAGCTGTTTTATTGACTGCCTGAAGGACATTAATATCCAATGTCCTTAATGTAAGTCCTACAAAGATGGAGATCAAATATTATAAATAACATACAAAACAACTTAAAGACTTCAAGTTACAATCTTCTTCGGTCCAAGATGAAAAGACACATTACTACAACTATACGGAACCGAACCTATCCAGCTGTCACTGTTGCACTGAAGTGAATTCAATATACTTGCAAAAGTAACAGGTTTTAAGTCAGAAGCAAGTCACTTTAGGATAAGCAGTTTTTCAAAAATGCATTGCTTTAAGACTTATATCTAATTACACTGATTATTTATTAAGATCACTTATTGCAAAAGTTGGGAGTAAGTAGTACATTGTTCAGCAAGTGTGCTTCAAGCGGTCAGTTTAGAAAATTAAGCTAACTTTGTTCCACTCTCAGGAGAACTAGAGGTTACTATAAAGAAGACACAATACCAAAATATTAAGTTTAATAAACCTAAAATGAAGTTCACCTAAGATTCTTTAAGCAACTGAATTTATTGTACAGCGTGACTTATAGGGGAAAAAATAATACACTAACCCTTGGGTCCCATACAGGCAAATTAAGATTGCATTCTTCTGGCTGTTTCAATAGCACTGGATTTGGCCATTCCCTGTTCAAAAAGATTGTAGCACTGAATAAGACTATTGGATACAACCATGTATGTTCAATAAACAATACTTTTGAATGCGATCCTTCTTAACTCTGCTCTCAACGTAAAGCATCATTTCCTCAAGACTAAGCTGCTCTAACTGGGGTTGCTTAAATAAACTGTGTTGCTGAACTACAATACAGCTGTAATTAGCTTCTCCAGGGCATCAGAACAGTGAATTTTCTGTAGTCTTGGAGCTTTATAACCACTGGTTTAGGTAACTAAATTCCTCTAAATGGACTCCTCTAAATTCTTATTGAAATATACCTATCAAAGATAAATTCCTCTATGAAGATTGACGTTGGGTCCATCTTCAAACTAGCTGTTTCATGAACAAACTACAGAAGAAACAGCCAGCATCATTACAGCATTATAGTATCATTACAAAGCTTATGTATCAAAAAAACCTTCCAATCGAGACAAAAAGAAACCATGCTGAATTAAATGCTTAAAAAAAAAAAAAGAAATAAAAGTAACACTTCTGTTCTTCAAGTCGCCTCTACTCCCATGAGTAAAGTTATCTTCCTACAAAGAGTAGAAGTCAGTTAATCTCTTGGTATTTGTACATTAATGCTCCTATGCTACGCACATATAAAATTGACAGCAGTATAAGGAACACATTAAACAGAGCTTGCAACCAATTTTCCTCTATTAGCTTAGTGTGGCAAGATATTACTAAACACTGGGTACCTCAAAGAGGCTATAAAGCCTATGGATTCAAGACAGTGAAACTGCGGAAATTATCTTCACATTAAGAAGACACAACACTATACTTGAAGTAAAGCAACAACTTGGTACAATGACTCTTAAAATCTGTCAATGTCTCATGAAGAATATAGGTATCTAGACATGGTCTTTCAAGAAAAAGAGTATTCATTTGTAATCTGCAAAGTAAACTTTTGTCCCATTCATTCTAAATTTACTTGGAACATTCCCATTGTCCCCAATAGAGTTATTAAAACCATGTTTCTGAGGTAACTAGCTCAGGAGTATGAAACTGTATGTAATTCCAAAAAACCTACCTCTCCACACTGACAAGATTAAAACCCGCACTTTTGCCACTGGTTCTCCCAAACTACATTTAAGCTATGTGCCTAACCCAGATATTGACATACTTCTTTTTCCCCATTATCCCAGTATCCGAATGTTAAAAGACTTTAAATTTTGGGGTGTCTGCTCTTATTTTGCACTACATAAGTATTTTATCTGAAAGGTAATGTTGAGTTACAACAAATACTTAAGAAAATTTTCATTAAAGACTGGGTGGTTTTTGTTTTGGATATTTTAAGAACAAGACATGTTGGATGACTTATTGAAAAACTCAAGCTAACAACTTTCTGGCAGCAAGAACAATGCTTATAACTACCATCTTAATCTGGTAACAGCTGAAAATGATACCATAAAAACAGGACTAAAATTTAGTGTCTACAAACAATTTTATTTTAGTGTAATCTAAATTTAAAAAAAACCAAACATACCATTTAGAAAATACCAAGAAAAATTTATGTACAAGGGTTGATGCTATTGCATTTGGATAAAGCTGGCAAGTTCTTGCTACTAGCATAGCCCAGGAAACACCGCCAAGGAAACCTAGTATATTGGAATAGATGTTGTGGCCTGTGGATTGAGAAGGAAAGAGACAAAAGGAGAGAGTTATCAGTAACCATAAGAGCTAATGAAAACTTCACAAATTTTGGAATAAAACTGCTTACGTTTTGCCCACAGTTTGATAGCTCTCAGTGTTAACCTGAAGTTGTCAATGTTTGGTACTAGATGCAGAATTTCATCGGTTACCCGGCAACCTGCCAAAAGAAAGAATCCATTACACTTGCTGCCTCCAAAGTTTTTTGTTTGCTTGCCCTCCCTCACCTTCAAAGCTATCAAACTTTTTAGATCAGCATGCTGGAAACTCATTTCGTATTTTGATCACTTTTGTTTTGAATTAGAAAGCTTAGCGTAGTTTCATTTGATTTTTTTTTTTTTCCCTTTTTTACTGTTTTACAGCAGCACTCAGGAAGACAATTCATGCATGCATAGTTACAGTTTTGGACTGCTACTTGATTTTCTGTTATTAATGAACTGTACAAGCTGTTTAAGAAACAAGTTTTAAGTTCTGCTGTTATGGGATTACATGCAATATATCACAGAACATGCAGACAAACTAAAAAAAGCATGAGTCTTCATGGACCTACAGAAAACCTGGTAGTCATAGGTCAAAGCTTTGTTTGAATTTAAGAGAACAGGCTAAAAAGAATAGTTTTTAAACATACGAGTTGTATCATTACTTTGATGGGATATTTTTGGGCTTAAGAATAGCATTACAGATTACAATATTAACTGATTGATTTTTTTTTTAATCAAGAATAAATAGTTGTTCATTGTTACTAAATAGTTGCAGAGAGCTGGCTGCAAGAAAATAGTATTGTCTAAGACTAGGAGTTCCCTTCCCAAGCAAATAAGAGGCAAGTATGAATTCTAGAGACTGCACAAATGTGAATTTCACAAAACAGTGCAAGTTGCTGTGGTAACCTCAAATTATCAAGTTTTCAGCTCATAACAGAAATCAGTGATATCTCACATGCTCTTTTTCCCCCACCAAGTTGCATAAAGGCTGAAGCCCCTACCGTCCCATACATAAATAACAAAATTTTAGGCTGCAGTATTACAGAAAAGTTAAGGGTTACACAAGCTGGTAAGCTACTAAAGACCTGACCTCAAACTGACAGTATTTTGATATCCCCAATTTATCACTGAAGCAATTTTGTGTATGTTTATGCATATTAAAACACATACAAATTAAAGTGCAAAAATCTTTCTTTACAGAAATCGATAGTGCTCCCCCTAAGTCTTCCAAGTCCCATTAATTTCTAGACAGCACCATTTACTTCCCAAATAAAAGAAAACATTTTATAAAAATCTGGCCAACAAGAAACAACCCTTCTCCCCAAAAAGATATATGAAACTGACTGACTTCATTTCCAGATATGGAGTTGCTATATTTTCAGTCCAGTCCACAACTAAACTACTGTATCAAAGAATACTTATTAAAAGATTAGACAAGTTTTATGCAAAACTGTATATACATACCATTAAGACTTCGTATGCATCTAATGTCTAAATTTTTAAGCAGGCTATCGTCTCGTAGGTCTAAGTCCTCAGGAATAGTTTGCAGTGCTAATCTTGCAAACAAAATATCAATCTTAAAAAAAAAGGAGATAAGACATTAGAAAGCTGGTTTTTCTTCTGTAGAATTAATTCTGTAACCCATTTTCATCAAGTTTACTAATAAATAAGAACAGTAGTCTTCCTAGGACAAAGAATCTCTTTAAACAATACATACTAAAACCCTTCACAGACATTAAAAGAAACACTTTAAGATGCTTCATCTATCTTATGGCTCCTTTTCCAAGAGGATTAGGATTAATGCAGAACCAGCACACACATAAAACTATGTCAATTATCAATGTAAATAAAAATCATTTGGGGACAAGCACCACCTCTAGGTCCAGAATACAAAATTCTACTACATCAGAGCACGTCGTGAAAACATAACCTAGTTTTAACCTAAATATTCTCAAAATTATCACTGAATTACAGAAGAAGTAGGAGATCTTTCCCATCTAGCACTGTAAAGCATACATGCAACTAGTTGCCTCTGTATAGGACCAGCATCTATGAAAAGTCTAGACACCTGATTACAGAAAACAGGAAGTTCTGAAAATCCAGCAGCCTACTGAGCAAGTGTATAAATTTTGAAATTATGCCAAATTTCTTTGCTATTGCTTCTGTAATAATTTGTCATCACAGCTTTTCTAGGTCAAGAACATCTAAGACACTACTCAGCACTGAACTGAGTTTTACATTGTCCCATACACAGCAAGGACATACACGGAGTAGAGAAGTCAGTTTGGCTCTCCAGTCTTAGATTAGGTATCAGTCAGTCAGTATGATGAGAATACAAAGTGCATATCAGCATCTGGTCTGCTAGGCAACAAGACCCCTTCACCAGATGAGGCTTTTAATCATCATAAACTGATACCACTTCACCTACAAGATGATGAAATACCTAGTGCTATTGCACGAAGAACAAAACTGTTTGTTACATTAAAACTATTTCAAATAAAACAAAGCTGAAGATACCTTAAGATGAAGAACTCTTTGTAGGTGCTTAAAACTTTGCATCCGTCTGTTTTAAACTATGAAGCACTTCTCCAAAGAAAAGTAATTTCTCAAGTATTCAATGCACTTTTGATTTTAAAGTCTTTAATAGCTGGTCTTAACAACATTCTGTGCTACAACTCGAAGTTTCTACTTAAGTCGAAAGTACTACTTTTCAATGTAAGAGAAGTTCAAAATTAACTTCAGCTTGAAGTTCTATTCTGATCTCTAGAAGGTCTAGCACCTCTAAAATTTCAGAGTTCATTGACAATAAAAGGATTTTTCAAATCAAGAAATGAATAGCCTGTCCTGTGTCGGGGCGGTGGGGGGAACCAGTTTACTACAGGAAGAACAAAAAAAACCCAAGAAGGTTCTTGTTTATTTTAAGCAAGAACATAAAATACATATGTAAAAACTGGTATTGGCAGAAACTTATGAAGTTTAACTGACAGGATCATCTCAAAAACTAAAAAGTCCTTTTCCTCAGTTCTAAGATTTTCTTTACAGAGGTAACAACTTCTGACACCTTTTGCCTGGATTAAGAAAAGGAAAATTAAATTAAAATCTTCCAATACTGACATACTGGGCACAAACGCAACCATGAGAAATTGTGGCCTAACAACACTTATATGTATAAAAAAAGGGTGCTTATGATAAGTTAGTGTTCAAGACTAGAGAACTCCCATGCACTGTCAGTAACATGGGTTGAGTCTCAGTCATAAACCTAAGCCATCAGAGCCCATCATAAATTACTATATTAGAGCAAGATACTACTACTCTTATAGCAGATAATCCTTTTACTTCCCTATTTTGAATTTCTTGTATTTTGAATTTCATTTTTAAAAAAGGAGAGGCAACATTGGCTTGAATGTAAATCATTGACAAAAACATAAAAATAAGAGACTAACCAGAGAATGCCTATGGCAAGTTTCAATATTTAGAATGAATACCTAAGCTATGTAAACAGAAAACAGATTCTCCAGAAAAGTGTTCCTAATACCCTAATACTGTATATGGACAGTGATAAAATGGCTGACACATGCAAAGTCACAGGCTAGCTTACTGCATGGTATTACATTTCTCTGCACATCTCTCTCATTCGGCAAAAATACATCTCTCTGCCTAAGTGTCAACTGACACAAATGTCAGCGAAAACACAAATAAGTAAAGCTGGATGGATGAGGGCAAAGGGGGTGGTTCGTCTTCTTCCCGAGACTCAAAAATTGCCAGTACCCTAACTAATGACCATTGTAATTGCAAGGCAGATATTTAACTCAAGAGTGGGAGAGAAGGAACTGTCCAGTCTTGCGGTACAATACAGCTCTTCAAATCATGTCATATGTCAGAAGATTAGCATGGGAATTATTTCCCCACTGTGAAGTACCCTTCTTATACCCACCAGTTACTGGTTGACATAATCCAGGTACAAGTCTGATGAACTGTGTGTACAAACAGTTTGTATGTTTTTGTCTTGTCACCAAGAAAAGATGACAGATTGACTATAAAACAGTCAGAGAAAGATTAACAGAGTATCTTTTGAAAGCAGTGTTCCTGTTTTCTCAGCAACTTCTCCCAAAATAGTAAAAATCAAGTTAAGCAAGTTCATCACTCCAAGACAGCTGACCCATCAGGCTACAGGCAAACTGGATAGAAACTGGCAGACCAAAACCATTGTTTTGGTCATGTGTTTACAGATGTCCGAAGAGATCAGGACAAAGGGGATACCCAGTATGCCTTCAACAGTACATTTATGAGAACTGGTCAAAGATCACACAACTTCATATAAGGTACTGAAGCAAATCTGAATTTAAGGTTTCGACAGTTAATCATTAGCAGCCAAAAAATTATTGAAGCCACATTATTTATGAATATAATTTCTATTAAATATTAAGTCTTAATAATGCCAATACTGGTACTCTACAGGTCAGTAAACTAATCAGTATAATTGGGCAGCAGTGCCTAAAAAAGAACAGGGAGATATTCTACACACAGCTTTACGTACATCAAGAAAGGCTTGTTTCAGTCTTAAAGCCCCACTTTAAATTACACAACTGAGGACTGTTGTCAAGGACTTGGGTATGAACTTAGGAGAGTCACTTTAATAGCATTCATATTAATAAATACTACATGAGTTATGGAGATCTTGAAAACTTTGTTTTAACCATGTTCTACCAAAACAAAAGAAGATTTTTACCTCTATTCCATCAAAACAAAGTTTAATAACTGGGACAAAAGCTTCTTCAACAGCCTGGGGGGGGGAAAAAAGTATATTTTATCTTCAGTATAGAGAAGAACAATTACAAGCAATAACTAGCAGGTCTAAACAATCATGATGAAATGCTATATATACAGATGGCTTTTCCATTTTCAGGTCGATTCTTGTCAGCAACATCTTTCTCCACCTTTGAGAATTTATGCAGTAAGCACTGATCTACTATGTGCTACAGCTGTCTATATGTTAATTATAACCCAAATCAACCAGCTCTGATGATGTTACCTTAAGGTCCAACTCTCTTTCTCACTATATGTAGGACATGACCAAGCATCTTTTACTCCTTGCAGCATCTCTAAGTATTCTAAGGCCAACCTATGGGGATTTTCACTCTAAGAGGCCTCTTACTTCTATTGTTTCTGTAGTCAGTATTTTGAATTGACAAGGAGACAACTGTATTACTATGCAGTTCAACTTCATCTAAACCAGTTGCAAGTCACCAGCCTCCAGAGCTCGGGCATCTTTTCTATATGTGGTCATTAATAACGTACTTTGACAAACAGTATCCATGATGAAACTATAGAACTTGATGTATACTCTGCAATCAGCTGGGAATACCACCTTCCTGAACTGAGCATCTGAACTAAATGCAGATCTGCAGAGCACTGCTTTTGTAAAAGCAAAGAACACTGCATACTTCCAAATAAGAAATGTTAGGTACTGCCAGAGGCTAAACACAGTTCTAAGTGTTCCAGTTCCTAACAAGAGGAGGAGACAACACTATTCTATGCACTTAACCTTAGTTAAGGTTCCCTTAATGTTACTGGTTGGGAGAATGGATCCTAAGCAAAATATGAAGTTCCAAAGTCTCCCAGACTCCCTCACTAGAGCAACCATTAAGAAAGTCTAGGTTCCCTGAAGATGGAGATGTACATGTACCAACTTTCCTAGACCTAGCTGGAATGATTCCGAAGTGTTAGGACACCCTGACCTAAAGGTTATTTGCATCACTGCAGAGCTACACTGAATAGCGTATATTGATCTCCCTTGCTGCTAAATCAACCACATTACCTTGAGTTAGACAGAATTTATAGCAAAGTTAATTGGAAACCTGAAAATCAGAATCCTCTTAATTATAGCATGTGGATTTAAAGATTACTAAAAGCATTCAGATAATAAAGCATTCAAAACAGTTGTTTCAGTGCATATAGTATTACCACCAGATGTTTGCACTATCCTGGTAGTTACCAGCTACAGATGCATAGAGTGAAAGAACGCTGCAGAGACAGTCCCATTTATTTTATGGGAGCAGGACTAAACCAAACAAAGTTTAATACTTGCCAGCAACTACCTTTATCTAAAAAAAGAGAACTGCAGCAGAGAAAATATACTCTGAGCCACACTGCGAAGATAAAGGCTGCCACCAGTTGACCTAGGGAGGCTTGTCATTTACGTAGAATAGAAACAAAATACTGTATACCAGTGTGTCTTCCATTCCTACAAGGGAAATCTTCATCTTTACATGCTAAAAATCTTGCATAAGCATCTACTAATGAGACACACTAAAAATGTAACCTCCATTTTCAAATGCACAGTTGACAGCCAATACAGAAGGTTTAGTTAATATCAACCACTGTAACTGTTTATATAAGCATGAAATTATAAAAAAAGCAGCATAACAATATACTTTAAAACCTTCATTAAAAACACGCAAGTTAGCTTGAAAAGGATCAGGACCAAACACTTACATTTGCATCTGCCTGTTGCTAGAGAGCAAGCAGAAATTTTGCAATACTAACACGCATGCTAAGAGATCATTCTGCCATCCAGATTTTTAAATGAGTGTCTCTAGTAAGTGGAAACAGAAAATTTGGAAGAATTTCTGTCTATTTCAAATATGGTGATAGGCTTTGCTGCAGGTTAACTGAAAATCCATTGCAAGCCTTAATAGCAAGGTTATATTTACTTAATGCATCATGTTTCACTATTAACTTTTCAGCATCATCACTTCAGCTAGCTGTATCAGGCAGTTCACATACCCTCAGATCTTTTACTTCTTCTTGTTGCTTGAGTTTTTCATAAAACGATGTGAAAAAATCACTTCTTTCAACATGTCTTGGTGCAACACACAGGGCATCAATATCAGCACCTGAAATTGTTTATTAGCACAAGTTATTCACACTTCACACACATGAAATAACCATAAGTTTTTTTTAAACCAAACAGGAAAATTTAGTTTCTCTTCCTGTAGAATGGCTTTTCTTTGGGAATACTAAGTCAAACCAAGTGAAAATTCAAAAAAAAAAAAACCACCACACCCCAAACCACCACAACCAAACAAAAAACCCCACACACCACCACACCCCCACCCCCAACAAGAAATAAAAAAACCACCACCAAACCAACAACACAACAAAAAAACCCCACCAACCAAAAAACGTTCATGGTCATTAAGCATACTGAACACATACATATGTTCTTCTTTCAATTGTGGAACATTTGTAGTAATTTTCAAAGAACAAACCATGAGAAGCCAAGTATACAACTTTATTTTTAAATAATTTCCAACATTTTTGTCCGTTTCCCAACCCATGACAAGAACATAATATAGGAACGTATTCCTTTTATTTAGAATGAAGATTGGAGATGGCTGACAAGAAAAAACCTAATACCGCCTCAAAAGACATCAAGTTTTTGTTAATTAAGTGTGACATCTACAGATACACCATTAGCTCAAACATATGAGTTTTTATAATAAAAGTAAATGTTACCTTTTGTATGAACCCCTAATCTATAGGATCCAAATGTAAAAATTTTTCCTCCAACATTTTCTATTACAGACTGTGGAAGATTCTAAATAGAGCAAATAAAATTGGTTATTTTACCTTAACAAGGTATAACAACACACACAATTTATTTTAAAACAAAAGGAAAAATATTCTACAAAATTTATGTTGTTTAAGGTGTAGTTACTATTGAAATAATAATCTTAGCATTTACAGAAAAGATGGAGGTATGTTTGCCACTTGGGAATTATCTGTAACATTTCAACTACATTACACATTACTGCTTCAAACTTGGTAATTGTTCCAGCAGTTCTACACTTCAGGTGCAACATCTTCACAATATTATGGACATTAAACACATTTTGCTTAATACTCAGGCATTTTAGACTGACTTAGAAATTGATAATGGATTCCAATTTAGAGCAACAGAAAAATATTATTTACAGTATCAGCATTTATTAAATTACTGTCAGAGACACCCATACTACATTCTTTAAATAAAAATCTGGTTTGGGGAGAGGTATTTGTTTTATGTTAAAATTGTTCAGGTACATATACTAAAGTTCCTAGATTTGTATCTTCAAAAAAACTCTTGAATCCACAGTACTGTGGGCAAAGACAGCTACCCTTTCATAACAGGATGCAATGTTACAATTTGAAGCCCTACATTAATGGTCACGCAGCAAAAGATATATAAACAAATCGAAAATTAATTATTTTGCAATATATATTGGATTAATTTAAGTAGTTTCCAATCTTACACCAGTCAAGATGCTCTCACTATTTTGTTTTCAAGGATCAACACATATATAGCAAGGTCGTGTGTGTCCCCCAGTCTTGTTCATGTATAAATTCCCATTTCATAAGAGAAGTGTACAGAAGAAACACAATACTCAAAGCAAAATAGCTTAAAACATTATGGTTTTACCCCTAAAAAAGCCACTTCCATCTTTACGTTTTTTGCAAGTCTATAATCATTCAAAAAAAAGTGTGGGTAGGGGTGGGGGGGGACTATAACCTGGGAAAAACACTACTGTCATTATCAGAGTCTACAAAAGTAACATTACGGGACTGACATCAAAGTAAAAGACCACAGATCATAAAGCTGCAAGAAGTCCATTTTAAGACCTGGCACTGGTTCACAAAACCAAACAATCTAAGCATATAATTAACATAGTACTATACATATGTATTTTAACAAAAAGTCAAGCTATATTTCTACCTAGGGAGAAGAGGGAACAATTGAAAATTTTCCAATTTTTATCAGTTTCTTTCTTTGACAAGGTTCTACTTTGAAGGGGTGATGCTACCTGGAAACAAAAGAAGCTACACAAAGGTGGTATTTGTTTTTCCAAGTTGATCAATTTTGATCCCCAAATCTAAGATTCATCCTGTTTGGACTGGGAACATATTTTTGAATTATCTTCCTACAGCAGTCTTAGTATGAGTAGTTCCATGTAAAATATATCCATACCTTGCTTTCACTGATTTCCCGTATCCATTCCTTTACCAGGTTATTTAATTTTCCCAAAATTAGAATCCTATTGATAAAACAGCAGAATCACAGGTCATGAACTTAGACCAAACAAGTAATTTTTTTTTTTAAGACCTTGATCATCATTACACAGTAAGTCAACTACAGTAACATTGCAGATCTAATTACAAACCTTGCTTTATATATACACTGAAAAAAAGTCACTCTTCCAACATTCCCACTATTTTTTCCCCCTTTAAAGATGTTCAAGTGATTTAAGCTCTGAAAAAAATGCAAGCATGTAAGGCCTACACACATTTTAGGTATGTGAATTCTACTCACTTTCAAAATAAAACCTTAATTCATAAAACACATGCACCTAAAAGAACAGTAAGAAGCAGTACTGAGAGTAAAAAACTCTAGAAAGCTTAATAAGGAAAAAAAGGATGGGGCCACTACAACGAAACAGTTATGAAGGGGAAAAAAAAAAAAATGCAAGCCAGCCTCTGAAATTTAAAGGCCATTTTAATTCCTTTCTGTGTTCTGAGGTATTCTTCTTGCGGGGGTTGGGGGGGGAAGAGGGGGAGGCAGGAAATCAAGATTAATATTCCACTAGGCTTTTAAGAAAGCGTTTGAAAGAACATAAACATGCTTGCAGCTCAGTAGTCAACTACATAAACCTCAAGATAGGAGAAAACCACTGCTAGAATGGGTGTTTACTCACCTGCGTTGCAGTTCTTCCTCCTCTTCAAATACACCGTAAGGTTTTAGGGTTTCGATTAATTTCTGGGTAAGCATGCAGTCAAACTCCTTGGGGGCAGCTAAACTGATAGGTGAGGTAATGCCATAATGCTTCTGTAGTTGCTGTGTTTGTGATCCCTGGGTTGTAACGGGACTAATAAAGGCAATTAGATAAAGTTACTGACAGAAACAAAACAAAAAAATATTTTAAATTATTTTTTCTCATCAGAGTAGCAGACAAGAGACACATACTAAGGAAAAATAAATTAAGCCTACTGTTAGCATTTACATCCCAGATCAATCTGTCTTAAATCTGTGTTTAGGACAACAGTAGAATTACCTTTCTCTAACTCCAAATATTGATTGTAGGGCTACAAGTTGCTCTGAGGCATGATCTTTTACATCAGCTGACTTCACACACTCAAAACATTCACATAAGTAAGGAGGCTTTAGTATATTTTGAGCGCAACAGCATCATACAGTTAGCTTTAAGCTGACTTCTCTTCTGGCCAGCATGAGAGGATGGTTAGACAATTTCAGCTCAATCCATGCTGGCAATATTACATATAGCCTTGCTTCATTAGTGGACTGGGGGGAGAATATCAGAGGTTTGTTAGCACAAGTACCAAGGATGTAAGCAGTGCTCTCTCCATGTCCCTCATGTTTCTTTAACATGACATTTTACTTCATATAAGTATCTCTCTAGATAGGAAAGTAAGCCTAAAGTAAACCTAACCCACCACAATGGGTTAAATCTGCAAGGACCTAGTTCACTATTAAACAGTCCAATTACAAGTCCTCATAGCATCCTTGCCTTGCACTTTTCAAGCTACACAAATAGATATGGAGCCAAACTGCAAGCACAAGGACGATACTCAAGTCAATCGCCCATATTTCAACAATGCAAGAAAGGAGAGGACGCAAGAGAACCTCAGCAGAAACACAGAAGTAAAGTTATCATGCTGTGAAAACTAATAATGGCTTTCCTAGATCATCATACTATGAAAACTAACGTATTTCCTAGATGAGCATCCTGGATGAAAAACAGCCATGCATTTTTTCATAATGGGCCTATATTTGGTTATGACATTCACATTTAAACACAGCCTTACTTTCAGAACATTTTGAGCTTTAAGGCTAGTAACTAAGTGTTTCAAAACTGAACTTGGTCCTGTGTAATGTACAAGTGTTTGGATTCGGTGATTACTGCATGCTACACCCATATAGTTAAAACTTTTTTGAACTGATACTAGCAACAACAGGTAGTAATTTAAAAATATAAATTCTTAAATGTATTCAGTATTGTAGAATCATATACTTTAACATTTAAGATAGCTAAGTTTTAAGTTTAAGAACACTTAGTTTTGCTCATTATAAACTTCACAATTTAAAAAAAATACACTACTTAAGTCTGTATTTAAAAAGCTCTAAAGTTTACTTGCAGCATTATATACTAGTTTTATATTGATATATAGACAACTTTCCTCTAAATTATGAATATTATTCCCCCACCTTTGATTTCTGAAAATGACAAATCATTGTTTTTAAGCATACTGAAAAGCTTCTTTTTCCAAAACCAGCTTGTTAATCAACCTTTCAGAGACCAACAAAAACATTAGGATCTCTCACCAAAACACACATTTCAGAAAATGTGGCTATTACATCAACAGCCATTCAAAAAGCCTTAACAACAATTAAAGCAAGTATTACCTGAAAGTTAAGGCAATGCTTGTGTAGAAGTGTTACATCTGCATTATTTAAGTTATATTCTTACTACATAAGGTTACTCCCTTTCAAAGGGATAAAGTAATGTTTTGTTTAATACCAAATGTGTAACTAATATTTTTAATTCAGATTATGCATTAATATCTTTTTTCCTGAATTCAATTATTCATTCTACTAGGACAAAAGCTTTGTCATCTGTTTGGTCTCCTTCAACTTCCATAGAGATAAAGTCTAAGGAAAAGAGAATCCTCCATGTCAAAAATTCAAGCTGACAGCCTATGTGAAAGTCCCATTCTTGGCAAGCATAACATTCCCCTGTATATTGCTGTATTATCAGTCCTTCATGTTTATACATGTTATATACTATTTCTATCATACAAAACAAGAAACAAATACATAGTTAGCCTGAAAAATTATGTGTGGAAAAACTACAGTACAACTTCACTTTTACTTCCATAATCCGTTGTAGTCATCTCCTCAGGATTTCATTCCTCATTTCCATGAAGACCAAGAATTAAAAAAGAACATCTTAATTTACAATTAACAAAAGGAATCGACAAAACCCAATATAATTTTCCACAAGTTAAACCCATTTAAAACTATTCTATAATTTGTTTGAAATCAAGAATTCAGTCACAATGCAAGTTTCTCACAAAGCAAGTTCTAGCACATTTGTCCCTTTGCTTGTTAGCAAAAGGAAAAAAAGCAAAGCAGGAAAAAAAACACTAAAAAACTGTACATTTTAAAAAACCAATCCCCAAGTAATCATGTCTAGGAACATTATTTGACATTGCTTCCTTCAGCTAAGAGGTGTTAATCACCTAATGAAGAATTTGGTAGCAGCTGAACAAATCACACAGACCTTAGGACTTTGTGTGTGAATGCAAACATTAAAAAAAAAATAAAAGCTGTCCAGATGAATTATATGAAACAGTAACTCAAATTAAGGACAAAGGAAGACATTAAAACATTTTTTCTCTTTTAAAAAAAAAATATTTAGGAATGTTAACACAAATAGTAGCTTCAGCCACTTAGTTGCTACTAAAAAAAGCAGTCAGAAAACAAAAGGTCTCAATACATAAGCATCCTTTGGATATTATGAATATTTTTACTTCTACCACAAAGCAGGTAGTTGAATTTGAACTACAATTTCTCCCCTTTTGCCAACTGTTAATTTGAAAAAATAAATTTGCCTTTCAGTTTAAGACTTTGCCAGTTTATTTTTACAGGTTTTTAAAGCACTCATCTAAAGCAATCAATATTTTAGTTTTGTGTAACAATTTCCTGATGGTCTGACTGTAATTTTCACCCATCCATAACTAGAAACTGTATCCAATTCAACAGATATTAGACATCATTGAAAGGGCTGACAAGACACGGCCTGGCATACGCTGTGACTAGATTTCAAAAAAAAAAGACTTAATGTCACCCAGACCCAGATTCAGTGAAGCAGACTCCTGAAGTCAGTAATGCTGACTGAGCCCTCTGTCTTCCACCTGCTTGTAAGGGCCATGCTTCACCATCTTTCACCTTGCCCCCAAAATTACAACACATAAAAACCAACCAAACATCAGATCACTTCCCTGATCTAGTTTACAGCATAACCCTGGCAGTGCAATGTGCAGGTCTGTCTTCACAAAACACCATGTTGACATGACTTAAAACAGTATTACCTCCAACCCCTGCAGGACCATCAGAGCATGGTCATAGGGCACGAAATAAGCTTTGAAATTGTTCACTAAAACAACAGCTTTAAACAACCTACTAAGTCCATCACCTGATACACATCTTTGGGAACTGATACACAAAAACAGCTACAGTTTTTACAGTTGCTGCCTTTATATTCATGTATTTTATAAGAATGAAAGAAGCACGTTGTCAACAGCACAGGAACTTCCTACACAAATGTTTCACCTGTATTTGAAGGTTGAGGAGTTAATAAGAGCACTTTCACTGGGATGGTATGTAACAATTCTCAGCACAGCTGCCTTCTAGAAGATTTTACAACTCCAGAAGATACAATGAAGCTTACATTTTAACATGTATTAGTATTGAAGAGAATATAGGTTATTTCCAGCTAAAAACATTTAAATTGAAGCTCAACTGTTTACCCCTGCTGAAGTTAAGACTACTGTAAGGTTTCTGTAGCACATCAAAAGATTACAGAAGCGCCTTTGTAAAATGACAAAAAAAGGTATTTGGCAAGAAAGTTTGTTAAACTCATTCAAGGATGCAATAAACTAACTAGCACTAGGTAACCCATGTTCATTCCTTTAAATGACAGCAAGTCATGAAAGTTACTATAAAACAAACAAGAGTAAAGGCATATCCTCTGCCCTCTCCCTACCTTCCACAAAACCAAGAAACTTCAAATAAAGCATTTGCTAGCTGCTTTTTAAATGTAAAAGTTTATTTCTCAGTGATAATTTACTTAAATGCTCATTTTTTCAACTTTAATGTTGTATATACACATTACATTTTAGCCAGAAAATGCTAATGATCAATACTCTTAGACTTATCTTTGACTTTTTACTAAAACCATGAAGGTCACAATCCAATATCTTCACTCTTGAAAAGACATATGGACATTCTAGTTATCACCTGTGACATGTCATGATATATAATTTTTGGAATCCCTTAGTTTAAACTACCAAATTTATTCAAAGAGAAGGGACAGGTCAATGCCAACCTTCTATCTGAGAGGATTAGGGAAGTTAAGGCCTTGGGGGGTGGGGGTGGTATGTCAAATCTGCTAGTCATTGAAGTTAAGCATTAACAAAAAACAAAGAGTATTAAACAGCAACAAAAAGTCCCATCCCAGCTACTCAGCGGCAGATTTGGCAGACCTTGTCAAGGTCTCAACTCAACTCAAAGCATGTTTAGGCTTTGTTTGGTTTTTTTTAAAAAACAAAAGACAAAGTGTTTCTTTTTAACATCACAAAGAAAATTAAGATACAGTTTGGGGCTTTTTTGTTTATTTGTTTCTCGTCAACCACACATACACATGAAGATCTTGCTCTCGCTCTACCTGTCAATAGCAGAAATATAAAATAAAGTTGCAGAAAATGATGCAGAGTCAAATTTAACATGCTATTGTTGCTCTGATTTGACCTGAATTTTTGAAGAGCATATGCTGGCAGTTTAAGCCATCTGCAAATTGGGCAACAGCTACAGTGGTTTAATTCTAAAGTGTTATGATCCAATATTTCCTATTCAAATATTAATTAATCTCATCTCTCAGAGAAATGCACATGTACTTTTTCCCCATATAAAAACACAAACACACACAGAGTTCTAGTCTGTACTAAGCCGACAGCAAGTACAGCTAAACTACTTTTTCTTCAGAACCCAAAGTTTTGGTAGGCAGTATCTTCTGAAATTGATATCAATAGCTACTGAACTAAAAAGAACAAACCCTGGTAATATAGCCACTGCTAAAACCATTTCACAACAGAGTACAGAAGTGGAAAGAAAAAGAACAAGTAAAGCTTGTAAGAGGCTGTACACCTTTAAACTTCAAATGGAAGTTTACACATTATTCAAGGTAGAGGGAGGAAGATTGTGAGATAAGGGGGGAAAAAAAACACACAACAACAACAACAAAACTTTCCAATGCATCTTTTAAAGACCAGGTTACACCGTGAACACACATCCACATAAACTGAAAATAGACTTAGAGCAAATACAGTTGTATCTATACAACACTGCCCCATACATAACTAAGAGTTAGATACAAATTTGAAGTACTGTACTACTGTTTTCTTTTACAACACTGGAATCTTCCTCCATCCTCAGAAGAAACAAGAATCACATCACGAACTTCTTTTTCAAGCATGCTTTGTATTTAACCCTCCTCCCATCCCCACTTGAAAACCCTGTCGTTCTACCTACTTTTTCCTCTTCACTCCTGGTATTCTACCCCAGTTCTACTGGTAATACTTTTATCGTGTTATTCCAGTTAAGATTTTATGCTTATCACAAACACAATACAGTTGCAATCAGCACCGCATTATCTAAACATCATACTTCTGAAATTTGGGATGCTTCACAGAAATTAAAGACAACACAAACATCTGAAATCTTAAAAACAGATGCCCTAATATTCAACAAATTATAACAGTTTGAATCCCATGTAAGTTTAAAACTCATCTCTGATCCACTCTGAAACAGATCTTAACCACCCAAAACCTAACTCATCTAAATGTGCGCCAAGTGCTTCCAAAAATCCCTTCCAGCTTTTGCCACAAGTCTTATAACCCCTTTCATATAGCACTAAACCTCAGCTGAGGATTAAGGTTGTCCAGACAGATACGCACAGTAAGGCCAGCGCTGGTGAACCAAGAGAAACCGTGGGCTGTTAAGCGTCTTAAAATAGTGCCAGCAAGCCACAGAACGTTAACTTTAAGCTTTTAACTTCAGTCAGGACCTTTGGCTCATTCAGTCTTGCCTCCAGATACCAAGACAAAATACACAACTTAAGGAATCTCAATGACTATCCTCTCTTCTCTATTTGCCTCTACTGATTACTCAGTAAAATTCAGTCTTATTTACTGATGCAAGACACCCAAGTCAGATTCCTGAAGCAATACTGGTGATCACACCATCTGGTCAATCAGTTGGAGCTAAATTCACAAAGCTCAAGCTCCACTGTGTCAGATTTCAGAGGAAGTGTTTTGACGGGTTTTGTTTGCTTGTTTTAAAGTCTCCTCCAGCAAGGACTGACTTGGGCAATTTCAGATGAAAATTTCTGGCTTAACGCTAATGCCATCGTGCCATGCAACATTTCAGAAATCTAGGCAGGAAATCTTAAAGTCTGTGCAAATCAGCTACCAGGGAACATATGTTTTAAATGGTTAAGACAATCCAGCTGTCCTTCCTGAACAAAAGTTTTTGCAGTATCTAGCAGAAAATTGCTGGATCATTTAGAACATGAATTAAGTTCATGGTCTGTACTCAACTGTCAGTATGAGATGTTTCAGATACCTGAAACAGATTTGAACATGGGTATCGGAGCAATGACAGGCAACAGACCTATGGAAGAAGAAACTCAGCTATGGTAAAAGAAAGAATATTCATACGCATTCTGCTAACCTTTGATTCAATCCTGAGTTCTTTCTGGCTCTTCCATTTGTACAGAAGAATAGTGAAGGCAGCGTGTCCAAACACACACCCATCCACAACATTCTTACTAACAACAGTTTCAGAAGAAGTTTCTCAAGTTTAAACAAAAGACATTTCTACTGAACTCTGCAGGCAGCACTTGAACCAAAAATGAGGTCTATTGCTATTTCAGAGACAAAAAACTCCAGAGGTAGCAATTTAAGAAATTCAGTAAAGTTGAATCAAGAGATATCAGGAAGTATCAAACCAAGAACTAGGAATCCCATGAAGGGTTTCACTGTAAGAGATAAATTTGTCTCAGCGGTGAAATCTGCTCAGTCCAAAATAACTAGGTTTCCAAGTTCTGTGCAGTAGCTCCATGTTAACAGGTATAAACTCAAGTCTTTTTTGGAGTGACATTAGAAGACTAAAAGCTATTACAAAACCACATATACTTGCCATCCAGTTCATCTGTACTACATCTAACAAATTAATCCTCAGTATAGATTTTTATATTAATTTCTTCTTGATTAATAAAGCTATCACTTTAAATTAAGGCAACTGCTCTTCTAGAGTAGGTCCTGTACTTTGCAAAGGTAGGAATAATTTAATTCCTTCCATAACAGTCTATAAAAACCTGAGCTCCCTCTGTTCAGAAACATACTATTTATCCACTCCCAATCAGTACAAGGTATTTTAAATATAGTGTTGCAGTACTTCTGGCATACAAGTTGATAGTCACTAATTAAAAGTCAAGAAAACAATTACTCTGCATATGTCTAAAGCAAAGTTCAGTGAAAGAAAACATATAAAAAGTCTTACTTCAGAAGTGAGAATAAGCTTGACTGTCTACAATGAAGACTGAAAAAAAAATTAATGACATTACAAAACTTTAATATGGAAGTTACCAACAATAGTTAAAATTTATAGCACTTATGGCACTTTCAAGTGTTCAGATATGTGACTGAATGCACTTTCCCACTTCTGGTTAAAAAAAAAAAGTAGTCTTTTGCAATGGTTTCAGCAGATACGGAAGTTCAGCAAAGAAGCTTTAAGTGCAATAATATCAGTAGCTTAACAAGAAACAGATTCATGGTGCTAGTTCTCTATTTGGAGGGTCAGAAAGGCCCAAGTTACCTAAAAAGAATACATCATCAATCCTCATAAACATAGCTGCTGCTTCACTGAGTCAGTAGGCTTTCTGCATAAAACCTAGCCCTAACTGAAACATATGAACAGCTTAGTGAGCTTCATTTCTCCCTAGCATCTTACATTTCAGATAATGCACAGGAACATTTAGTGGACCTAACAGTCCACTAAAATGTATCTTTATAATAGGGGAAATATTCACCTTTGTTTCTAATCAGCTTTTTTTGAACAATTTAAAGAGTTTTCCCTCATGTAGCTGCTATCTCTTCACACAAGAGATTACTAAGAATCGTAACAAAAAGTCACATAAATTCCTAGGATAAATTTAGGTGGTTTTCTTTAAAACATTAAAAGCCTTCTGAAAATGCCAGCTATCAGCAGAACCTGAGTTTCCTCTCTTACTACTGACGTGCCTTGTACATAAATAATTTGCTTGTTTTTGTAGTTTTGTACCATACTGCTAAGAGAAATACACGTGCATACACACAGTGCAGTATCAACAATGCTGTACACCTCTTGAGAACTCTGAACTAATGCTTTTCAAGTAACAAGTGATGACAATCTCTGGTTGTATGGGAGATCAGCTCTGACTAGACCTGTCAATTGTAAACACCACCCTAAAAAATGAAGTTTAAAGGATGTCTTGAAAGGTCAGGACAAAAAAAAAAGTGTTTGTCATCCTGAAAGTTTGGCAGTGGCACAGGGTTGTTCTACTCTCTCTCAAAAAGATTATAATCCAAAAGCATGAAAGCATCAACTAGAAAGAATTATACACAAAAGGAACTTCCTAAGTTTAGAGAAAAAAAACCCGTGAGCTTAAGTCAGAGGTATCACTTCATAAACTCAAGAATTAACATTACTAGCATTGCAACTTACTATCATTACAATGTTCACTTTGAAATCTTAACTGAATAATACAAAGTCAATTGTTCCAAACATGCAAATGACAGAACAAACGCAGAATCTGAGAAAGCTTTGCTTTTTCTAACTAAAATAAACCTCCTGTATTAGTGAAGTTGCCAATTGACATTTATACTGAAAACAGCAATATATTAGTGCAAATAAAATTACGTAATGTTAGTTAAGAGTTTCTAGTTAAAGTATCATAAACACCTACATTAAGAAAAATGATCAAGTCATCCCAAACTTGTCGAAGTTGAAGATCGCTATTATTACAACTCATAGAAGTAGCCCAAACTTTAAAATGTTGTTATTAAGCATTTGGAATTTATGTAGTCACAACAAAATAAACTAAGAATGAAAGCAGGCAGAACACCCTCCCATTTTCCTGAGGCCAAAAAGCCTAGCCAACTTCAAAGCTGGTTTCTGGTAATTTTTCATTGCCATAATGAACATGTGCAAAACTTATCTATAAAGACATTGCAGCCTCATTATACAAGCATTAGAAACTACTTGGTATAACCATTTTCCTTTCTGCATTCACCCACTGTTTTTCCTGCCATAAACTCTTTCAGTTAAGTTTGTCTCGTGTTATCTACCCCACGACTAACTTAGTAGTATTTTAGACTGAATAAAACAAGCACAACAGGCAAGCACGGTTATTCCTCACATAAAGTTTACACATTTAAAACAATAGTGAATAATCCCAAATAATAATAGTGAAACAATAGTGAATAATCGCAAATTCTTTATATTTCTCCTTCAATGGCAAAAAAAAGAAAAACAAAAAACCACGAACCTAGCATATAAACATGCCTTATTCTTAAAAGCCATTTGACCACCTCCCCATCGCTGGTTCCCTCAACTTATACAGGCTAATGAAATACTAACATTATGGACTACGGAACTGAGAAGCAGGAAGTCTTGTCGTCAACTCGGAGCCGTCAAAACGTCAGCGAGCAAAAAAAAAAGAAAAAAAAACCACCCAAAAAGCAGGGGGTGGGGTGAAGGAAATCGGCGAAGAAACTGGGACGAAATTATGTCCCACTTCGTTACTCATGACTACCAGCAGGGTTACAGCACGGCAGGTCCAAAGCACAAGGCCCACTTTTTCAGTGAGAAAGCCCCCGGCCTCCCGGCGGCGGAATGGCGGGGGGGGCGAGGGACCGCCCGCCGCTGCTGCCGGCCAGGGGGCGCTGCCGGCACGGGCCGGCACCGAGCTCCCCGCAGCGGCTTGGCACTTCGGGGTCGCCGAGGACCGGCTGCATTTTGCAAGGACAGCGGGCTCAGCTCGGGCCGCCTGTTCGAACCAGGGCCTGCGTCTCTCCTGCCCCCGGAACGGGGAAAAACCCTTCGCGCGGCTACTGGGGGAGAGGCTTTGTCGGGACCCTTGAGAGAAAAAGAGCTTCATCTTTCGCGGCCGCGGCGAGAAGAGGATAAGCATGCGGCACTTCGCCACTTCATATGGCCTGCGGGTCGAAGAGGGCCACCTCAAATATCCGCCCCGCGGCCGCCCGGCCCCGCGCTCTTGCCGCTATGAGATCGCGAAGGAGAGGACGACGACAACAACAACGTAAAAGCCACATCAGCATCTCCTTCGGGACTCACAGCGATAGGGGGGACAAGAAAGCAAGCAAGCAGCTCCTCGCGGGCTGGGCGGAGAGCGGCGGATCCACAGCCCTCACACTGCGGCACCGGAAGAGCCCAGGACTGGAGGGGGGACAGGAGAGAGGGGGAAGGGCGAGAGCCAGCAGAAAGAGCCCGAGCGGGCAGGGGAACACGGGGCGCTACGAGGAGCGCGCTGAGTAAGGGGCGGCAAAACACCGGCCTTTAACACTCCGCGAGCTTTCCAACTTACAACGGCATCGTCTCTCCGGCCCCTCCTCCTCCTCCTCCGCCGCCGCCGCCACCACCACCACCACCGCGTCGTCCCCTTCTCCCTCCTCCTCTTCTTCTTCTTCGTCCTCCCCCACCACTGCCGCCTCCGGACCGGTCACTCGTCCCGCCAGGAAGCGGGAATCGTGACCATGGTACAGGCCGGGGTCAGGCCGTAGAGGGAGGAGAAAGCCGTTCGCTAGGCCCGGCCGCCGCCGCTTCACTTTCCTCTTCCCCTCCGGCCTTCTAACATGGCGCCCAGGCGCTACCACAGCAACGTTCTAGACCGGGGGGGGGCCTGACGCAGCGGCGCGGCCACCCCCGCACGCCGCGCACGCTAGCTCGCCCGCGCATGCTCAGGCGGCCGCGAGGCCGAAGGGCATCCTGGGGGCTGTAGTTCTGGAGGGGTGAGCCGGAGTTTGAAAACAAAGCGCTAACGGCTGCGAGGCGGCGCGTGCGCGCGGCGGCCGGCTCCGGCGCTGCCGGGTTCACGCCGGGCGAGGCCGGAGGCGACCGGGCTGTCCCGGCAGGGGCGGTGGAGCTGAGCTGGCCGGGGAGGGGCCGTGGCCCGGCGCCGTCGGGAAGGGCTCTGCGCAGCTGACGGTGTGCCGGGGCACCGGGGGGTTCCGAGCGAGGGAAAGCGCGGACTTCCATTGCCATGGAAACAAACGCGGCGGGACCGCCCTCGCGTTACCCCACCAGCCGCCCAGAGGGTCCTGAGATCGGCCCGCCCCGGGCTGCTCCCGCCGCCGGCTGGTGGCCCCGGCCCCGGACCGGCGGCCGGCGGGCTAGGTGCCGGGAGTCGCCGGGGAGCGGGGCGGCCGCGGCCGGCGCTGCCCCCTGCTTGGGGGATGGAGGGCGCCGCGGCAGCCCCGGGGAAGGCACGGCGGGGTTTGTAACCGGCTCACACGGGCCGAGCGCCACCCGCTTGGGGCCCCGCTCTGTTCCTCTGGAAAAGGCAGGCTTTCAGTTCAAAGCTAGTTCTGCGAGTGTCTTTTCTTCGTACCTACCTGCATCGGGCCTGTTTTCTTTTTTATGCCCCACACAGAGCAAAGGGATCCTTTTCTAATAAGTGTTTTTGAAGCTCTGCCTATAATAGACTGCATAAATCTCAGAAAATTTTAGAGAAAATCACACTCGTTACAGATCAGCTCAAAACTTTATTCTTAGAAAGTAAATGTATTGCAGCAACTCTACACAAAAAACAAAACCTGTTTTATCTCCTTTTTAGTGTTCTATTTTCATCTTTACTCTGAAAAATAGGACTCAAACTAAAAATTTCTCTAAAATTACCAATTATTTCATCTTCAACTGCCTCACATGATAAATGGTAACTTGGACTGGCAGCATATAGGACATTTAGCTCCCAAAGAAATCTGTTTCTTTAGAGTAGGAGGTGATGGTTCTGAACTCTGTTCCTGGCTATCATCATTGACTTGGCAGTGTGACTCTGTGAAAACAGATGAAATAAGACTGTTTCTCTATAAAAAATATTAATATATCTGAATAAGAACATTGAGCATGAATACATCTAAAATTCTAATACTAAAAGTAATAGATAATATAAGTGTAAAATGTTTCTATATCACCATTCTTTCAGTTCTTCCTTTTCTTCCCTCCTTGTCCCAAACAGTCCTTGCTTTCTGTTTTGACAAAATCCTGTATTTGTTTTACACCAAATATGCTCTCAGTTTCAGCTCAGTCAGCATAGATATTGACAGTTTCTGTGAGAGGTATATGAAGTCAGTAAAAAAAGGAATGACAGCCACATGCTGAAAAGTCTAGGTTCTTCAAGAACCTATAAAGAACATGTATCAAATATTGAATGATGAAGAGAATTAAATGAGAACTACACCCATTTGTTTGATATCAAATAAAATCCCAGGTTTTATGACATAGCTACACTGGGAAACTGTTTATCCAGTCAGTCTTCAGTGCAGCACAAGAAGACTATGTTGTGTGACTTTTTGCCTGTTGGTAGCTAGAAGGGGAAAAAAGAGAGTTTGCTGCTTCTATTTAATTCCATTTTCAGTGAAAATGCCTTTTTTTTTTTTTTTTTTAGAAAATTTTTTCCTCAGGCTAGCTGCCTACATCCACTATGGATCAGGACAAGAATATATTGCTTAAATAGAATGTGTAACTGAAAAAAATCCAGGAAGAAAATTTTGGAGAGAGAACAGATTCTTATGGTTCACAGTTTCAAATAGACATATGAAATACAGATGCATAAAAGTATTAATATGTGCAGTAAATGGTACTTTTGTAGAAGGAATATTAAAAACCCAATACAACATAGTAACAAAGTATAAGAAATAAAAATGGAGATTACATGATAAACCTGAACAAAAATAATTTCAGAAACTAAGTATTTTTATTTAAAATGCATTAGGAATGTTCTCCCTTTCTACTTCACAATTTCGACAGCTGTTAGGATTTAATGTTTATCTCATTCGATATCAGGACTGTTCTTGAAGAGGTATTCAGCCTATAAACAGAAGAGTTTCAAAGTTACACTTATTTTCAAGTCTCCAATTTTAAAATTTACACAAAATAACAAAAATATAGTGGATAACATTGCTTTAAACAAAATCACAGAAAGTATTAAACAGCTCTAAAATATAATTTCTGGCAGGTATGTCAGAAAAACCTCTTCCCCACAAATACCATCCAAAATACCATCCGCCTCATTCCCCCTCTTGGTAGCAGTCACCCCATCTCTACTACCATGGGCAAGAGAAGGAAGTGAGCTATTTATGACAGTATTTGTCACTCCATGGAAAAGCTTAGGGAGTACCCTAGGGCTTGATTTCTGGACCCAGAAGAGTCGATAGTACAGATATTTAAAAGTTATGCAGTTAGTAGGGAAGATCTCAAGCTCGTACAGCTAGACATAGTTGTCAATCACGAGTAAGTAAAAAGGTTAAAACAATTAAACATTCCTTAGTGCCTGAAGTGGCACGCAACACTGATGCTTTCATTTTAAGCTTTTGATTGGTTGATAAAATGTTTCTTCTCATTAAAACAGTGATAGCTTGTTAATAACTTTCTTAGGACGTGCAGGAAGAACAGCAGTACAGCAATAACTTTACAGCATCTGAATCCTTGTCTGAATGCAATGCTGACCCTGCTTTCAGCCGAAAGTTGAACTAGATGACTTCTTGAGGTCCTTTGCAACTGGAATTATTCTCTGAATATTTTATAGGATTTACTCATTAATTTATCTGTGTATTGTAAAGGGAACTACTGAAGAACGTTCATTCATCATTACAGTAACGTGTTGTGTTGTGCCTAGAGGGGTGTAAGCAGGATGGAGGTTGATGTCCCCCTTTCTGCAGGCCTGTATGTCACAGCAGAATTGGCAGGCTACATAAGACGTGCAGAGTGCACAGACCAAAGAGAAACGGATTCTGGTAGTGATTCTTGTCCTGGTACTGTTTAGCAAAGCTGGATTACGCCCTTACTTGATACACATAAAGATCAATTGACCCCATAAAGAGTAGTTGCTGGGTTTTTAGTTTTCACAATAATTACTGCTTGCCAGAATTGCAGGTACTATCCGTTAATTAATTGTTATTATGACAGTGGGGAAAAAGAATTTAAGTCCTTATGTTAACAGAGATTCTTTGGGTCTACGTGAATATTTTCATGAAGCTTTTTCAAACATATTTAAGAAAAAAATGTAATCACCTTACCAGAAAATCGACTGGATCATCTGGCCTGATCCTACAGCATTCATTTATCCCTTGCATAAGTGTTGGCATGACATTCTTCATTAAATAGTTTCGTAGTG
Organism: Ciconia boyciana; assembly: GCF_034638445.1. Lineage (NCBI taxonomy): Eukaryota > Metazoa > Chordata > Aves > Ciconiiformes > Ciconiidae > Ciconia > Ciconia boyciana. Next base: position 56,095,076 of record NC_132939.1, on the reverse strand, counting down.
GAATGGACTGAGCCTCCAATAACTCTTGTTCTTGTCTTTTCACTTCCTCCAGATGTTTATTCTACAAATAATGAACAAAATTGTAAAGAATAAGGTTTATAGCATCTACCAAATAGCACTTGGCTAATAATAATGGTGGCCTAGAGAAAGAAATAGTGTTAGAAGCTGTGGACAGAACTTCAAAACTCACAACTTGGCAGGAAAAACTATGAACTGCTTATTAAGTTTAGAGCATGTGGCACACTGAGGACAAAGAATTGAACACGATGAAAACTGAAATAATTGTCTTAGTAAAATTGTTTTATTTTTCTCTCTTTAACACCTTATTCTGTTTAGTATTATTCTGAGGTTTATTCTGAAGTCTTCTAGTTCTTCTAGTGGTCCTGTTTCCATAAGATATTTGGCAAAATGGTTGGAATACACTGGATCACTTGAAAAATTAGTACTGTTTCAAATGCAGATGATTTCTTGAGCGTTCTTTGAACTGCAGGGGAAGGAGAATATTTTTACTCAGAAGAGAGCCCTGACTCTAAATAACTGTAAATTGTGTTGGGGTTTTGTGTTTGTTTGGTTTGGGTTTGGCTTCTTTGCTTTGTTTTGTTTTTATTTAATTTATGTCAGTTTTCGAGGGGGGATTGATGTAAGGGCCATAAAGGCCTTGTGAAGCAAGATACTTTCTGTCTAAACAACGCATGCCTTGCTAACGACTGTGCCCTTGAAGAGGAACTAAAAGGCTGATAAAAGAGGAACATCCTGCCCTAGAAGGCGCCGAAGGCTGGGGGAGTGCCGCAGAAACACGAGGTCAGGAAAAAACTGCGGTAACTGGGGGAAAGGTAAAGGCGGCAGGGGGAGATCGCGACCACCGACTCAATACAAGCCTGGAGAGACTCGGCCCCCCACGCCTGCAAGAGCACGCGTGCTCATTTACCCAGAGCTAACCAATGCTCAACGCAGTAGTAATTACTAACCAACATAAAGTTAGGCGGGTTTTGCTCATCATGTAACAAGACAAATAGGCGGCAGCTCTTTAGTAGAGCGTGCTAGCTTTGGGGAATGACCACTTAGCACCCATCTGTGTGCAAACGTGCAACAAAAATACCTCTGCTCTGTGTGTATGTCGGCGTCTGGCACACCGGGTAAGCGACCCCACGCTTGCGGGATAACAGGATGAGTTAAATAAACTGAAACCACGGGGTAAACATCTGTTTACACCAGCTAAATTTAGTCTTGAATTCAGGTTAAATCAAACACAATGATTGCACTCAGAAGGTAGAGGGGTGGGGAAGTAAAGCGGCTGCGAGTTTTTCTTTCTTCCGTTTAATAGCATGCATACTTGCAGTAGTTTTAGCCAGAAGATGACTCAAAATCATTTTTATTCTTCTCCTCTCATTTTCTTCATCAGTACCCTGAGTCATATCTAGATACAGCAAGCAGATGATGCTCTGCTGCTTTTCTATACTCAAGGCATAACACAAAAGCAGTGTTCGGATAAAACCGATATACCAATATCTGGAAAAAATATTTGCCTTATTCACTCACTCCAGGAGTGCTATTGAAGAAATCCTGTAAGTGGTCTTTGGTCCCTACTCAGAGGCAGCAGCTAATCTACCGTCTCAAGAGCAAAGGAATAGTTGCTTAGATTTTCTGAGCATCTGCCTATTTAAAAGGATAAACTTAAGCACACATTTTATTTAAACACTTACTTTAGCTTTGAATAATGCACAGTTTGCTCTCTTGAAAGTTAGATAGCTTCGGACTGAATATAGCTAAAAATGTGTTAACTACCCTTACTAATCTTTTAGACAAGTTTACAGAGTACAAAATGCTATTTAATGTTGAATGAAGCTGTAAATAAGCATAGAGATAACAAAGAAAACCTATTTACAAGCCAGCATCAGAGCAATGTAAATGCTTCTTTAAAAGTGAGTAATTTCAGGATGGGCATTCAAATGTAAGAAAAAGATTTCTCTGTGGAATGATCGGTTTGTTTTTAAATAGCTCTAGAAGACGACAAAAGAACTGCCTTCTGGTGAAACAACCTGACTTTGGGTGTGAACAAGAACATTCTTATAGTATGCATTTCAGGTTATTTACCTAAAATGTCCTTAGGTGTGGCAAAGTAAATAAGGAAAAAGCATCTTGTGCAAATCCTGTGAGGTCAGGTAACCTAAATACCAAGTATTTATTAAAGTATTAGCAAACAAAAAGCATCCTTCAGACTGCATCAGGTAGTCCTCGCTGAACTGAGGACTGAGCTCTCAAAGGTGTTTCTCTTGCAGGCTCAGAAACCTTTCTGCAATGCAGACTACAATATTAATCAGTGTTAAGTTAAAAATCTTCTTTGAAAGGCATGATAATTAAGACTTGCTCAGCTGCTTAGAAGTAAAGTGAGCAAAATGCAAAAGTCCTAGAAGACTGGTTATGGAAAACACCATCGATTATAGTAGATATTTATAAATGGTAAAATAAAAGAGCTACAGCACAGCAACAAGAAGAGTATAATAAAAGTATTTTAAAGACATGCTGTTACCAACGTGCAAAAAAAATGCTATGTCGGTAATCAAAAAGAGAGTATACTCTTTAGGTTGCGCCTCAAAATGCACTGTGAAGATAGTCTAACCCAGATCTAAAGTATGATGTAAGGAACTAGAGAACTTACACCACACTTTCCAAGTGTATTTACATAACAGATTGTTGGAAGCCATGTAAAACATATATAGTAGTAATGGTTTCCCAAAAATATGTATTAACCTACCCACTCTTCCCAATTTGCCATCCTTTCAGCCCTTTCCTCAGCTTCTTTACGCTCTCGTTCAGCTTTTTCTTGAGCTTCTTTGACAAGGCGCTCCTCAGCTGCTTTGCGTTCCAAATTCTCCTTTTCTTCATCTGTCAAACCATAATTCCGAGGTTCCCCAACTTCTTTGATGATCTCTTTTACAATAAATCTGTTCTCAGGATCTTCAAATTTGGCTACATCTTTTAAACGATACAAGAGAGAACTCTTCAAGGCTTTTGTCAATTATCAGTAGACATCAGTAAATAACTGCAAGACCTAAAAAATATATAGTGTTCACACTGTTTGAATTTTCAAGTATAAGATGTTGTTTGCAGTTGCTTATAAATGTCAATTTTTTGCTACAGAGAAGGAAGTTTTCTACATTTGATTTTCTTTACTAGTTTCAGTTAAAACAGTTTGTCTTTTTAAGATTATGTAAGGGAGAAATGTATTAAAATAATTTTTACAACTATTCTGTTTAGTAGTTGCAGCTTGCCTAAGTTTTAAAACTTGAAAATGAGGTCATTCAACTATCAGAAATGTTCCTGTCACCAATCTTATGTCAACTTATCCAGATGTATAAAACCATCAACTTCTGACCCTGTCTCCCCCACAGGTTACACAATAGGTTGTTAGGATTTGGCAACAAACTCCAAAGTTTTCACTCATACAGATTTACAAACACACAGACCTATCTCTAGTTGAACTCTTACTGTGTTATATCTACAGAACAAATCTGTAGCTTCATGTAGGAGCATGGAGATCGAGCAAGACCACCTCTTTCATTTCATGCCTTCTCCCTTTTAATTGCTGGAGGCTACTTGCGTATTAAACTTGTAAAAAAAGAAGGAAAAGAAAAAACACAGAAAAATTATGACTGTCTCTGGGGCTTTCTGGGCTGTGTATGAATTCAGTGCGGGAAGACATCTGGCAGAAAGGGTATAGAAATGCACGTGGAAAAGAAAAGTGGGCATTTCAGGTATTCAGAGAATACAGAGATAAAGGGCTTGTTCAGTGGTAAGGGATTGGAGATGTAAAGGCACAAAAATGGGTAAGGAGAGCAAGCAGAGGAAGCAGAGGAAAAACCAGAACAACTAGAATACAGAATTTAGATGAGAATCCAGTACTCCCTACTCCACAGTCCTCGCTTTATGAAGTTATTTTGAAAGCCATTGGCAATGCATGCTTCCCATTTCTTTCTAATCACTAATTCAGACAGAAGATAGCTGTCCAATTCTAACACCATTATTCCAAGAGTTTAAGTGTTTGTGATTTGGACCCGAAGTCCAAAGTCTGCTTATAAATTGAGAAGAAAGCTAACATAATTCTACATGATAAAATTTCTTTTACAGCTTCTTCTTTCAAAAAAATCAGGAATTACATTCCTGAAGTATTCCAAATTAGAAGAATAATACATTTTCTATGTCAAGCAGTCCATTGTTTTGGCTATTTTAGCTGCACCTGGATATACAAATTACAGTGCAAACCACTTTTCTAGTCATTTAAAGTATAGCTAAGAACTCTCACAGCATTGAATCTGAGGTCTCAAAGACTGCATTTTTTTCTTAGATGGACAAGCAAGATTACAATGCAAATATTACAGAAGTCATAATTAACTGCATTTATCCTCAAAAATAAATACCCTTTAAATAAAAAATTATGTTAGCACTGATGCTAATTGAGAGGAAAGATCATCAGAAAAGGAGTTCATAAATTAAGATCTTCAAAGGAAATTGCTGTTATAACTTTAACATGCTTTTTTGTAGATGATCTAACACGCCTGTGTCACCATCCCCAATTTGCAGATGAGAAAAACAAGACACAATATAACCAACTTGCAGACTTCATGCAGTGAGTCACTGCAGCAAAGTAGGGTTTCCAGAATCTTGAAGCCCACTCCTTTGTACTAATCATATTTCAGACTCAGAAAAAATAATAAACATAAAAGCAATTCATAAAGCCATGTTATGATTTTCTAAAATTAAGGTGGAAGAAAGATTTGATTAATTTGAGTCAATATTTAACAAATCAAGCACAATTTTTTAAACCATTCCCCACTAAATTCCTTCAGAATATGACTGAGAAAGCAGTTGGCTCTCTGCTTAAATCAGTTCTATGGATCTGGTAAACTAACTGGAACATCAGCTAGAATGGAGGAGTATTTGCAGAGCTGAAGGTTCCTCACTGAAGTTATCTTTGTAATCTGTCCGTACCCCTTTACAACAGAAACCTATATGCTTGCATACTTCGGTGGGTAACAATCAGTGATGTGAATATAGGTAAAGAGGCAGTTCCTGAGATAAACAGGACCCAAAGATGATGCTCCTTTGAAGATGAGAATCAATACTATGAACTGAATGTGAAAATCATCTGGAAGTCACTGAATGTCACAGCTGTGATACCTCAATAATTAAAATTAGTAGCCCCGTGAGTTTCCTTATTTGGAATGGACTAGAGTTTAAGAGTAATCTTTGGGCATAATTCTTAGCAGAAAGCACTGCAATTCTTAGCAGAAAGCACTGCAATATTCCATCAGACCTTAATATTTACCATTTCTTACATTTACTTTCTGTAGCAGAATTATCTCTATTCTAAAACGATTATACTAACACACCATTTTTTGCCACTGCTACACTTCCTAACAACACATGTATGGTATTATTCTCAAGATGATCTCCATGATTGACATTAAATAAAAAAAAAACTTAGGAAATCAATTATGACTGAGGCTGTTCAACAATTAACTTCTCATAACTCATCTCAAATGGGCATTCCAAATATCAGCTATTTGATTTTATTTGCAGGGCTTTCCCCTTGTTCTTTCTCTTCTCCCTCCCCCCCCCCTATTTTTCTTAAGAATGCTGTCGCCCTGATCTCACTGTTTTTGCATAATCAGATTATAGTAATCTTCTCAAGATTTCCCAGTGACCACAATTTTCTAGACAGTGTGCAGGGAAGACAAATTTGCTCACATACATGTATGGTGCAAAACAGGTTCAGTCCTAGCCTTCCACCTTTAATTTCTAATAATTTTCTTTCATGCTTCATCATTTACAGATTACCCATATATTGTCATGGCATCTGAGGATAAGTCCAAAGAAAAAATATAAACAACTATAGTATTGAAAGTCCATGAAAATATACTATTACACCAATCTGGAATGATGCCAGTGCAGAGGTCTGTAACCTAAGTCAGAAAATTATTTTGATCATTTAGCTTACAAAAACAATCAGTTAAAACCCTTATTTTTTAAAACAGGTTAACTATACAAGAACAATTCAGAATCCTTATGAGTATACAGATATTTTTGCAGGTATATAATTAAATGCTTGTTGTATCTGTATTCTGCAATGTTAATTAAAAATATTGTTTATATATGTACACTTATATGATCTTCACAAGTGTTAAATTTGTAACAACAAAAAATTTTGATTCATATTTTATCTACTAATTTTATTATTTCATACCAACAAACTGAGGATGTATTTCAAGTTCATCAAAATAGTTGAGAACAGTCTTATCATCTGTGTTTAACTCTCTGAAGAGATTCAGAGAATGTAGGAACCGGTCCTGGGTGTAATGAGTTCCAGCAACAATTCTCTCTGGCAGATTTATTATTCTGTTTATAAGGAATTCATCAGATGCGGTCAAAGAAATAACGAATTCTGTGAAGAAGAACATATCATCAGTGCCTATATATTACTGTTTTTCCTGTTTCTTACCTATTTTGTGTTAATAATAAATTTTAAACCACAATTGAACAAATAAACATAATTGAACAGATGTGAATTATATATATCTTTATAGAGAATTTAATTATCAAATACTTATATTCAACTTCTCCAGTTAGAGCAATCCAACAATATTGAAACATGTCTGTAAAGAAGCTACATACTCTAATTTCACCAAATTCTTTCTTAGCACTATCCACAAGCTATTCTTGCAATAGGCAGTACAAAAATCTTAAGAACAGCAATGCAGTGTAGTCCAAATTTTCTGAGAAAGCTATCATACAACCAATACATGTAATAAGTATAGGAGGAAAAAAAATTCTTATGAATAGTGCATCCAAAGCAGGAAGTAACACTGGAAAATTTAACAACTCATTTGTTTGTCAAGTCATCAAAAGCCATCACCCTGTATTGTGATTTTTAATCTCACAAATAAAGGTGTATCTGCTGAATTAAAGTAAATTAAAAAAAAAAAATCGAATAGTACATTAAAGATACTATACCACCACATGCCATAAAATCTAGTGTCAATGTTATTTTAGTACTACTGGTAGACAAAAAACACCAGAAATCTTTCAAGGGTCCATAAAAAATCCTGTCACCTTTCTTCATTTCAGAAGTCTCATATTTGTAGTTTCATTAGGCTGAATCTTGCAGTATTTTATTAACACAACAATCAATTTGTATTTATTAAATATGACTTCATATAATTTATCACAACATATTCTGATATTTCTATTAATATAATTACTCAATACTACTGAAACCTGTTCATTTAACAAAGTCAGGAAGTAATTTTTCTGACATCAGAGAGAAATTTGCAGAATCAAGCACAGACACACCCCCCTGCCGGCTTCCCCCTCTCTCCCCCCCAAAAAAACCTCAAAAACCCCAAAAACAAACCCAAGAAAACCTCCCCAAACCAACAAAAATCCTTTCTGGACCATTCTGTTTTCTAAAACAAGTTTCCTCTGAGGTTGAGAAGGTATCTTCTTAAAACAGATCCCATGCCTGAGGTCCTGGTTATGGGAGAGAAAGTGGTAGTTCTCCAGCCCATCATAATTCATTTACATTTCCTCTTTGGAAATGAAGGATAAAAGTGGTTTTGTTTATGAATAACAGAAATTATTTACTTCAGAAATCAGCAATTCATAAGTGGTTACAAACTTGGTAGAAGTCTGCTTTTTGAATCAAACCTTTGTCCCCTTCATGTAAGTGCAAGGACTAAGGAATTTTTCAGAAAGTTCTGAACTCTCTTCACTTCCACTGAAGGCAGTAAATTATCATTACTGAAACACTAAGCATTTGAGATATTTAACCTTTATACTATCTAACTGGATACATCTTGTAATGCAAAATATGCGAAATATATTGTTTGAATGTAATCAGAACTTCCAAAGAAATCAAGAATAGCGAAAACACCAGGATGAAGCCATTTCTGCACAGATGAAAACCACTCTGTTTTAATTCCCAACTTAACCGATGCATTAAAATGAATTTGGTAACATCTTTCAAGATATCACACTAAAGATAAACTTACTTTATTTAATATGCCAAATTCAGGAGCTTATGTTAATTCCATTAATAGCTGCTGTAATCCCAACAAAGGCAGCCACTACTATTGTTATCAGTCAACAGTTGATGGCATTTTCACAAAAAGAAAAAAAATAAAGAATAAAACACCCACAAACTGAACCAAAACCTTTCTTTTGATTAATTGTTCACTTTCAAATAAGAGGGCAGCAGCATTACATGAATTAGATATTTACTTTATGTTAAATTAAATATGAACAGATGGAGTGATATTTTAGACTTCTCGTTGGTGGAAGCAGTACTTGAAAACTCCTGTTTATTTAAAAAGAAATCTGTCAAACTTACCAGGTGTGATTAATTTATCACATTTAGGTATTTTGCCTTTAATTTCTTCTTCTTCATCTTCACTTTCCACTAAAACAAAAATAAGAAACGACTGACATTTTCATTTGAAGCAACAATATCATTGTATTTGCTAAAACTGTGCCCAGTACAAACACAGGCTTGCCTATATTCAAATTATACTAATTGTTGGAAATCAATCTAACCTGGACAGCAGTTGAGAGAATTCAGTAAGCTATTCGTGTTGCCAGCCACCACAGAGTTCTACCTTAGGACACTAACAGTTGTTTGCCTATACAGCGGAAGTATGCACATGCATACACAGTTTTAAAATGTGTCAGTACTGCTGTCCTGACCCTGGCCTCTCCTCCTGCCAAGTACATTATTCTGCCAGAAACAGAGGCAGGGCTCAGAACAGTGAGTAGAAATGTTTTACAGCAGTATGGTTAAAATGGTTTCTGCCACTAAGTGTCTGCTATTCTGAATAATCAGTAAAACTGCCTGAGGAGCATCAGCTAAACATGATAATTTACAGCTCAGCATATTAACCTGAACAAAACTGTATTTTGTTTTCCTTCAAACCTCATGATATAATTTACATATGGAGATGATTCTCGGTCTTAATGCATGGGCAGTGCTTGCTCATAATTTGAAATGTATGTTGCAGAGCTCCCCTGAAGTCATATCTACTGTAGCTGATCTAATATACCCACTCTAATCTGGCTCACAAAACATGTATTGGTGCACTGGCTGGATCCCCTCATTAAGCAGTCCTTAAATATTATGAAGAAATTCTGCCTTAGAGCTTGCTTGAGGGGAGTAGACCAACACAGAACAAGAAAGCATCCTCCTTATTTGTTCATTTACTTAGTACTTTGCCAGCAAAGATAGTCTGAAAACTATCTTGTGCTTAAATTAAATAAGGTGCATTACAATCCTTCTTACATTTTAAGCATCATGTGAAAACAACTTTGTTTTGCGTCCTGCACTGCAGTCATTACAGTGCTGATGCACTTCAACTACTATGGCACTGACAACGATAATGATAAAGACAATATTAGCAGCAATAAAAACAAAAGCAGCAGTACTTACAATTAAAAAGATCTTTTGCCTGGTCATAGGTCTCCGGGAACCCATCTAAAACATATCCCTGATTCCTACAAGGCATAGATTTGAGCTTATCCTTCACAAATTTAACAACATACTGATCATCTAGATGACCTAAGACACAAAGAAGGTTAATAGGTACCTAGTTTATGGAAGAGAGATATCTGAAATTATTTTACTAACATTAATTCATTTATCAGAGAAACTTCTATTTAGACCCCCAAAAATTTATGTATTTTGAGTTACTATTTGTATAGTACTTGTTGTCAGCAATCTATGGAATATAAATGTGTAGCTATAAAATAAAATCACGTTTGTGTTTACAAGGATATAAAGATTAGAACTTTAAGGATAGTAAACATGAATTAAGGTTTTTTTAGAATAATGCAATCAGATTTTAATAGAAGCAGCAAAGAAATATTTAGAGAAAAAACATAACAAAACAATAATTTTTCATTTATAATTAACAGTAAGACTTAAAGATAGTATTGCAAAACAAACGTGAAATAGGTTTTAAACAGTTCATTTTCAGAATAATAGATTGAGATATGAAGTGGTTTATTAACTGGGCCTACATTGTTGAGTAAATACGTAGGAGTAAAAAGTTTGATTTGACCTGATTTTTTGTCCTTTTGCAGCCATTGACTCCAGTTTGCTACTTTATTTTGCTTTGACTTTTAAAAGTCTTAAAAATTTATAAACCATCGTAATCATAAAAGTATGCTACTATTTTAAAAGGCATTATTATTTTAAACAACAAAGCAAGGCATGCAGAAGAGATGCTGCCATAGATCTCATTACTGAAGCTTTTGGGTGCGTTACAAGTTCATTGCTTTGCAGATACACAAGGTCCAAATCAGATAAACCTTTAGTGATAGAATGTATTTTTAAGGGGGCTTGCTTTATACTGCATGGAAAATGTTAAGCACTAAGTCAAAAAGTACATGACTTTATTCATATCTAGATGATAATTACTACTTTTCAGTTAGGTTCATAAAAATTGCCCTTTTTCAATCTGCAGACTTTAAAATTCTTTACAGGCTTCAGTAAATACTATTTACTTTTCAGAAATGGCCAAAATGAGGTAAAAGATACTTAAAAAAACCCACAATCTCATATGACAGTGTGCTAATTCTTTTTCTTGCTAGAATAGTTTTCTTCTTTGAAAATTTAATAAAGATATGCTTCACTAACTTTTTATTTTATATTATATAAATTATGTTCCCTGTTCTAAGAAGAAAACACGACGTTTTTAAAAAAATCTGGCCAAGAATCTAATGCTTCTGAGTACACCGTTGTTACTTGATATATCAACTTACAGGGTAAAAAGAACGATATAAAATGTATAAAGAAGTAGAAAGATGGAACTTTTACAATTAAAAAAGCACAACAGTATTTAAAAATGTATCACTTTTGATATACGAGGTATATAATGTATAATGTAAAACATCGTATTTGATTTTTAAATAAGGTACATACAAATGGACAGGGCATGATTCTTGCTTTTAATAGGATGTAAAAGTTCTAAAGCACCAATTTACTTCCTGATTTTCCATTTGCATAGGGTTGCACTAGTTACCTAAATCCCATCTTAATAGTTTGTATTTCCTACCTGCATTCTGCTCCATGCTTTCTTTTATTCTAGCTAATAACTCATGTGCTGCTTCTACATTTTTACCCTCCTCCTCTTTGTCTTCTTCTCCCTCTTCTCCCACAGTGTCAGAGTCCAGTTCTTTAGGAGCCACAATTTTCTCCTGAAGACAAGATTGGAAATATAAATAGGCTCAGAAATTCCATAGCCAAATTTTTTATACACAGATGTAATAAAAGAAAAAAAAAACCCCCAACAATTAATTTCATGTATGCTCCTGGACAGTGAGATACTGAGCAACCTTCAGTCTCTAAAAAGAGTTCAGTGCATCCCTCAGAGGTGATCAGTATGTCAAAAGATATTTCCATTCTAAAATAATGGAATTATAACTATTTTTTAAATGATGCCAAACATTTTACAGTCACAGAAATTAAAATAATAGCAATATTAGAAAATAGCAACACACCAGATTTGCTATTGTTTCAGAAATCACATCATTTATCTTAATGTGATGTAGCTTGTAGTGTCTGCAGAGCTCTTCAGCAATGGTAGATTTGCCAGCCCCAGGAGGACCATGAATGCAAACTTTGAGAGGCTGGCAAAAAAAGATAAAGATATAACATCATTGAAACAATATGGATATTTTTATGTAAAAGGAACAATCTTTTTACTATGACTAATAGGAAATAACAATTATTATAATTAAAACTGAAAATATATTTTAGTTTTATTCATTTATTTATTTCTTGCTGAATATCTCCTATATAATCCACAGGTTTTGAGTAACACAGTTACTTAATTTAAATGTACAATTTTACCATTGGAGAAAAAGCGCGCTTCTATTTAATAGACTCACAGATGAACTTATAGTGGCACTATTAGTGCCTGCATGATCAAAAGAGACTAAACACAACCTCATAGATAGGATGCAGTGTATTTTGGAATGAGGTGGCAGATATCTATGAGGAAATAGACCTATTGCTCTATTTCCCAACTGAGGTAGAGTTGCTGTCATCACAATGGTTATTTTGACCTCAAAAATTTCAGATCCATCACAATCTTAAGATCCATCACAATCTCACACTATTGATTTCTCATTTCAGCCTACCTAGCCCATGGATGAGTAAGTGTAATTAAGATTCCAGTATACACTTATTAAATATATTATGCAACAAACTCAAAATCATACATCATTAACTGCCTATCTTAATTCAATAAATCTGACAGTGCAAACTCTGCAAATTTAATAGAGTAATGACAGGGACAGAGGTCTAGCTAGCCTTCCCTCTCCTTGCTGTTAGCTAGCCTTCCCTCTCCTTGCCACTTGGTATTTCTAGATTTTGTACTGAATTTTTTTAATTACATGCATACGTACTCCGATGCAGTAGTTTAACCCAAACACAGATCTGATAATTCTTTCGGAGGTATGCAGGGGCTTTTAACAAGTTGTATTTTGTTTTACACCTCCTGAACTCTTGTTCAAAGTTTGAACTAGATTTAGAAATGCTGAACAGCTTTATCATACCAATCAATACCTGAATGTATGCAAGCATTTTTCTGCACCTTTCAATAACCTTCCCTATACATTTGAATACATAAGTTCTAAATATTAAGCTAACACAGGAAACAGCAAAGTTGCTGAGTACATTACACAATAGAGCAGGGTAAAATGAAAGCTACATTGCAATTGAATATCCTGGCTCACTAAATATAATGAAGGACACAAAATACTCACCTAACTACTGACTATTATAAAAAAATTTAAATAAAAGATACACTTACTACGTTCTTGAAGCAAAATATACCAGGAATGCCATATATTGCATACAGAAACAAGTTTCAGAACAGCAGCTTCTCCATCACGAAGCTTATTTGCATTTACAGGGTTTCAGTTTTAGGCATATAAGAAATAAAACTTAATGATTATTGGTTTAATTAATATTCCCTCTTTTTTAATTTCTTCAATTTAATTTTCAGTTTTTATGTTCACTTATTTTCCATCTAAATCAGTCTTCCATGTATTTTTACTTAAAGAAATTAAAGCTTGTGTTTATATAACCATTTCTATTGGGAAAAAAAAGAAAGGCGCACTTTAAAATAGCGTACACCAAACCATTACCAGTAATCCTCGACTTTGCTTGTATTCCTTGACGATTTCTTCAATGTTCTCCACCAGTCCTCCCTGAGCAACCCACTTAATGTTGAAAGTCTCTTTCAGAAACATAGATTCCATTCGCAGGTTCACAAGCAACATATCCAAATGCATTTGCTGAGGGAGCAAAGTTACATTTATTTATAGACTTAAGCTATGCAAGTTAAAAGAACACTGTTAGCTTAAACTAGAGACAAGAATGGAGGGGTGAGAATAGAAGGAATTAAAGCATAGGGAAAGAAGGTTTGCGCACAAAGCAAAACAGACATTTTAAGCTTTTGAAAAATATAAACATTTACAATGTATATTTGTATTTGAGTATTCTCATGAGCTATTAGAACATTAAACAATCATTCTGTACATTACAAAGGTTTAATATAATTGCAGGGAATAACCTCTTTAATAAATTTATCAAGTACCATCTTAAAACTACCAGGGTTGTAATTTGTTTATTTCTCCTATGAACAGTTTATTCCAGATAAATAGATTAATACAACATAATTCATGAATGGTGTGTTCATCAGCCTTAGCAGCACCTCATTATTAACTTTTTTTGTTATTTTTATCATTTTGTGTAGGTTTTGTTAGAGTGCTCCAGTATGCTCAGTGCAGCAGTGACATCAGTGTTCCACTGCTTTTCTAAATGAGGCTAACTCCTCAAAATAGTCTGTTCTATGATGGTTAAATTTGTTTGTTTTCTAAATTTAAACTTACTGTATATATTTTTAGGCATGTTTTAGGGTTAAATTTTTCTGGTAAAATAAAAAAAAGAATTACATATTTAATGATATTAACTTCTAAGTTTACATCCTTTCTTTAAGTAATAAAGGGGAAAAAAAGTACTAACTGTTAACTCTTTGCTCAGGAATGCATTTTCTTTTGGAATCTTCTCAATTTTTCCCGGTCCAACATTTTTACTGATACACTATCAAGAAAAAAAAAAAAAAATACACTTATCAAACCAGATTCTTAGGAAAAATTGTACAGGATTTCTGCGGATAAAATATGTGCTTTAAATTTTATGTTACATTATACCTGAAACAGTACACTGATTTGAAATAGACAGATCAAAGAACAGTATATTAACTTTAATGTTAGTATTAAACACCTTTGTTTTGCTATATATCACTTCCTCTTGAGTAGTTGCAATAAAAAAACCCAACAAACAAACAACCCAAAAGCACAGAAAAGTGTTCCGAAGCTCTTAAATCTATGTGCAACTTCCTACTGCTTAAGAACTATTTGGAGACCTATTTTATTTCCTAGCACTTTCACTTCAGGTTCTTGAAGTATTTAATTCTATTACAATACAAATACAAATACAACCAGGAAGGGTTTTCAGATCAACGCCACCAATAAGTCTCCATATTACCATTTTCATGTCATCATTAGACAGAAGTTGTTAGTTACTGCTACAGTCCTTTAAAATAGATTTAAAACCCCTCTAGATTCCATAAAATCATAAAAATTGATACAGAGCATCAGATCAAATCTACCTATATTCCAGCATTCTGTCTCCAAAGATGTCAATTAGTGGATGCCTAAATGAAAGCAAGAATGGGAAAAGCATATATGATACTCCTTCCAGATACTCTTCCAATCTTCAACTATTTTGAGCTCAGAGGCTTCTTAAACTAGAAATAGCTGCTGTATATTTAAGTCACTCTCAAGGTATTTCTCTCCTATGTACCTTTCCAGTCTTCCCCTGGGTTGGTACAGCTCCCTGCCAAGATAGCTCTTCATGGTGCTCTCTGCAACTCTCTCTCCACTGGCAATTTCCCGTCTCTACAAGAACTGTCCTCTTACTCCTGCCCTCCATTTCCTTTTTCTAAACAATCACATACCCATGAAAGGACCCAACCACTTTTCTTAGGGTGCCTAGCTGCTTCTCAACAGCTTTTGGTGACGTACTTCTTTGAAAGCCTTTAGGAAATTCAAGTACAATACATCATCTTGTTCACCCTTATCCACATTTGCTGGTCACATAAAAGAACTTCAGGAGGTTTCCAAAGTATTTGAAAGTATTTTTTTTGAAAGTATTTCTTGGGAAAGTAATTTACAAAAGTCACATTGACTCTTCCCAAATAGATCATATGTATCTGGATGTCCTTTAATGCATTTAATTTTTTATAATGCCTAGTAACGTACCTGGTTATTAGCCAATGGTATTAGGCATATTGGCTTGTAATTCCCAAAACATTTCAGGAACATCTTTTTTTAGATTGGCATCACTTTTATCACCCTCCAGCCTTCAAGTGCCAGGACCGTGCTAAACAGCAGGTTGTATGCGTGAATTAGCAATTCAGAGTTATTTCATCCTTGAGCTATTTCAGACCTCTTCATTGAGCACCATAAGACTCTGGTGGTTTCTTAGTGTTCATTTTGTCAGTTCATTCTATAATCTTTTCTACACTTACTTTAGTTTTATACAGATCCTCTAACAAGCTATCCACAAAAAGATCATAAAGCATTAAGATGCTTCCAAATTCTTACCTGTGCCCACTAATGCAAAGCATCTCTGCTATGGCCTTGTCTTGTCTAAGTGGTCCTTTTATACCATAATCATCAATTTGCCTTATAGATTTTCTGGCAGGCTTTTTGTTCTTTAAGTGTTTGAAAAAAGGATATTAATCTTGAGTCTTTCCTGAGAGTTGATCTTCAAGTGTTTTTTCACTTATCCTGCCAGATTTCATGATCTTTTCTATTTTATTTCCTTCATCTGGACATAACCATAACTTTTTGAAGTCTGACATCTTGTTTTCTTCAACCTACAGTTTAACCATCCTAATTTTCATTTTCTTTTTCCCAAACTTTTCTTAATAAGTAGCATGCAATGGCCTTATATGGCTAATAATGTAAGTTTCAATAGCATCTACCCTTCTCCTCTAAGGACTTAATATTTTTAATGTCCTTTGTGTTCATTTTTATATAATGCTCTTTCCTATGGTTGACCATAGCTGCAAAAGTTATTTTGACCTTTGCTTCTTCCATAGAAGTGTTGACTAATTGCATTATGGTCACTTATACAGAATGGCTCTTCAACAACTAACTTTTCATAGTGACCCTGTATATTTACCTGAACCAAAACAAAGGTTGCATCTTCTTGTGAGCTCCCTAACACACTGTTCCATGAAACACTCTTTGACACAACCAAAAATACTGGGCTGTTATGTTTGGTCCTTACGTAACATTTGCTCAATCTACATGAGCAAGTCTCCTATTACGTTGTATTAGTTGGCTCTCACTATCAGTGTATAGTTCAACAGTGCCATCAAGACCATTTCTAGAATTTCAAAATGCTTGGAAAAACAAGATACCTTCCTACAAAATGAAGCAAAAAACATCTTAAAAGACTTTGAGTATCTAATTACAGTACTGTGAATACCATAACAAGTCACCAGAACTTTCTTAGGTAAAATTTCTACTTAAGTTAATGATAATACTGCAGAAGTTAGTTCTGCAAAATCAGGTCCAAGTAATGTATTTTGTTCAAAGGACAGAAGTCTTGGAGGATTTCAAAATAATTTTCTATGTCATTTACTACACAAGATAATTCAGGAAGACCTAAGAACTTCTACTTCAGTAAAACATATAGCTTTTAAAACCTTAAAGATATCAGGGGGGAAAAAAAAGAAATCTCTTACCCTTATTAATTCTTGAAGGGTGTGCATAGATACATCTACTGCAAGTATATAGTGAGACCTTGGCCTGTGGTCTGCTATATTTTGTAACACTCTGAAACATAGCAAGTACAGTCAGGGCTGGTAGTTGGAGAAGCATACTGAGCTTTCACTGTTAAATGCATTTCAGAAACAACATAAAGAGCTTGTAAAATCTTGCAGAACTTTTCAGAGCATGACATTTTCATATATATTTTCCTTAATAAAGAAGCACAGCTAGATATTTTATTTGGAAAGAAGTTTGAAGGATAAAAAGCAACATCTGTGGAAGATATTAACTTAGCCTGCTCTAGAGTCCATCATCCATTTCCAGTTCTGTGCCAGTTAACTGGCATCACACTCTAGACGGAGCATTGCTAGTAATTTCTTAAAAGCATAGCACCAGTAAAAGTCAGATAAGGTTTCCAGAAGACATATCTAGTACTACACAAATGGAAGTCTCTGTTTGACTCAGCAAGAAGGGCCAGAGTGTTCTTAAACCCACCCACCCCAATTTAAAAGCCTCAGTACTCTCTAGTAGATTTGAATTTGTTATCTAGCTAGATATCAATTATTGCCCAGGGGAGATTTTTTTTTTACTTACGCTGCTAAATCAAGAACATGAATAGTTGGAATAAAATTGTTTCCATCTCCAAAAACAGGTATTGCAGGAGTCTCACTAAGCCAACCTATCTGAAAATACAAATGGAGAATGAAGTGAGGAAAAAAAGGTTACTTTTAACTAGAGCTAGAAAAGGAGCATTTGTTTACTAGGCAAATCTATATATTCAGGTTTTAAAGTTCAATTTCTTGAATGATTAATGGAACTGCAGTAAAGGAAACAAGTCTTGAGAAATACTGACTGGCAGCCTACAAAAACCAACAAGCTTTTTTTTTTTTTTAAAGAATTTGATCTTTGATCTTGACAAATGTTATTTTGAGTCCCAAATAAAATAAATGCTTGGGAAAAAAAATAATATATTATTGAGAAGAAAGACATTTTTCCTGATTCCATTGATAAGACAGACATGTTCTCACTGTAAAGTACATATGGAGATACTGTTCGAAAACTATGGAAAAAACTAAAAAACATATAGAGCCAAAAAAGTGGAAAACACTTCCACTGTAGCTAAAACATTTCAAAGGGATCAAATAATCAGTTTTGTTCACAAAAGCATTAAGCTTATGATACCAAACGTACTAAAAATGCATTCAATTCCATTGTGGTTTGCCCCTAGAAATTAAATGAACCTTAAAAAATAGTTGGATGTCTACCTTAAAAAAGTAGTGCAAGACTCCTTCCCCAGCTCCATATTGATGTCCTGAGGCAACAACATAAGTTGAAAATTTATGTTTGTTCTGTGAAGTAAAATCAACAAGAAAGTTTTTATAAAAATGTGGTACTGCAAACGGGAAACTGGCTTACCCTGAAACTTGAGTACTTCTGTACTAAATGTACAAAGAGTGTAAATTATATCACTTAAAATTTGTAGCTAGATCAATTGTTGCATATCCTGTGGTTTCATAAGTCATAGTGCTAATGTTTCCTTTAAAAAAAGCATTGCTCAATCAGAATTGACCTGTCTACATATGAACTGAAATTCTAAAAAATTTAAGAATTAAAAAATTGGAAGCAAGTTATGTAAATCAATGGAGTGAACAGGATAACTCACATTTCAACTTTCTATTTCCAAGAAAAATAACTCTGAAATTTATTGAAGATATTTTTTAATTGCATTATATTTGCATTTGACTGCTTAAAGAAGTGGGAAATGCTGGATCAATGCTTATACAATTGCTTTACTTTCCTTTTGATATACAATTAAAAAAAAAAAAAAATCTGTGAACTATCTAAATGTTTTCCTAACCACACATCAGGATCAACCCACATATTTTTTGCTGACCATTACTGCATAATGTCATAAATTTGTCTGTCCTGGCTGCCTGTTTATGTAAAAAGTTACTGCTTGGATCAGTGTTGAGGATGGTTATACAGAGAAAAAAAAAGACTTTAAAATCATCTTAAGGAGAAAAACTTTCAAGAAAATATTTTAAATTAGGACCAGTCACTTTGACATTTTTAAGGTGAAACCAAATTGTTGAAGAATTCTCATATTATAAAGATCCTAGACATTATATATCTACATAACACTATGTAAAAGAACCTGCATTTACCAGCAGAGGGAATAAATGCCCAGATTTGGGATCTACATTTTTGTGAAAAAATGCATCTTTTGTTATCATCTTTATAATATTTCAGAAACATAAAACTAAGAACATTGTTAGCCAGTTTTTTATTATATAAGCAAAGCATCATATAAAGGGATGACAAGTTGTAACATCAATGTATTGTATCTGTATGTGTGTTTTTATCTATCTACTTACAAGATAAAACTTTGTAATAAAAACTATCTCAACTCAGTTGAATGCAACAGCTTGTTAGTAATCACGAGAAACATTAAAATTAGAAGACATTACAGATAGCATAAGAGCTCCTACACTTAGTTTGCTTGGGTAGTACCATGATAGAAACCATTTGTACCCTAAGAGCAGCAGTGCCCAGGATTGCTCTGGACAGACTGTGAACATGCCCCAGGAGAAAACATGCTGTAATTTCCATGTCCCAGCAGGAAAAACCTGCCTCTTGTGAAAGCACAGGAGGTGCTATTTACCATCTCCCTTAAGAAGAATGCAACACATACGATTTTATTCCATTTACCTTGCAGTAGCTTCTGCAGTAGCCGCTTGTGGAGACAAACCACAGTTTGGAACTGAGTGCTATACTTCACTGAAATACAAACCTCTGAAACAGGTTCAAGTCCTCTAAAAAGATCTATCTAGTGTCACAAGTCACACGTATGAGAAGGTACTACTTGACATGACTTGGATATACTTAATTTAAAAAATAAGACAATTATTAGGCAAGCTCCAGTTACACACAGCATGTTTAGTCACGGGTAAAGACCTTCAAGTTCCTGTGTAATATTCATTAAAGCCACTAGATGTCACATTCTAGCTATTATAATCAGTTCTAGGCTTTGGTTGTTTTACGTTCGTTTGTTTTATTCTAATAAAATGCTTGAAGTGGGAAACAGGTCTAAATTAATGGATTCGAGACCTGTGATGCCACTGAGAACAGAGCTGGGATATGAAGAGCTCCTCTGTCTGTGGTAGGCTGATGTTTCTCCAAGGATTCTGAATTTGGCAGAGCCCCAGAGTCAGCAACTTCTCTCAGAAAAGCTACACAGCCCAAACGCCCTGCCACAAAGGTCAAGGTAAAAAATTGCTGGTGGTAAAAAGAAAAGGCTTCTAGCTCACAACTCTTTCTGAATTTTAAGCAAAATATAGGTGGGAGATACACTAACTCAGAGGGGTGAAATCTTGTTTTAAGCAACAACAGCCATGAAATTCCACTCTGGATAGGTATGAAGGCTAAGAAATCCTTCTCAGGTGCAACATCTTCTCTACACGACTGACACGGCTGCTGAATCCTAGTACCTCCTGACGAGCTCTTTGCAGGCGAGTGGTAACACTGTAATTTCTTTCACAGATGGCACATTCCCCAGATGCCACTGAATTTAGAAATGAGTAAGAACTGTAATCCAGAAGTCTCCAGCCATCATAGGAAGCTAATGTTTATCTGCTGAGAAGAACAAATGCTTTGGAGCCTTCCTGTTCCAAAGTGCTGATGGAAACTAAACAGGGGCAATGACACCCATTGAAGCTGCCCCTGGAGTTCTGGAGGAAAAGGGCTCGTTTTGAAATGCGAGGTGTATATTGAAAATATTCAAGTTGCTTTATAGTATACTGCTACATACTGTTCCACTGTCTTCTCAACAGACATTCAGCCTGGCAAACATTTAGAAGCTAATTATATTAATACCTTTGTTATGTAGTGACTCAGTGCTTTGGACTAGTCAGAAAAATTGACTCAATAGTTCATCTGGATGTTACTGGTGACAGAAGTTATTGCAAGGTTTGCTGGACACTGTTTACAATCCTCATGTTTCTAACATCACAAATATGAAAGTTATTCCATAGTCTTATAGAATAACTCCATGTTAGCACAGTAAGAACAATTTACCACTGATTTTTCAAGCTGTAACCAAATTTTACTGGCATTCTGTACTATTAAACCCATGTTAGAATAGAACATAATTTATAGTGCTATTTTCTCAGCAGGGCTTAAGATGACAAGTGTATACTCAAATCAGAGTAAAGGGTTTTTTCCCCCTCTATAATTAGCCTGATAAATTTCTGCAATGTATGTTTAATTATATTATGGGAGGTTGCAAACGCACAAAGAGAATGACCAAATGACACCTTCATCATACAGTGTATTTCATCGTCTTCCAGTTCTCTTTCCTAACTTCTACAGTACTCCACCTCTAATGACAACAGCATCAATTTTCCTGAGTTGTGAAGCACAATCTGAGGCACTGTATTTATTTAATAATAGCTCTTACAGAGAGAGGCATGGTCTGTTCTCTAGTAAGATTAATAATCTAATCAGGTCAAAGCAAACAAAGTTGAAGGAATTGATTTAAAAACACATATAAAGTGATAACATATATTCTCGTTATTCTGTGTCAGCTCTATGGCCATGATTTTAAAGTGAATTATAGGGTGGAATAAAAGTCAACAAACCCTCTGCTCCAAGAGCACAAACTATCCAGGAACACATTAGGTGTGGCCAGAACATCTTCTAAGTATCTAAATGAGACATAATATTAACGTAGCTTGCTAATGTCTAAAGATGCTGCTTTTCTTTAAAACTACACTAATATCCTTTTCCTCTACATTCTTTCATCCTCAAGTCTTTCCCCACACAGGCCTCAGCTTTGATTTTCTCTGATACAACCAACGAAACAATATATTTTTTAAATGAGATAAGCATGATTTACTCACTACCTAAGGAAAACAGACAGAATTCAGGATTTGTATTATGCAGACACTCATGTTTCAAAAGACATTATAGTCTTCTCTATACTTGATATTTTATTAATAATTTATGTTATCCATATTTATCAAGAGAATAACATACTTCCAAAATTTATTCAAATTGTTGGTAATTTCCATTACTAAGATAATGCTCTAAGAAGACCAAACAACCTATTTTTACAAAAAAGTTATTTACATACAGTTTTCCCAAGTTTCAGAATCAGTTTTTCAGCATTTATGTGATCCATAAAGTTAGGATGAGATTTTCTTCTGCGATAATCTTCATCAGTAAAAGGAATCTCAGGATCTTCCTATGAAGGAAAAAATGTGACTGTTATATATGTCTCAAAACAGAACAATTTTCAAAGGCCTAGATGGTTAAAATAAGTTCTTAAAAAATATTTTTAAAATAAGTTTTAACTTTGTTTTAACTTGAAATTCTTAAAACTTCTGATTCTGATACTTGAGGTTCAACATTTTGAAAATGTCAATAGTTCAATTTTAATTTTCATAGCAAAAGATTTAAAACTACTTTTTATATTTTAAAAAATGAGTTTTTATTATATACAGCATTACACAAGCTTGAAAAACTCTGACAACTGCTACAGATAACATTAACGTGCACAATTTCTGTAAGACTAAATTTGAGAATTGCAATAGCATACTACAAAGCGTCCCACAGGGTTCCTGACAATACTTAACATATATAGATATAAAGATGTATCTATTTAACTGTCTATACACTGATTTAAATATGTATTTCATTAAACATGTAGTAAATATGGGATTTTTTAATGACTGAAGGACAGTGTATATTGTGATTAGCATAGGTCTTACCTCTTGTCCAAGCAGTCCCTAATGTCTGCCTGTATCATTGTAGCCCAGTGTCTAAACTTCTCTGTCCAGTGGAATAAATTTAACAATTTTGGCTGTAAGTAGTGGTTCAGGGTGAAAGGCTCATGAGAAGAAACACACTTGCTGATACTAACTTTATCAGCTATTGTTGAAGTACGTACTGAAATACTTTGTTTAATTGCATTTAATTAATATTTTCCATTAAATGTAAATATTAAGTTAAAAAAAATTTATGTTTTCACATTACTTACAGGGTCAGGGGGCTTGCTTTTTGCCCAGCTCATTATTGTTGAAATGAGGATGAATAACTTTGGTGTTGCAAAATGCTCTATTTCCATATGTAGGGCTGTTGAATGAAAGCAAACAATTTAATTTATTGTAAACTGTATTACTCAAACTGTATTTTTGCTTTTGTATAAAGCTCCTGTATAGACATTTATACCATTTATTAAGCATCCTATGTCATATGTATTTTTAAGCAAATACTCTTTATTTGAGTTGGTATAAAATAAAGATAATAAATCAGGAAAGAAAACAAATAGACAAATAATGGTAATAAAGAATCAAATTATTTGGAATCAACATAATCTCTGAAGAGCTACATATCATGGGGGGAAAAAAAAAAGAAACCATCTATATTAGGAAATGATTCCTCTTTATTGACTGCTGAGATACTGAAAGAAAATAAAAGTGTGGGTTTTTTCATAATTGAAACAGAAAATCTACAAAATTCAAGTAAAGCTTCCTTATTTTAATTTAGAGCAAAATAATTAAATGTGGGTTGTGTTTTGTTGAGTCCTCTAAAACGTATGATGTTATCCAAGTATTTATACTATAAACAGGAAAGCATAATTTAGTTTAACTATCATATAAAGAACAATATTGCATTGTCACCATAAAAAGATTCCAGATGCCCATTAGAATTTGGATATAACAATCAGGAGAAAGTTTCAGAAAGACTGTTAGCAGTACTTTTTTGCTGGACTTTTAAGTCAAAATATATTTAAAATAATTATATAAAATATTGAAACATTATTTGAATATCACAGGAGCAAATTTTCTACCCACCTCCCAATGCAAATAGATAAGACGATGGTTGATAGTTATTTAGGGAAATAACTGCCTACACAGATATGTCATTTAAAGTGTTGGACCACTCCATGACAGCTTCTCTAGCTTATGAATGCTAGAGTGCATTCCATGGTCCCTTGCTAATTAATTGAACAATTCATGCAACATTTCTCCATCAAGGAACCCAGTTTTATATTACAGTAGACTATAAATCACAGATAATTTCATTATACATTTATGGTAAATCCCAGATAATGTCATTATTCTGATGGCTGCATAGCAACCAATTTTCTGTTCAGTTGATAGCTATACTAACCAGAAGCAGCCCATGTTGCTTCCTCAATTTGATTTGCATCCTCAGTGATATTATATAAAACAATCTCACACTCAAGCAAGTGACTTAGGAGCTCTTTTCGAGAAGAGACCTGGGACAAAAAATAGTTAGAATCTGTCATTTTAAAAAGAAATAAAAAAATAATCCAAAATTCCTTCTCTTTGCAAGTTTAACTTACTGATAGAATGTAGTTTTCTAACACTAGGATGTTGGACTAATTCGTAAGACTAATATCAAACTTTATCTGTCAGACACAAATAAGGTGATGAAATGTAAATTAAAAGCTGAAACTTCTAATTTACAGTACACATTAATATAGTTCAAAAAGATGCACAATTTTTAGTGGTATTTTAGGATTCATATTTTCAGTGCAATTGTGAGTATAAAAAAATATCTATGACTTTTATAGGTATTTTAAACAAGGATCAGCTGGCAGAATGCAGAAGATATTAAAAAATGTCTATTTCCTTGCAAAATAACATCCTGTCCTTTTTGTTAAATGCAGGTTGTCTGCATCACTTCAGTAAGTCCAACAAACACTTTGGGCAAGAGCAGTGATTAAGATTAAATACTGCCAGCTATAAATTTCTGATTGAACAGCTCAGCTGTATAGACGTTTAAATCAAAACTTGCAAATGTTTGAGGAGATTCTGGATAATCAATTTGAGACAGTTAGAGGCAATTTTAATTTCAGAAAACTAAATCAAGCAATAAGCAATGACATTCTTAAAAGTAAGCCTCTTCTAGTTAACTAAACTCTGGACATACCTTTATACAAAGATGTAGGTATTCAGAACAATTAGCTGCTAGTGAAAGCTGTGATTTCAGTGAAAGTTAAGAAGGGTGACACTAAGTTTGATTCCAGCACCACTACCTTTAAAATGGTAATAAAGGACACAGAGGAGACAAGAGAGATACCGAACTTTGTGTTTTGAGGGAAAAAGAAAGCAGACCTGTGGATCATCATGATAGATGATGTCCTGTCCATAACTATTTTTTTTTAAATCTTATTTTGAGTCTGAGTTCCTTCCTTTTACTATCTGCTGTATCAGACCTAGCAGGGAGGAGACAACAGTGTGCGGGAAGCAGAAGGAATAAAATATATGTGTATAGCTTCTAGCAGCAACAAAAGACCGTTTTATTAATGCAGGTCATTTTTACATGACTTGCAATATTTCTAATGTTGTCTAATGGCAACCTGAAACAAGACTTTTACTTACTGCATATGTTTCCTCTGCAAAGCATGGTTTAGTACTCTCTGGTTTAGAAAGGGTACCCACTACTTGGTAGACTCCCTCCTTTGGCCTACTAGAAACTTCAGCAACTGAATTATTTTCATCTTCCTCCTCCTCTTCTTCATCTATGCTTTCAAGCGATGCCCCAACAACACATCTGGATAAATACTGCAATATACAAGACACACATTTGTATGCAAATATATATTGAATCCTACACAGCTGCTCATGGTCTTGGGAAGACACCAGCACTCTGTTGACTATCTCTGATCCTGTTGTAGTTAACGTAGCTCAGAACACAGCTTTCCATTGAACAGGAAAACGCCATGGACTCCTCGACCTCAGCTGTAATGTTTTGTCTTGACTTGTGTCCTGTGCCTCAAAGTCGAAGGTGCTGGTGAGTCCTAGGTGCCTCTTCTCTGCAACCTGGCTCCTCAGGCAAGCCTTACCTCAGAGAGATGTTATCTCTCTCCACAGTGATCAGCTGTTGGCTGAGGTGTCCCAACCTGCTTTATCCACACCTCTTGCTCCTAACACCCATTTTTTCTCCTTCCTATCTTAACCCCTTCTTGCCTCCAGTCCCTCTCCTTAGCAGCTATTTTAGGTGACCCCAGCTACCCGGCTGGCTTCCCGCCCGGCCGAACTGCCTGGAGGCCAGCTACGGCTCCCTGCCGCGCTGCCGGCCGAGGGCTCAGGCGGGCGCTCGCCGCGAGGGGCTAGGGAGGGCGGGAGGGCGGCGGCGCCTCAGGCAGCGACCGCTGAGGAAGAAGCCGCGGCCGCGACCAGCTGCGGGCCGCCCCCCGCGGTCACCTCGCCAATGCTGCGGCCGCAGTAGGAGTCGAGGTGGTTGAGGAAGACCCGCCGGCTCCGCGCCGGCCCCGCCGCCATCGCCACAGCCTGCGCCGAGGACGCGGCCCGTTGCTACGCGACGGCGCGGCCTGCGGCGGCTGCGCAGTAGGCGTGGCGGGGCGTGGCGGGGCTGGGCGGTGCGGCCTACCCCAGCAGCCGGCGCGGAGCGGTGCGGCCTGCCGGCCTGCCTGCCTACCGAGCGCGGGGGGCTCGGGGGGGGCAGCTGCCCTGGGAAGGACCGCCGTCGGTAGAACAGGCGTTTAGTGTGTACGTATACCCTTTTTTAATACCTAATTCAATCTATCCTAGGACAAATAGGGATAGCGGCAGTCAATAAATTAGGGACCTTATTCCTGACTTGTAGACGCTAAACCGGACAAATGTATGAGACAAAAATAGCTTTAATTAGGTTATTAGACATCCTTTCAGGTAGCAGGCAGGCTTTGAGGCTTTTAAAGTAATTCATAGGTTAACAGCTATGCTAGGCCCAGCAGCACTCCTTCAGGGGGTCCGGTAATGAAAACAACTGACAGTCTAAGGCTCTGACACTCTACTGAAATTCTCCATTGTCAGTGCTTCAGAGAAGCTCCCTCCATGTTGGCAGCAATGCCTAAGTATAGGGACTGGAGAGCGTTTTCTTCATACTCATAAACCCAGACATAGTGGAATGACATAGCTTTTCCATTTTTGAGTTAACCCTGCAGTATGTTATCAGAAACAACAGAAGTTTCTTCTGGTAACACCTACAAAACGCCCATTTTGAAAATATTTCTCAGCTTAGGTTTATAATAAGCACGCAAAATGACAAATCATTTTAAAGATGTCGAAGAAAAAAAAAATCTTAGCAATGTCACATTTGCTTTGGCATTTTTCCACTTGTATTTCTAACACTTCCTTTCCAAGTCCCTCTTTACAATCACCTACCTTGTTCTCTCATGACAAAGTTTCAGCAGGTACAAGTTTGCAGCCAAAGGTTTTCAAATACTCGTTAACTATTTGATAGTTAAGATTTTTTTATGGGCATGATGACTTTGGTTGTTCACTCCCCCTTTTCCAGTAGCTCCCCCCCGCACCCGGAAAACTACAACACACTGGTGCATTTCTTTAATGCTTTAGTCATTGAAATTGAACAACTAAATTAGTTGCAAGGGAAAATATTCAAATATAGATTTGGTAAAGTACATTCTCCTCACAGAGGACTAACCACGTGCCACAGACCTGTGTGCAAAAGAGAGCCTATGAACAATGTTTAGAGCATGGAAGCATACCCTAGGGCAGAGGATTAATATCAGAAGTTTCAACCTAAAAAGATAATAAAAGACAAAATTAAGCTCTGGAAAACCGAAGCACTAACTACAGTTGTCTTGTCAGTCATAGTTGTACATCACTACCCCAAAGCTATTACAAAAGCTCTAGGCTTCTCCAATTAATATGACTAATCCTTAGCAGGTAGAAGTCAATATAGCTCTACTAAAGTCAACTGGAATCTGACTTCATGAAAATCAATGTATCCCTAAGTGTGGCTCCAAAAAAGCTACTGCATGTACTTGTCACAAAAGCATGGCGGAATCATGGCAGGATTATTTAAGTAAGATGCACAAATACTGAATAATACAAGAATACAAAAAGGATGAACGTCACAGAATGTTAGTTCAACAGTACTGGTGTTTCTAACCAACTGTAATTTTTACAAAGTCTACCATTCAGTACATATTTCAAAAGTTACAGCAGAACAATAGATTTATAAAGAGATTTGTACCAGTTTTAAGTAGAAAATACAAGTTATCTTCCAGTTTCTATCAGTCTTAGCAAATTTCATACAGCCTTTGGTTTCAAACCAATACAATGCAATTAACATTACAGTGCTTACTTCTTATTCATTAGGAGAGGACACTGTACAATCGAGAGAGAAAATGTGAAAAACGGGGAGTACCAAAGTACTGTATTATAGAAAGTAAAGGCTGAAGCAAAAATACTCTTGGGTATATCCTGTACATCATGTAAACACATTCAGAATAGTAAACAGGCTAAAATGTCTTCCAAGCCTCCCAAACGGTTACAATATAGCATACATATATATATATATATAGCATATATAACATCATCTTTAGGAAATGTAGCCCATTACATCCTAATTCTGTGCTTAACTCATCTGCAATTCAGACAATACATTCATATATTAGCATTTATTATTTTGAGTTTGCTGGTTGCCATAGATCAAATAATACTGAGCCTTGCTTTTAACTCAGATACTGTCAGTATATAAGCAATGCTCAACTGTTCAAGAACCATCTTTCTTGTTACCAAAGCTGAGAATTTTCAGATTTATGTATAGCAAATCAAGCTGAAATTCTGTTCTTTGCAGAACAGTAGTTTTCCCAATTATTTTTAATTAATTGGGTAGAGCAAGTAGTTAGCTTCTATTTTAAAAAGCAGATATGAAAATTATCAGTAAGCACACACCAAAAGAAAATCACTACTTGTATATGCAACATTCAGTCTCTATGCATTTTTTTAGAGTTTTAGATAACAACACTTTGAAAAGAGACCAAATTTTTTTAATGTTGTAAGAAGCAACTTACTTGCTCACCTACAACAAAAAATAAAACAAAAAAGTTTATTAATTTTGCACTTTATCTAATTGGCTTTTAATAGCATTGTGATATACTCAAATCCACTGTAGCAAAATGTTATAGAGCAGTATGAGCATGAATTAGATATTAATGCAAGAAATGAACCTTAAGATGTTTGTGATTATGTTTCTAAGAAAGATCTCAGTGCTGCATACTAAGAATTTCTTCTAGCATTAAGCCTTCTTCACTTCTGGGTAAATCATGACTGACTATCTTTCTTCAAAGCTTCTAGTCTTTGTAGTAATGCATTTCCAAACACCTCTCGATATGCAGGGCTGAGAGAGTCCAATAAGGAGTAGACAGTTTCATGGTATGGAGTTTGCAATCTGTCATCAGTCTGATCAAAATCATAAGCTACTACCTGCAACAAAGAAACCACTGGTTAAATTTCTGTGGTTAGGATCACCTTGCAATGGGAAACAGATATCACAACATTTAACTTTGCCAGTCAGGGTAGTACAGTAATGTGAGAACAAAAGATACTGGATTTAAATCACAATCTGTGCTTTCTACTATGGGGCTTAGTGGCAATACAGTATTTAGATAGTTGCAACTACCTTTTGTCCAGAACTCAGAATATTCATAAAATCTACCTTTGAAAAGAAGTCTTACATCTATATGTTTGCACAAAAAATGCAAATTGTGTAAAAAGGAGTTGTATACATGCTATATTACTGACTTATCTGGGTACCCAAGAAACCCAAAGACTGACATGCCTATACCAAATTGCCGCTTCAATCTTCATCACTTTGTGTCCCAAATAAATGCAATTTTTTCATCAACTTCCCTTCTTGCTTTGTGGGAAGTAACTAGTTAAAGTTCCACTTTCTAGGAGAAAACATGTAAAACAGGCTTTCATAAAAGTACAAGAGAAATATGTATGCTCTTTTGGTGTCACTGAAGTATTTCTCTAGGCACTTTTTAAACATGATCATTGTTCAAAACAAAGAGGCTTAAGAAATTATAAACAAATTAGTTTACCCTGAGTCCTGCTTCGGTGAGCTCCAGGCAGTATCTGTTCCTTTCCCTGGTTTCCACATTGATATATGCCACATCCTCTGCACAGGGAAGGGTTTTTGAGACAAACATGTTGCTGACAGCGAACAGAACATCATTCACAACAGCTTCGGCTTCTAGTCTCATATCTTTCACATCTGTTCCTTCGAAGTCTCTATAATCAGAATCCTCTTCAAAACCTGTATTATTGGGTAACTCCATAGGGTTGCAGTCAGTCTCCATTCTGCATATGGAAACACTTATTTTAGATTTGTCACACCGCTACACTCAATATATATTAAAACTATAAAACGAGATATATCTTAAGCAGACATATTTAACATTGTCCAAAAAAAGGAAAATATGAGACCCAGTGACTTCCATAACTCATTAAATGACAGTCCAGAGAACTCAAAACCAAGATGTTGAGAACAACTGCTTAGTAAGATTACATTAGCACATAAAAGCAGAATCAGTACCACTGAAGTTTCTTCTTATGCAAGTAACTCGCATTCTGTTGTATAAGACTCTGTTATGATTCAGCAGTAATTAATTCTGCACTTTGCTGATCCAGAATGCAGCAGGAAGACAAGTCATGCCTGGAAAAACTGAAATCAATAGCTGTAGAAAATAAAAACCTATGGTTGGTGAATTTAAGAAAGAAAAGTCTGTGAACTAAATGGGTTATGAGAGACTGTAAAGACATACTAACAGCAGCTTTTTGTTTACAGTCACTAAAGAACAATTATCTTGTTAAGCTTCTATGCACAACTGTCAATACATTTCAAAGACATACATAGCTGGCCTTTGCAAGCAACTGTTACCAAAAAGGGACAGACTCTGGGGGGTTTAGCACAGCGGCTCCGGCATTTGCCCCTCAGGTACCAGTGTCACCATGAGGCCTCAGCTAACTTACACCCATAGGGGAACCTGCCTAAGGCCAGCAGGGAGAGCCCCTTAGGACGCTGCCCCGAGTGCTTTGGCAGCTGAGCACTGCCGCCAGGAGGGAATGGGGGCCGGCAGTAACCGATCTGCAACACGCAGGACATTCACAGCATGAGATTCATCCCTTCCTAACAAATCCCACCTTGGACCTACAAACAAATTCCAAAGAAACCGAAGGCAACAGGGGAGGTGGCTACCGAGCTGCGCAGCCTCCCATTCGCAGTGCATCGCTCCGATTTCATGACAGCAAAACAGCCACGGATCACACCCACGCCGCTGCCCCGAGCAGCGCGGGCAGGAGCAGGGCGCCACCCCCACCGGCACCGCCGCGCCCCGGGAGCCCACCTACCAGTGCCGGCGGCGGGCGGCCGAGGCCCCGCCGCCCGACCCCGAACGGCTCCGGACACAACGGCGTCTGCCGCTCCGCCCTGCCGGCGGAGAGCGACCCGCCCTGCTGCTTCCCCCGGGGCCGTTCACTAGAGAGGCGACCCCCACCGCCACCCGCCGGCTCCCAGCACCCGCTGCCTCCCCCCGGCGCCGCCCAGCAGCGGAGGCCCCTCCGGCGCGACACCGCCCCCTCACGCACCTCCTGCGGCCGCTTCCGCCCCCGCCTCCTCCGCTCGGCGACGCCACTTCCGCGCGGACGTCACGGTGCCGGTGACGGCGTTCGGTGTGGGGGGGTGCGCGGGGAGGAAGGAGACAAACAGCCCGGATCGGCCCGGCCGCCCTTGCCGGCGGTGGGGAGCTGACGCGGGGTGGTCCGCTCGCCCGCCCGCCGGACCCCAGCCCCTTCCCCCGCTCCGCGCACCGTTCTGCGCCGCAGCGCGGTGCGGCGGCCCCCTCCGCGTTCGCGGGCCGCCGAGAAGATGGCGGCGACGGTGTCCGAGTGAGGATGGAGCTACCTGTCAGCGCCTCTTCGCCCTGAGGGGGGGCAGTGCCGCCCCGCCGGCGGTGTGAGGGGCGGCGGGGGCGCCGCCCGGCAGTGGGAAGTCCCGCCTGGCAGCGGGAAGCCCCTGCGGTAGCCCGCGCTGAGGGGTGAGGCTGAGCCCGGCGGCTCACCTCTCTCTCTCCGCCCGCTGGAGGGGCCAGCCCCGGCCCCGACCCCGTCCCGCCGCCTGGCCCAGCGGCCCCCGGCGCGCAGCCGCCATGCCGTGGCCTTTCTCGGAGTCCATCAAGAAGAGGGCCTGCAGGTACCTGCTGCAGAGGTACCTGGGCCACTTCTTGCAGGAGAAGCTGAGCCTGGAGCAGCTCAGCCTGGATCTTTACCAGGGCACCGGCTCCTTGACGCAGGTTCCTCTGGATAAGTGGGTAAGAGATGCTGGCGCTTCACCCCCTCGGCTCCTGCTGCGTCTGAGGGACCAGCCGGTTCCCTGCCCCCGGCTGCCACCGACTTTATTTTCAGTACCCAGCCTCCCTTATGTAAAAAGTTACAGCCATAATTAGCATTTAATCCAGGGAACTCTCCTCTGATATGCTAGCACTTAAAAAAAAAAAAAAGAAAATCTGG
Source organism: Ciconia boyciana (assembly GCF_034638445.1). Classification (NCBI taxonomy): domain Eukaryota; kingdom Metazoa; phylum Chordata; class Aves; order Ciconiiformes; family Ciconiidae; genus Ciconia; species Ciconia boyciana. The sequence goes on along the minus strand of NC_132939.1, from coordinate 56,062,818 downwards.
GCATTTATTATGGCTATGTTTTTCCAGCCACACTTTGGTTTTGTTATTTTTAATTATAAGAAAGGCAACAAAAACGAAAAGGTGGCAATAGCTGCTGATATCTCAGGGAGAAGGAGCTAGTGTAGCCCAAAGTACTAGAAATTGCAGCTCTAGTTACTGAGGAGCGTGTTTACTGACTACTACTAGACGTGATAAAAACATAAAGTAGTCCTTGTTCTATCTATGCTTTGTCTTCATCTTGAAGGCGTCTTGGTTCTTATTGACAGTGTTACGCTGAGCTTAGTCCATGTAGATCTCTAAAAATTGCCCCCTAGTCTTGCAATGGTGAAAGTACTTGTTGACAAATCTGTTTTTAGCTGGAGTTTGCTTAGCAGGTGGGCTGTTGCGCTTTGAACCCACTGAAGTTTTTTTTCAGTCCTGGTATGTATGTTTATTTATATGTATATGTGTGTATGTGTGTCTGTACACACACAGGTATGCATACTTCCAGCCTACTGTAGTAATCCAAAGGTCTGTGTCTGTGTTTGTAATATTTCATAAAGTTTCTTGGGTTAATTACCAATGTTACTGAATTCTACCTGCCTGTCAAGTGACTGTCATGAGGAGTCTTAAGCAGTGCTGTGCGTCAGTCATTGACTTTCAGCGTAGCACAGGTGATGAACTAGGTACACAGGCTTACTGCTTTACAAAATGCTTTCAAAACACATTTTTACTATACTACGTTCTGGTATTGGGCCATGCTGGGTATATTTTGTGATGTTTTCAAATAATGCTTTTCCAGTTGTTTATGTGAAAATATGTTCGAAAGTGGCAGGAGACAGATGCTTGCAGAAATGCTCAATATTACAATTGGTTTAGTGTGGGTTTTTTTGTTGTTTGCTTGTTTGTTTTCTTCTTTTCTGGCTGTCTCTGCAGCTTGTTTCCTGTAGCAGGCAGTAAGGCTGTCTCACTTTAATTGAATTATTATGCCCTCTAGTGGGTATCACGGCACTCTTCACTAGTCAAAGTGACATTATTTAAAATCTAAATACTTTGAAACAGCAGCAGTTAGGGACCAGTACTAAATGAACAGTTAAGTGTGTATACACAGGGATTAAATGTATATACAATAATGCTTAGGTTATCTTCCCCATTTGTAGATCAGCATTTTTATTTTTGGCTTGTAAACAATGACATGTTTGAGGTTCTCTGCACGTGACTTTCTCATGTATGACAGATTGCAAAAACAGATGTCATGGAAGTACTACAGCTCTTTTTTTTCTCCCCTAGTCATTGTAAGCTTGTTCTCTATGAATCACCAGGATGACTGTAGTTTTACTTATTATCTTATACATTTTTGTGGATACTTCTGTTCGTCTTACAGATATTTTAGCCAAAACTGTATGTGTTTATAAATTATAGAGGTATGTAGGAATACTTGGGGCTATTAGTGTAACCCCTTTGCCTCTTGGGACCTAGGCTGTTTAGAAAAATCAAAATGTTACCTGTGATGTTTGTGGTTGAATTTTAATATACATCGAATAGTACTTTCCCTACTAGTATTACTGTGATTTCCAGCTGGAGACTCAGTCAGTAACGTGGGAACAAGTCCTGATGTGAAGACTGTGCTTCAGTTTTAAAATTTCGCTTGGAATGCTCTAATTGCTGCTTTCTAGGAACAACTGGTTTGTTTATGAAGTAATTCAGCTATAAGAATACTTGAATTTTTTTGCTTTTAGATAGTAAATTTCTATTTCAAAGTAATAAGGAATAATGTACTAAAATGCATTCGTTTTATTGCCATGTACATTGGTAGCAAAAAGACATCTGAGGTCAGATTTATTCAAAATATGGTAACTAGCTTACTTCCTGCTATAGCAAATTATTTTGTAAAGGCTCAAGTAATTTAAATGAATCTGTAATATTTTCAAATATAGTTTTCATGCCAAGTAATTATTTTTGCCTTTTCTTATGTTATTACCGCATCTATAATTCTTATATTTAGTTCAAAATGAAGTTTTAATGTCACTGAATCTTAGTTGATTATTTGATTCTTAAATAATTTCCCGATAGAACTGTTTCAGGTTCTGTTTCTTTAAAGTTGGTGTCTTTTTCTGCTGCTTGAGTGGACTTTGAAACAGAAGCTAGAAAAGCTAAACATGCAAGCAAACAAAATTCTAAAAGCAAAGTTATTAAGAGCATAAGCAGAGCAACAAGTTAACATGATGGGAAAATTGCACCTGGAGACTTAAGAATGAAAAATGTCATTTTCTGAAGACTTTTTTTGTTCGTTTTTATTTTTAAATCATTCTATATAATTAGAACAACATTTTAAATATAATTAAAATGGAAAGCAACTTTTAAATCCTTATTTTTTAAAAAAGCTTTTGTTGTCAAATTTATGCATTTTCTTAGGTGAAATCAGTGGCCCTGTTCAACACAGGAAGGTCAAAACCACACTTTTTTTGCCAGTTGAACATTATGTCCTAATATTACAACCACAGTCTTTAGTAATGTCTTGTATATATTAGAAAATTGCACTCCCTGAATTTGGTATGTGATTTAGTCTTGTTGGGGTTTTTTTGTTTGGTTGGTTGGTTGGTTTTGTGGGGTTTTTTTTGTTAAATTTTATTTAAGCAGCCTAGATAGTTCTTGTTCAATAATTTCAGTTTTAACTAAATTTTTGAATCAGGGCACAATCGGGGATTTGCATTCCTTTTTTTTTTTTTTTTTAACATAAATGCGAAGAACGTTTCCTTTGAAAATAGGCTCTTTGGACTCTGTATGGATGTAATGAAAGCTATATAGTGCAACAAGTGAGTCTCTTCTGAGGATTGTGGAAAACCTAAAAATCCTGAGTTGTTACTTCAGAGCTGGTATTCCATTTTTCTCATCAATTTCACTTACTCTGTATGATACTGAGGGCAACTTGATTGTAGTTTTGTTTATAACATCACTATAAAGGACTGGATTAACAGAACAGTTTCTGTAGAATATTGGTCTGTCCACTGAGCTTTGATTTTTAAATTAGTGCTGAACATTGAACACATTAAAATATGATTTAGAAATGGCAAGTATATTATACAGCAAGAGATGATTGTTTGGTTCCGTTGTTCCAGTGTCACAGGGAAAGGTAAAATGAACATTACATTGGCATTACATGCTAGTGAAATACTCTTGCCAAGAAACCAGGTACTTTTTGCTTTTTTACTGTCAGCCTGATTTCAGCTTTCTTCAAGTATTGCCAGAGAAAGAACAGATTAACTTTGTGTCAGTACTGTAGTATTTATAAGAGTAAGATAACAGAAATTTTTGGTGTAGTGCAAAAAAGTACAGGTTATACCGCTACCACAGAGAAATCTAAATTATGCTGAAAGCTAAGTAATTAATGTGAAACAAATTATGATAGAATCAAAATACTTGAAAGTGTCTAGTTTATTGTCTTTCTGAGTAGAATTCATTTTCTGGTAGCCTCAATATGTTTTAATTGTTATACTCAAAATTAGGGATGTGATTTTTTGTATTATTGTTATTTTATTCTCTTCTTCTAGTGTCTTAATGAGATCCTGGAGTCTGCAGATGCACCTCTGGAAGTCACAGATGGATTTATCCAATCAATTTCTTTATCTGTTCCGTGGGGGTCGTTGCTACAGGATAACTGTGCTTTAGAAGTGAAAGGATTAGAGATGGTCTTCAGGCCAAGACCAAGGCTTGGTAGGCTTATTTTTTTAATTTTCAAAAAGGAGATTCTTTACAGTTTGTCAGAGGCAAAAGGCTATACTCGCTTTAGTCAGTTCTTAGTCTTATTTAAAGTGCCATTTAATTACATACATTAATGATAAAGTAATAAAAAAAGAAACTGTCAGGTGTTTGTCAGTTGTTTGTCAAGTGTTTCTTAATTGGTTGTTGTTCTGTTAAATAACTTAAAATGTTCATAATGCTCCTACTGTTGTATCACTTCTTCCAAACTGTTTCAGACATATTGAAATGAGAATAATACTGTGTGGAAAGGAGTTTTTGTTAGCTAGGTTTTTTGGGTGTTGTATGCCAAGTGCTGTTAGTCAGCATTAGTAGCTGGCTATTAGGTGGCAGTAAGATAACACAATAGTGTAAGACTATGAGGGGCATTACAGTAAGGTTCTGGCTTTTTTTGGCAACTTTAGGGTAAAGAATGCATTTTCTTGTATAGTTGGAGAACAACTAATACATTTGAATTGCTATCATAGTCTGAAATAATGACTTTTAAGTACTCTAAATACTTACTACCTTTGATTATAATGCTGAGAGGATTGTCTGAGCTCTTCTAGCTTGTCTGTATGCATATGAATCTAGCTGATCTGTAGACTGTCCTGGTGATAAAATTTCACTAACTATCAAACCTCCATAAATTCTGTTAAGATGTGTTGTTATAGCGTGTGTAGGACGTTCAGTGTGCTTTTAGTGTGTGGAAAATTTTGATTGAATGTCTGAAAGATTTTAATTTGTTTTCCTTTTTATGGTGTAGAGAAGATGGAAGAAAATATTTCTTTAAATGCATCATAAAGAAGAGAAAAAAAAGCATAAACCCTATTTTCCATCTTTTGCAAGTTACCTTAAGTAACTTGCTTATATATAATATGCATTTCATTTTTACTTGTTTAACTGGAACTAAATTTTGAGCTATCTCACTTTCTGATGTGAGATTATTGCTTTGAAAGAATGGTAGTATTGGGAGGAAGCTTTATTTATTCACTTGCATCCATTTCATTCTCTTAGATGCACAGAGCTTTCTAATACAGTAGGAAAAAACCATGATGCTGGTTTTATCACAATTTTATAGCCGCATGGACGTTTCCAGGCCTGAATGCTAAACTGGAATGTTTTGCCTGTTTAACATGTTTGTATTTGTGTTAGTTTTACTTTTGTTTGTCTATACTAGAGTGTTATAGTTGATTAACTTTTCTAATCTAGTTTTATAGTATTTGCTTACAGTGGGCTTGGCATTAGCTGATAGGAGTGCACTGTCAATTAAGTTAATGTGGCTGCTAAAAAACTTGTTCAGTTTATGATGTGCTGTGCTCTTGGATTTTATTATGTTCTACTTATTATGTCAGGTCTGTGTTAGACATTTAAAACGTGTTCTGATATGCTAAGATAACATCTTAAACCTTGTTTAGTCGTTCCCCCTCTAGGATATGTTTCAAATGGAATAAGAAACCTTAAAATAATTCTTAATAAAAGAGTTGTTTCCTTGATTTTATTTTGCCGATTTATGCCTGCAAAACCTTACCAATATAATAAAAGTACTTGAGAAATTATTCACTTAAACCAGTGCTGAAGATTGGTTACACTAAATCCTGGTTTCATCTTGTTTATATTGAATTTTCAAATACCAGACTCGTACCAATGCAATCTAGAGTAAAGTAATTTTAAAGTAGTAAAGTGTATAAAGAGAGATTGTAAATGAATTTGTTTTTAAGTATGACTTCTTAGTAAGCTGTTGAAACTCTTTTCTGGATGTGCCAAATGCATTATTTCATTTTGTCTTTATTGTTTCAAAATGTTCCGTCAAATTTATTAAGACTTCTCTTACTCCACAGCATCTGGGTCTGAGCCTATGTATTGGTCAAGTTTTATGACTAGTAGTATGCAGCTTGCAAAAGAGTGTCTTAGCCAAAAATTGACAGATGAACAAGGAGAAGGGTCCCAGCCTTTTGAAGGACTTGAGAAATTTGCAGAAACTATTGAAACAGGTATGAATTAATTATTGACATCTGAATGAACATCTGAAATTAAATCAGTTTATGTTGTGTCTCAGTTTTAGAAAATGGCATCTCATTTGCCATAACTTGTCTCATAAATTTTCACTTGTTACCTGTAAAATTTAAACAGGAAGGCAAGACAATTGATCTTGTTTTTGAAGGGTAGAAAAAAAACCCATTTACTTACCAAAATATGCGTATGCTTCCCTCAGTGGACAGAATGAACCCTACTTCAGGGCAAATTGGTGTTTGTTTATACCAGAACAAATCCAGCTAAATCTGTGCTTGAGTGATTGGCAAGATGCCTTAGTTTTGGAGGTTCCAACTTAGTTAATCACACAAACTTAGATTGTTAGTGGTGATGCTGTTGAGGGAGAAACAGAGAATGGCTTTTCAGCTATTTTTACACAAAGCTGACCCATTATGACATATGTATCTCAATAATCACACCATGTTGTTAGAAGTACTTCAGAAACTCTGGGTTTTGTTGTTGGTGGTTTTTTTAAGTGGAAGAAACTAAGGGCTCACGACCACATTGTGTGGTGGAGAACCTTGTGCTGAAATGTCTGAGCTAAGGGAAATGTTTAAAATCAGATCTAGAAATAGAAGTGTTCAGCCAAAGTAGCATGGTGGTATGGCAGTGTTTAGGAGTTCATACATGGTGCACAATGAAGCAGGTACTTACTTTGAGGACCATCCACACTGAGCCATAGAACAACTTGGTCTGAGTTGTTACTTGCTCAAATATATGTGCATTAAAGGTCCGTTGCTTGGTATGGATGTACATGTTAGACATTTAATAGGAGTTTACATTGTCACTTGATGCCTTCTTACATTATGAAACTCAGTTGATTATTTCCACTGAAGTAAATATTGAGAACTTCAACAAAATGAAAGACGGTTAAATTGGTTATAAAAGTCATTGTTGAGTAACTTGACTTAAATGCTTGCGTGGTATCTTTTTGTTTTCTCATTTAAGTTCTAAGAAGAGTGAAAGTTACCTTTTTAGATACTGTTTTGAGAATAGAACATGTGCCGGAAAACTCTAAAAGTGGAACTGCACTTGAAATCAGAATCGAAAGGTAAAGATTTTTTTTTTTTCAAATCTGTATTTTTTTTTTCCTAAGGCACTTCTTGCCATTTCCTGTACAATATATTTTACCCATGCATACACATTATACAGTCAGACACTAGCTCTTGAGCACCTCTTTTATAATGCCAGTGAGCATTTTCTCCACTCAGCTTCCACTTAACATGTTTAAGCTAAAGATATTTAACCATCAAATTAGAAGAGTTCTACATTTTTCCATAGATAAGTTGATGACCACTTCTGCGATTAATGAATACCATTTCTCAGATGTTCAACAGTCAATGGGTATTATTGGCAAATCAAGCCATCTCTTATGCAAAGGGGTTTTAATATCTTAACAGTTCCTCTTGTATATTGAAGACACTTTAAATATTTTCAGAAAGAAAGATACAGTCCTAAAAAAAAAATAAATTGGAAGATTTAGGTCCTCTGTGAGCTTTCAGAAGAGCCCACATGTATTCTGTAATTACTTTGAACTACTTTGAATACTGTGCATGTTCTTAAAGTATTTTTTCTGACCTATGGGATAGTGTAATCATACTTTCTTGCAAAGTGTTGAAATAATTACCAAATAAAACTGATTCTTACTGAGAAATGCTAATTAAATATATTTGTTTTTAAACATTTATAAACTTCAGGTTGTTTTGTTCAATTCAGGAGAGATGTCAGTAAAACTGTAATTATTTTTCTTATGGAAGTCCATTCCCAGAACAAACCTCCTTTTCTGTACTTTAAAAACTAGATTGAAACAAACTATTAAATAGCATGTTGTTTTGATGTTTGATATATTTTATTTATGTGATATATTTTATTTATGTAAAGGTAGGTGTATTTTTCCACTGTAACTTCTATTATGTGGAGACTTGTGTCTTTTTAAGAGTTTACTGTTTATGCTGTCTCTCAGTATTATAATGTAAGAAATTTAATTTCAAAGAAATTTTACAGGATTGGAGCCTATTCTCTCAATTTTCAACTTTCATTTTGACACAGAATGTTACTTTCAAGTAGTACTTTTAGACAACAGAAAAATGTTACGTGGCGGATTTAAAAAAACCTCAGATTCTGAAGCAAGAATTGTATGTGTCCTAATGGAAACATGTATAGAAGTGTTGGGCAGACTCGTTCGCTTTGTGGTCAGATTAGACATAAGTACTAGGATAATACACTAGGATATATTCACACTGGAAGCATGTCACAGTTGTCCTGTGGTGTCCTGTAGAAAACTTAAGATTTCCACCCAGAGAGTGGTAGTTTCTCCTTTCAGGTCAGTCAATGGCATTGTAAATAGTATGGAGAGAGAGAGAGAGAGAGAGAGAGAGAGAGAGAACATGTACAAATTTAGAGGCTAAATGGTACAATAAAGGTAACAATTTGCATGCACCTACCATATTTATTTCTTTGCTCTTGTCTCCCAGAACTATGTACTGTGATGAAACTGCAGATGAGTGCTCTGGAATTAATGTACACCAGCCCACAGCTTTTGCTCACAAGTTACTGCAGCTCTCGGGTGTCTCTTTCTTCTGGGATGAGTTTCCTGCATCAGCAAAGTCCTCCCCAGTGTGTTCAGCTACACAGCTGGTAAAATTAAATACATTATATAAGAATGTAAATTGATGAAGGATAGAATATATTGTTACACTCATGTATTAGATTCATTCTGAAGGATATAGGAGTGGAACTTCTACTTGAATCTTTGTTTGATAAGTTTCATAATCAACTTCCTGTTGATTTTGAGGAGGGGGAAGGAAATAGAGACTTTAGGACTGAGTAAAATTTAGGATGTATTGTACTGGAATCTGGTTGCAACTTTAATGTGTAGAAGTCCTCTACAGTTCACTATTCTGCAGAAACTTGCTCCACTTTTTTGCAAAGACCTAATGTTTCACATTTTACATGCCTTGTTTCTTTCACAGATGTCAATACATGTTTTTAATGCCATTGTCAAATTTATATTTGTGTAAAATGATAATTTGTGTGATAAGCTTAATTTGAAATGCTCATTTATTTTTTTTAGTAAGAAATGGGATACATCCTTATTCCTTTCTCTGTAACATTTTAAGGCAACTGAACCAAAGCTTTCACCTAGCTGGAATCCAAAAATCATTTATGAGCCACATCCGCAATTAACAAGAAACTTGCCAGAAATTACTCCTTCTGACCCTGTACAGATCAGTAAGCTGATTGGCAGAATGGAGTTGAGCCTAACATTAAAGCAAAATGAAGTACTTCCTGGAGCTAAGGTTAGTCATGCTTTCCTGGTCTTTAACTAAATGAATAGTTATGTAGGATTTTATTTTTTCAACAGCATACAAAAAATGGTGAGATTCTCAAGGGGACAGAATCCCCTTAGTTTTGTTTTAGATTCTCTGCATTCAAAACCAATATATATGTCTAATAAGACATCTTTACAGTGGCCAGACAAGTCAATGGCACACTGAAATCTGTTAAAGGAGAATTTCTGTATGTTAGAGAGACTGAATTTATGTATTGGAGTAACTCCTGAGAAAGTTGTTTTGTTTTCATGAAACTCCTGCTGTTATTCGTTTATCCTTTTTTCTTGTACCACTGTGACTGACTTCCCCTGTGTGTGTGTGTGGAATGTTTAACTGATAAATTAAGATCACTTTGGTTTTAAAAGGGTATAATTTACTGCAACAATTACAAGTAAACCTTAAATGATTAATTAGGTCGCAGCATTATAAAACTAACATGAACATTTCTACTTCTGAATTTTTATATTCAAATTTATAGTAAATCAAATAATAATGCCATATTTAAATGCTACCAGTTAAAATAATATTTTACTTGACTTTTACATAAAGATGCAGGACAAAAAGCAGTTGAAAATAAAGCCCTATTTTTTTTTTAAAGTGTGAGTATATAAGTAAAATTGTGTAAGTATATTCCTCTTGTCTCCAATTTTAAAATTGGCTATTAACCTGTTTTGTATAGTGCACTATAGTCTACAGAAAGCAGAAGGTTTCTACTGCAGTAGAAAAGTTTCTTATGTCCAGCAATTTCTAGTCAATCCTTATCACTTGCTTATTCAGTTAAGAAAAGTCCTTGAAAAGAAATAACGTATTTTGTTTGTTGTGAAATAGAAAAATGCTAGATATTTAAAAAATATGAATAGTTAATGCAGTTAACACCTTTAAATTAATTGATCAAAATGTTTCTAAAGATCAAAAATTTTCCACTTTTATATCATTAGTTGTATTTTAAGGTAGCCAGAAGAAAAATGTCAAGGTCAGAGTTGAAAGTAATTTTTGTTTTATAGAAGTTGAATAAAATAGAATGCAGAGCAGTGGTCTCTGCAAGTTGGGTTTGAGTACAGGCAAAACACTGTTGGTATGTTAAATAACAGCAACATCTGAACTAGTGAATGGATGTAATACTACATGACAAAATTAAAGGAGGACCTGTTTTTTGATTTATCAGGTAGAGTTCACGCAGATTGGAAGGAACATAGATGCAGTATATAGCTTAGTCTAGGTTAACTTTTTTTTTACTCTGGAAACTGGATTATGTTAGAACACCTTTGATCAGAATAGGTGTTTCAAGCACATAAACGACAAAATATGCTGTATAAGTTCATGTCAAGTATGACACACTTCAATAATTTAATTTTCTTTCAACTCTTTCCAAAGGATGGAAAAAATAGGAAACAGTATACAAAACTAATTGGTCATTTATTTTCCCCGCTTAGGTAAATATTCCCTTAAGGTCTTTATAAGCAAATATATATTTTCATATAAATGCATTCCACTGCATGCCTGTTTGTTTGTTTTTTTTTTTTTTCCCCATGAGTGTGGTGGATTGACCTTGGATGGCTGTCATACACCTATCCAGCTGCTCTCACTTGCACTCCTCAACAGGACAGGGGGAGAGAATGTAGTGAAAAAGCTCATGGATTGAGATGACAGGGAGACCACTTAGCAGTTACTGTCACGGGCACAACAGACTCAACTTGGGGAAAATTAATTGAATTTATTGCCAATTAGAATGGAGTTGGATGATGAGAAACAAACTAAAACACCTTCCCCTCACCCGTTTTTCTTCCCAGGCTCAACTTCACTTCTTCATTCCCAACTCCTCTACCTCCTCACTACCTTAAACAGTGCAGGGGGGATGGGGAATTGAGGTGTTGAAGCCAGTTCATAATAGTTCCTCTGCTGCTCCTTCCTCCCCACGCTTTTACAGTGTGGGTCCGTCAGGCTGCAGTCCTTCACAAACTGCTTCAGCATGGGTCCTATCCTGCTGGACTGCAGCCAATGGAGAAACCTGCTCCTGCATGGGTCCACCATGAACTGCAGTTCCTGACAGGAGAACCTGCTGCTGTGTGGGCTCCTCTCCATGGGCTGCAGAACCTGCCACGAGCCTGCTCCTGTGTGGGCTCTCCACAGGCTTACAGCTTCCTTCAGGGCACATCTGACTCCTGCAGAGTGGGGTCTTCTGTGAGCTTCAGTGTGGATATCTGCTCTGGTGTGATCTCTTCCACAGGCTGCAGGGGAATATTTGTTCTGGCACCTGGAGCACCTTCTCCCCCTCCTTCTTTCCTGACCTTGGTGTTTGCAGAATTGTTTCTCTTGCTGTTTTTTCCCTCCTGCCCGTGCAGCATTTTGCCCTTTCTTAAATATGTTTTCACAGAGGCACCACCAGCTTTGCTGATGGGCTCGGCTGTGTCCTGAGGTGGGTCCATTACAGGGCTGACTGGAACCAGCTCTGTCCAGCATGGGGCAGACCCTGACCTCTTAGCACAGAGGCTGCCCGTGCAGCATACCCTGCTGCCAACACCTTGCCACCTACACGCAATACAATGAGTGATAATCATGAATGGACCAACATCTGGGAGTACAGGATTCTAGAATTGAAAAATAAATCCATACAAGTCCCTAAGATAAACTTAGCTTGAGCTGCTCTCAAAAGAGAAGGGGCTTGCTTTGTTGAATACCATATGAAACCAAATAGACTTGTATAAACATCCCACTCTTTATGAAGAAAGTATATGAATTTATTCATCTGTATACTAAAGAGAAGTCCTGAAGAGAACCTTTACAGTTTTTAAGGTCTACTTCAGAAGGTGCTGACTTGAGTATTTTATAATTAGTACATAATACTAACTTTATATTGTTGATTACTTCTGGAATTATTAAAGAAACAAACCAACTAGCAGGTTAATGGTCTTCTTGAATTTTCCTATTAGGAGATTGTGTATTTATTTTTAGCTAATAAATTGTCAGTGACACACCTGTGTTTATCCTGCCAAGCTACAGATTGGAAGCAATACACAATTAAATTTCTAGCTGTTGTTGTGTAGAAGACGAAGATACTGCTGGAATGGCTGTATCCTTTGCAGCATCAAAATCTATTATCAAAATAGTTTATTCAAGACTTTGAAAGAAAAATTGCTTAAGTGTTCTTGAAATTTTTTTTTTTTTTTAGTTGGATGTAGATGGACAAATAGACTCTGTACATCTATTTCTGTCACCAAGGCAGGTGCATCTTCTATTGGACATGGTAGCAGCTATTGCTGGACCAGGCAAGTGGACATTGTGTACATGTTAAATACGTATTACGGTGGACGAAAAATAAACTTTGCAAGATAAACAAGTTTCCTCAGTGGGAAAAGAAAAATTGTGGTGGTAGATTATTATTAATTTCTATCTGATCTTAGCAAAATGTTTTGTAGCTGCTCTGAGTAGAACTATGATCAGTTTATTGACTTCACTTGCAAATTGTACATGCTGGTAATGAAAATCTAGGTAACAAATAAGGCTTGACAAGTGACTACATAATAGAACAAGAGATGGGGAAATTGTAGGTGGAGAAAATCAGGAGGCCGGAACAATTTTGGTTCTTGTAGCTTCTGTTTCACAAGAGGGTCTTAACAGTCTGGTTCCTTCTCTGTCCTGTGCTTTAGTGACAGGCACAGAAAACATAGAACAGACAGTAGTTGAGTTCGTTTGTCCATACTTGCTAGATAATAACAGCAGTGTTTAGACTACTGCACTAGCAGGATGAGGGTGTTTTGGTTTGTTTCCCCCTCCCCCATCTACCTAATGTAACAACACTTATTATTAGAATAGTTAATCTTCTTTTCAAAAAGATTTGTCATGTCCTATGTAGATGCGTACTAGTCTTCTAATGATACTGATATATTTGTTGTACAGGACTTGTTCATTGTTTTCAGATAACTGGAAAAGCATTACATATAATTTCCCATATGTGTAATCTTCAAACCTGAAATTTTAATAATTCCTTAATAGTAAAACCTTTAAGAGATTGTGTACTTAGTCCCTAAAGCTGACTGAGAAAAGAAATATATGCTGATATTATATGTGAACACATTTGCATATGTGACCTTAAAGTATTTTCTTCAGACTTGAAATTAATGAATGCTAGGGAGAGCATAATCTGTTTTGGACAAGTAAAATCTCCAAAACAACAAAATGCATGTTTATATACATCTGATATACAACAGATATGTGTATATATACAGATGCATATATATATATACAACAACAGTTGGTTAATTTTCAGATTCATTTTTTAATTTTCTTTGGGATACTGGTAAGAAAATTACAGTGAGCTTTCTGTCCTTTTTTTGAATTCAGAGAGCCTAAGCAGGATAGAATTGTCAAATAAAGATAGGAAGAACCGGCCAATGCAACAGGAAGATGAGTATCGGATTCAGATGGAGTTGAAACGTTATTTAAGAAAAGAGTCTTTATCTGCAGGAGCATCATCTGAACAAAGCTTCTATGAAACAGAGAGTGCCAGAACGCCTTCTAGTCGTGGCAAGTATAAAAGATGATGCAGCATAGCAAATAACCTGTTATTAAGATTATATAAATTGACTCTTCATTTTTTTAATCTTACTAACTTAAGTATCAAAAGAACTTCGACATAGAATAATTGTATGCTATTAATTGTACTGTTAAATAAAAAATTAACACCTAGTTTAGGTATCAGGCTAGACTTGATTCAGTATTTCATTAAAGTTGTTCATCTGTATCTTACTGTGCAACACGGTAAAATACACATGCAGTGTAACATCTTTTCAAATGCATGGTTGAGGAAATTAAATAAAGAATAATAGTTGCATTGCCCTGATATTTATATTTTTATTCGAATAATTTTTTGCTGATTATTTTTAATGTGAAAATATGAACTTTGATTTGTCAAAAGGAGAGTGTATGAATTTATGGAAATTATGCCAACTTGAATATGAAAATGGAACATTTAACTGCTTTAGTATTTATTATGTTTTTTGCCTTTTTTTAATAATTTCTGTCCATAGATAGTACTAGTCTGTGTCAAGAGAACTTGGAACTTCTGTAAATAATATATTTAGCTGGCTATTCTGTCTAGGAGTTAGATTTCTGAACTTATGAATACATTTCTGTTAAAAGTAAATGTTTTTTTTTTTTTTAATTATAACTCTTTACTATCTATGGTTCTCATTAGAAGAAGAAGTTTTCTTCTCAATGGCTGAAATGGACATGTCTCACAGCCTTTCCTCCCTTCCACCTCTTGGAGACCCTCCAACTATGGATCTAGACTTGTCTTTAACCAGTACATATACAACTACACCAGCAGGATCTCCACTGAGCACTACAGTGGTATAGTATTAACTACATTTAAAATCTTGTTGAAATTAACACTTTTGTCTGAAACTTGCATAAATACTGTTTACAATATCAAGAACTATTTTAAAATTCTAGGATAACTAAAAATGTATAGAGCTGATAGCAGTCCTTTTCGGCTATGGAAATTGTATTGGAAAGTTTCTCATCTGTTTGGCTACCAATACAGGAAATGGAACGTATTTGTTTTCAAATTCCTGGAAGCTTACACAGGACACTTTATGATTTCTTTTATTTTTAATAACTGCCTGCTTGCCATCTGGGTTTTCTTTTAATATGGACTACACAGGCAATGACAATAAAAGGTAGAAAATTGTTGTATTACATTATTCCTCAAACAACATAATTATGCTGTTGATATCACCATCTTTCCCAAATCTGTTATGTGCCTAACATTTTACTTAATGAAAGCCATGGAGGACAGTTGTGCTTTTTACAGAGAAACAGGAGAATATACACTTATGGAGAGAGCAACTTTAGCTTTAAAAATATGTGGGTGTAGACGATCATACAATTAGAAAGCGTAGCCCAAAGGGAAGCATATCTACATTGTTTAGTTGAGCACTAGTATGTTATGAAATGGCATGCTGTTGATTGTTTATGCATGTATTTTCTTTTTGTTCCTTTACCTTGTTATTTATGTTTGATCTAATGTCTAACACCTATTTCTCAAATTTAAGATCATATATATTTTTGTTTTAGCTTCAACCAACTTGGGGTGATTTTCTTGATCGTAACAAACAAGAACTACAACCTCCAAGAGGTTCTTCGCTTACAGCCAACATGGTTCACCAGACTTCCTTAAGAAGGACATGTAAGTAAAAATGTTGTTTTGCGTTCTGCTCCCTAGATAATTCTGGAAATGAATTGTTATGCAGCAACTTGGTAAAAAGAGACAAAAATCAAAAGTAAGATGATTTTACAAATGTGTTATTGCTGAAAAATTACGTGAACTTAATTTTGTATTTCAGCTATTCCATCCAGATCTGTTTCTGTGGATGAATCCAGACCTGAGCTTCTTTTTAGACTGGCAGTTGGAACTTTCTCAGTGTCTGTACTTCATATTGACCCTTTACCCCCACCTGAAAGTTCACTGAACCTTAACCCATTGACACCAATGGCTCGGGATTTCTTTACCCGAATAGAAAAGATTGAGCCAGTTAAGTTTTCAACAGAAGATTTTCTGTCCTTCCGAGAAGTATTTGCAGAAGCTTGTTCTCATGATCACCTTAGGTATAACTTTGCTTATTAATAAATATAATTAACAAAAATATCTTTTAAGTAAATTTGAATAAAGTAAGTTTATTTCCATAGGAATTGTGTCACTTATTATTTGAATTGCATTAGACGACTTTGTTAATTTCAAAATAGCCTTGACTTTTGACATCTGTTGTCCAAGACTGTTTGGTTTTTTTAATCAAAAAAGAAGAAAAGTGCATGAACATTAAAATCAACCTAGCTCTTCTCAACAATAGATAAATTAAACTAGGTACAGTTTCTACCACAGAAATCTAGAGAGTCAGGAATCATTAAGTAAATTATTTCTTTGGAAGTAGCTGTATTTTACAGGACCATCTTTATTCCAATATAGGGATTTCTGCTTGAAGGAGCTTAGGGTTTTACTTAGTGCAAATAATATATCAGTGGGGATAAAAAGTAAGTGTGAGCAAAATCATAAAGTTAGTCAACTGTCTTTTTTCCAGAAGTTTTTACTGTCCCAGTACAGTGTGTGAAGTAAAATATTAAGGGTGTATATATCTCTTCTTACCTTATGCATGTAATTTAGACTTCCTGAGGCGTTTGACTCTTTCATTGTCTATATAAGGATGTTAGATTCCCAGCTTTACGTGAATTACACCTTACGTTAGATGTCTAAAGTGTTCTTTACAAATTTCTCTACACTGACCATTGTTGAATGTGTAACATAAGTGAACTCCATTTTCTTTGTTGCTAAAGCTATAATCTGTTTATACTTAGAGGTTTTTTCTTATTTTTGAAGAAAATTATGGTAGTTTTAATGATTTTTTTAAAAGGAATGTAGTGACGCTTTTTTACATATTTAAATCTTGACTTTTCATAATTTTTATTGTTTTATGCTACTTTTCATAATTCATAATTTTCATAATTCAGATTTATAGGTACTGGCATCAAAGTGTCTTATGAACAAAGACAAAGGACTGCCTCTCGAAGTTTTAGTACTGATTTATCCATTGGGGATATGGAGTTCCTGGAATGCCTTTTTTCTACTGACTCTCATTCCATTCAGCCTCACTATACAGAGGTATGTAAAAAATACAGGGAGTTCCATAGAAAAGAAATGTTAACTGTATAACTGAGAATGCTAGAGTTTAAAACAGTTGTAATTTTAAAATTTTTTAATTTTTAAATATGTTACGGTTTAAAAATGCAACTTATATTTTAATTGCAAGCTCATATAGTGAACCAGACTGCTGTCATACCTGACAGGAATAGCATTAAGTAGCCAAACTTCACTAGTTTACTTCTCTTTTTAAATATGCTTAACACAGTTTGGGAATTAGAGTAAATGTTTTCCAAAAACTAACTGATGGAGTTGAGCAATGCGAAGGTTACTTTGGGTGATGGTTATTCTTCCAGGTCTTTTAATGGTCAGAGACATCCAATAAAGTGGCTGAATAAGTGGATTGAGTAAGCGGTGGGGCTGGGACTCTGTTCACTGACTTGAATGTAGGGTTACCTGCTGTCTGTTGTAGGTAAAATGTCATAAATATCTTTTCCTGTGGCAACTCTTTCCTCCTTATCTATTAAGTATTTTTAACTCTATTTTATTCTAAAGCTGCTGACATTTCATTCTGAGGAAGGAAATGACTCTCATGCTATGCCATCCCTTCAGCTTCACTATAAACATTCAGATAACAGAGGGCCTCAGGTAAGGTGGGAGATTAAAAACACCAAGTTTCTGTATAATAGCCTTGTCTAATTTTGTTCATTTTAACAGAAAGGTATCTTTCATGTAAAACAGAGAGTCCTTAACTCTCAGTTATTATAATTTGTGTCATTATATTGTTTTTAAGGATTTTAGTGCTTTTTCTCTTTCTTTTCAGGGTAGTCAAGGGAGACTCAGTTCTGTTCCACAGAAAGCAGAGTTACAAATAAAGTTAAGTCCAGTGTTTTGTGAGCTTGATATTAGTATTGTAGACAGATTAAATTCCTTACTTCAACCACAGAAGCTATCTACAGTGGAGATGATGGCATCTCACATGTATGCTTCTTACAACAAGCACATAAGTCTGGTAAGTTAAAAGTTAAATTGGTTAATAAACTTGCTGATCTTTTGCAGGAGGAAGGCAGGATGGCACTAAGCCCAAGATTGCTAATTCTGCTAATTTTTTATTATTATTTCTGATGCAGAACAGTAGCCATCTGATGTAGATACTCATTTTAGATTCAGTGATTGCATGCTTGATAACAGACCTAAAACCAATGGTAGCTGCTTCACAAACTGTGTAAGTTCTCAGCTTCTTGAAGCAAGCAGAACTGGGCAAAAAAGAGGAATCTTGACTCTCCAGCAGCTGATATAAACTGTTGCTGACAATTCCACTTCTATATTGAAATCTTTCGGTGTCACAGGCAGCCCAGTTGCCTCTGCAGTGCCCTACCTGCTTTTGGGGTAGGTAAGAGAAAGGATGGGGAATGTATGCATTGCGTTCTAGTGATTGATGACCAACAGAAGAAATTGGAGCTTGTTTGTCTTGGTTCAGGTTGTCAGTAGGATTTAAGTGTTACTATATTTAGCACAATAACATTAAACTTGAAGGCTTTTCTTGAAATACATGAGGAAGGATTAATGCAACTAACTGATTTTCTACACAGGAACAAATATCTTCATGTAATTTTATTTCTGCATTGATTGATTACAGAAAAATTATTCTTCAAAAACTTAAGAGAATGCTTATTTAAAAAATTTGTAAGACATCAATAATTTCTATCAATATGGTTATGTCATGTCCTGAAAACTTGATTATTTGCAATGATGGTCAGCAATAAGCTACACTCAGGGAGGTTTTCAATGACACGTCAGTGACAGGAGCTGGAAGCCATAACTTACTGAAAGTGGCAAATATTCATGATAGTAGCTCCTGGCTTCTCAACAATAGCATTTAAAAAATAAAAAAATCTGAGACATGATATTTCCTAACTGCAGCTGAGTATTGTTTGGTACTTTCACTCTCTAATTTAAGAGAAAATACAAAGATAGCCATTTCTGAAAGATTGCTAACCTCTGCAAATCCTTGACTTCTAACTAAGTAGAATCTTAATAGCACCAATAATAGCAGAATATCCTAAGAGTAATAATAATTGGTCCTAATACACGTTTTGTGTGATATATGAAAAATTAATCTTCTGTATTTTTAGATATTACGTTATCAAAAGCTTTCCCCATAGTAATTTTTAGTGCTATTTTCTCTAATTTAGTTTTTTTCTTCCCCCCCTTTACTTTGTTTTTTAGCATAAAGCATTTACTGAAGTTTTTCTGGATGATTCACATACTCCTGCAAACTGTAGAGTTTCAGTTCAAGTCACTGCCCCAGCATTAAATCTCTCTGTTCGCTTCCCAATACCTGACCTACGGTCAGATCAGGAAAGAGGACCATGGTTTAAGAAATCACTTCAGAAGGAGATTCTTCATCTTGAATTTACAGATATGGAATTTAAAACTGAGTTTATAGGAGGGTCAACTCCAGAACAAGTTAAATTAGAACTTACCTTTAAAGACCTAACTGGTAAGAATGTTAACATTATATTCAAATATTCTTTTTTATTTTCCCAGATATTACGTGGTTGAGACTAAGGTCCTTTCATATCGATTAATACAGGGAGTGTCTTTCCACCTGAATTTTGGAGCAGATTTTCTGCTGCAGTTTAGTGTTCTGTACTAAGTATCAGCTTAAGTCGAAATAATACTACTAGGAGGAGACGCTAATGTATGTAGGTGTAGTGCTTGCATTCTTGTTTTTGAGATCTGAGCTAGTATATCTGTTATTTTCTGTTATATTGTTATGCCCTAAATCAAAACAAACTGGTATCTCTGGGATCTCTATCATGGTGTTAGGGTAAGTTTTGGAGGTTTTTAGGGGGATACTACAGCTATGCAAATTAGGAATCTCAAGTCTAGTCTAGAAATAAAGTTAATGATGTAATTGAGAAAACTTTAATACTTTAATGTCTCTAATATCTTTCAAAGTAATAAATCTGTGAGACTGGTTTATATTTGCAACCTTCTCTGCTGGTTTGTCATTCTGTGTAGTTTTCAAGACTGTGACATAATGTAGTGATGCTATAAATGTAAATGCAGATATCTATGCATCAGAAGCATCTAGTTTTCTAACTGCTACTAGCTAGAAGATAATGTGAAATAATTTTTGTTTCTAAAAATTGATATTTAATTTTTGGAGGAAAAGGTGACAAAATTTGCATAAGTACCTTAGTAATAGCATTGACAAGTTAGCCTGTTGGACTCCAACCTGAGGAGTGGGCAACCTGAAGTTAGCAGTTGTCATTCCTGTGTTAATTTTTTAAAAATGTTTTTCTATTCAGGTTCATTTGAAGAAGATAATGAGGAAGCACCAATAAAATTTTTTCAAGTGTCTGGTGGCATAGATGGAGATATAACATCATCATCAGACAATTTTGACTGGCCTCGGTAAAATAATGTTTTATTTTTTGACGTGGGTTGTTTGGATTTTTGCGAAGCACTGTTATTTTTCTAATTTTAATGCAGACTGCCTGTGTGGTAAATGCTTTAAAGTAGTTTGCAAAGAAAGAACCTGTAGCTATTGAAAAGAACCCAAGAATTTATTAAAAAAAAAAAAAACAAAACCAAAACCCCAAACTTCTCCATTTATAATAATGCAGGGTGGTTTTAATGTATAATGGTTTCTGTATAGACTTGAGTAAATTTCAGTGAAAATTAGGTGAATGATTAGAGTCTTGAGATTTTCCCCCATTTTTGGGGTTTTTTTGTCACTTTACCTTTTCTCCTACTTTTAAATTCAAAACTAAATACTAAACAAACAAACAAAAATCTCAGTCGAATTTTGCCTCAAAATATTAATATAAGCTGGTATAAAGCTGTAACAACAACAAGGATAATTATATTGTGACTGAATTATTGCAGCTTATATCACGTGTAAGGCAATACAGTACTTCAGAGTCACTGAACAGAAGGACCTGACGGCTGTATCACGTAATAAGATGTTTAATTTTAGATTTGCCGCAGAATTTGTCACATATGTTTTTTGCCACAAAATTTAGTGGCTTTCTGACAGCGTGTTTGTATGGACATTCTTTCAGCGTGGTTTTCTTTTATAATAGTACAAATAAATTTTTCTGTAACAGTGTGTACATGTAATACACTACATCATGTAGCAGAGCATTTTTTAAATAGCTGTTGATGGTCTAATGATACAAGCATTATTTTGGGAGAGCACTAGGTTTTTCTTAGGTCACCTGATGGAGTTGAAAAAAGCAGACACTAACCTTTTCGCCTGATGGTTCTTTTTCCATGTCCCTTTCTGCCTGTAAGTTTGGTGTTTTTCTTAATGGTATCACTTTGTCTAATAAAATATGTTACTGTCTAATAAAAACATCCCTGGTCTTTGAGCTATTTAAGTCTGTGTCTATATAACGGCTAGCTGGTAGAGCTAGGGGACATGTGACTGTGCATCAATATAAAAATTCCAAGCATCTCTAATGGCTTATTCTGCATAACTTCTCCAATGTCAGGATTGTATTGAAAATAAACCCTCTGGCTGTGCACTCTATTCTGGAAAGGATAGCAGCTGAGGAGGAAGAAGGTGATAATAACTTTCAAGAGGAAGAAGAAGGAGGGTCTCATTCTTTGAAGGATGTCTGTGACATTAGAAGACCAGAGCCTTCTCCTTTTTCTTCTCGTAGGGTCATGTTTGAAAATGAAGAGGTACTACAAAATTTTATTGCTTTGTGCTTATGGTAGACAAAATCAATATATTCTCACTACTTTATATGCATCTTCTGGCTTCCAGTTTTGTGGTTTTTTTACTTGAGAGGTTGATTTTTTTTTTTTTTTTTTTTTTTTCAGATGGTGATGCCAGGAGATGTCGTTGAAATGACTGAGTTTCAGGATAAAACAATTAGCAATTCTCATTATGTACTGGAACTCATGTTACCAAACATTCACTTAACATTACCAAACAAAAGCTTTTATGAAAAACTTTACAATAGGCAAGTATGATAATTGTTTTGCTTGGTTATCATGACCTGTACTTTTACTTCTGTATTCAATGTTGATAAAAGCAATTGAATGAGCCCCTATAGCAGGAATTAATTTGTATAGTTTTCTAAGAACATAAAATGCTATATAAATATTCTTCCAAGTTAACATCAGACATGCCATTGTGTCATATATCTGATTGGTGCCATAGCAGCCAGCTGCTAAAAAGTGTTTGGCAGATTTTGTGAACAAAGGTTAAAGTTAAATAGTCTTTTGCTTTCAGTGGATACTTGGTTCAAATCTCTATTCACAATGTTTCGTTTTGCTCTAATTTTTCTGAATTCTCCTTTATAAATAGATCATTGTACTTCAAAAGTTTTTGCATTCAATTTTATTCTTTCCGTTTTATTCAGCGATTCTCCATCTAAAAATTAAGAGTCCACAAGGCAGGCAGGGGAAAAAACCCTAACAACCCAGTTTTGTAAGCTTACAAAGGCTACAAAAATGTAGAGAAAGTGAACCCAACTTACAGATAGGTGTTCAGCATTTATTTCTGTCAGTTTTCTGTCTGAAAAACAAAGAAATACAACTAGATTAAATCAACTAAAAAATAGGTATTATGCTACGAATTAGCTACATAAATAGCGATCCAGATCTATTTTAGCCTCTGATAGGCCTTACTTTACTTCCAAAGCATTTTTCACTTCCAAAGTGGCAAAGCTGAACCTTTCATTGAATATTCTGTTGGTGTACTTCTGTACTGAATGTCACATATATCTTTACCTTGACAGACACAGGCTCAATTGAAATCAAAAGAACTAACGTTTCCTGCAACTTTGCTTGAAAATTGATGTGATCAAAATAGGGTTTTGTCACCCCACCTCCAACCTACTGAGCTAATACACACCTACTAATAGAGGTGCTTGTGTCACTGTCAAATGTTAAGACTTTAATATGTGCATATCATAATTACAGGAAAAAAACTTACTTTCATTATATATTGCTTTTTCTCATGAATATGTTATTCTTGTGCTCTTGAACTTTTTTCTCTTCCTTGTTTATGAAATCTGTTATATGAAGTCTGCAAAGGAAATATTGCTTGACTGACCTTATGTTAAGTGGGAATATAGTAATATGTTTTGTATGATGATAATGTATTTCTTCCTAGGATCAGCAATGATTTATTGTTGTGGGAACCCACAGCTCCATCTCCTGTAGAAACATTTGAAAACCTTTCTTACGGTGTTGGACTATCTGTGGCCAGCCAGCTCATCAACACTTTCAGTAAAGACAGCTTTAGTCAATTTAAATCTCCAGTTCATTACGGTAATACACTTAATAAATCACCTAGAACTATAGTCATTCAAAAGTGTAACTGGTTGAAGTGATTAAGCCAATAGTGGAAAGAATTTGCAAACTTATAAGAAAGGATTTACTTAAACCAAGAAGAAAAAACGTAGATTAGTGTTTAATTAAGTAAAATAAGTGTGAAACTGAACTGCACTGCCAGTGGAAAAACAACGCGTTATTGGCATAATATGTGTACTAGCTAGAGAGTTAGTTGTTTTTCATTTTCTGTATTAGATGACGAGAGTGGATCTGAGGAAGAAACACTACAGTATTATTCCACTGTTGATCCAAACTATCGTTCACGCAGAAGGAAAAAGCTTGACTCTCAGAATAAGAACTCACAAAGCTTTCTGTCTGTTCTGCTAAATGTGACACATGGATTAATGTCAATATTCACAGATGTAAAGGTGAGACGCTGGGGCTGGAAAAAAGTTGTTCTGTTGTTTTGACCATGGGATCCCCTTCATGCTGTATGTACCGTTTTTGGAAGAAACAAGTGCTTATAACAGTAATTCTGTAATCTTCATACTATTGTACTATAACTAGGCAGTAATGCAACACAATATTTTAGCAGTTCTGTTTGCTTTACATGAGAATAACTAAATGCAAGCAGGAAAATACGTGTTGGTAGCGAGTGTTATGTTGACTGTCTAACTGCAGCAAACTCAGCAAACAATCATTTTATTTCTATTCTTCCTTCAGCAGGATGATGGAAGTACACTGGAAGGAAAATACGGCGAATTCTGGTTTGAGTTCAATGGTGGTTCACTTTTCAGTGTGACTAAATATGAAGGTTTTGAGGACAGACACTATGTTTGTCTCCATTCTAGCAGCCTCAATTTATATCATCAAGGTAGGGGTGGGATTGAGGTGGCTTTGGGACTAAATTTGAAATAGATTTAGTTCATGGCTAATGCTACTAAATGCTACAGTAGTACAACTTCATAACTGTATTTACTTAGTTACAGTTTAGCTCAAACTTTCCTTGGCAACTGCTGGTCTTTAAAGATATTGTGGTCCTCTGGCAAATTAGGGGTACAGTCTGTTCTTTATTATGAAAGTACACACTTCCTACATGCTATTGGTTATTTAATTCAAAAAGGTGCAGGTTACCAGTGGCTGCTGTATCTTTTCTGGGTAGCTAATTGTAGTCAGCAGGTGAAGAATTTTAAGTTGACTATGTAGTTTGTATGGCTGGTAACCCCCATGTAGTTAAACCTTTTAAGATTTTCCCCTCAAATGTCTCTGAATCAGTGGTAGTCAAATTAATGGATTTTCAGTGCAAAGCTTAATTACTGTGTGTTTAGAGTTTAACCTGGCACCATCTCATAAAATTAAAAGGAGAAACATATTTGTCTTTCTCCATGTAACCCAGAGGAGATTTCTGTCCTTTATTTCAACTTTGCCATTTTGTTGGGCAAATAAAAAAAACCCAAACCCTATAGTCACATTGAAGACTTTAGCTAGAACCATGGTTTTAAATATTGGGTCACCTATAACCTCCCCTTCACAATTTTGGTTGTCAGTGTGCATGACTACCTTTGCCTTTAAAATTATTTTAATTACCATTAAGCATAAAAAGGATTTTCCTTAACTCTTCATCAGTAACAGCTTTGAAACATGAGGTAACTCATTCCAAAATCTCTTTGCAGGTATGGTAGATGGGATTGTCCCTTCCTCTGAAGTACGACTGCCCAGCACAATACGTCCCCATTGGTTAGAACCTACTATTTGTTTTTCTGAAGAAGATGGTCTTAGTAGGACTACTTCAGATGGTGTAGGAGTGGATTGTCCAAGTATGCTGACTGTTGCAGTCAAAATCCAATCAGATAAAATAGAGAGCAATACAAAGGTTAGTGTTTTCAAATTTGTGCTTTTATAAATTATTTGAGTTATCTCAGCTTATATGGAAGCATCTAGATGTGGGGTTACAAGGGTTACAGGTGAAGAAACCATATAATTGAGCCATTCATCTTCAAAGTATAATTTTCTGTTAGAATTTTTTGGGTGGATTGTAAAATTTAAGTATCAGCATAATTTACTAATTCTTCCAAAGCTTCACTTTGCTGATCACCCTGTATTTCTTTACTGAATGCATTTCTTGGCCAGTTGACCTTTTTCTTGTTTTTCTTTGGTTGAGTTTTAATGTGGTGCCAAACCAGGCAAGAACAAATATAAAGAGCTAAAAGCTTTATGCTCAGCTTACTATCAGTGTCATCTAATGGGCAGCCTTTGCTTACCTATTTGGAATGGCACTGGTAAATGAGTGGTGTGTTTGGCTTTGACAGTAGCATTCATTAGCATCACTAAAAGATGACCTCTTAGCTGGCATAGTGCTGATAGTTTGGTGGAGTTATCTAGAGAAGAAGGAAACTGCAGACCACACAATGTTATGGGGGCTCAATTGACTCAAATTTGAATGGCATTAGAACAAACTACATTGGGTTGGTACTCCTGGTAATTCCTGGTGAATCCCAGAATGAATGAACAAGTAGCCTTCCTTCCTACCACCACCACAAAACTGTCATTTCTAAACTATCCTGTTGCAAAAAGTATTAGACTGTATTAGCCAGGGTTTCTGTATTACGAAGCAAGGTTTTTTGAATGTTTAATCCTGGCCCAGTCCTTTCTTCATTTCTAGACACTTGGAAATTCTGGGAGCAGCAGGATGACTGTGTTTCATAATCTAGATGTCAAATAGTTACGTGTATTTCATGTAAACTAACTCGTGCAACTTTCTTGTGCAGGAATTTCTAGTTGCTGTTGGACTAAGGGGAGCCACCCTTCAGCACAGAGTACTGCCTTCAGGTTTAAGCTGGCATGAACAGGTCAGGTTGCTACAGTTTTTCTCAACTACATCTTCAGTTTCAGTCTCATTGCTTTAACAACTGCTTTAAGTATCAAACTAAACCTTGATGGAAAACCTTTGTGTTAAGCTGTGTCTTATTACCTTACTCTGCTCTTGAAAGTGTTATTTATTTTCTTTCTTGTCTTTCTTTGAGACCATTGACAGACTTATTGAGACTTATTGAGACCATTGACAGTCTTGCTCTTAAATTCTTACTTGCATATTCATTTGCTACAGTTCCTCTCATTATCCTAAATCTCTGTCCACAACATGTCAGGGAGGTTCTGGGTTTTTTTTGTTCGGTTGGTTGGTTTGGGTTTTTTTTTGTTTTTTTTTGTTTTTTTTTAAAGTTCAGATGGAAAAACTCAGTAGTCCAGTGCTATCGAAGTACTTAGATAATCCTTGACGTAAAAAAACACCCTCAAAACAAACAAATGTGCTGCTTGCAGCATTGCAAGTATTTATGTGTTTTTCCCTTCTGCTTGCTTCATTCCTCAAGTCCTGTTTCTCCCTTGCCTGTTTCCTGTTTTATATAATTTGAATAGCAGTAATGGAAAATAAGACTTTGGGGAAGTAGTAAGCAGCAGTTTACATAAACGCTTGTAATCTTGTAATGCAAACTTCTGAATTAGAAGGGTTGTACTGATATGTGTGGATGCAGAAGTATAGCATAGCAGACAGGGCTAGAGACCCTTGATCCAGAAGCCGTGTGTAGACATGCATGAGCTAGGACATGCTGTTAACACAGTAGCAGTATAGTTGCATGTACTTACACTATACTGGATTACAGATAGTAAACTCTGACATTCAAGCTTATCCTGGTTATCCTCCAGTATGTATGGTATGCTTATTTTTGCATGCTTTTTTATTGTATAACTGCATGGAGCTGAACTTAGTGCTTTGGACACTGCTGTGTCGTTACTTTTTTCTCAGCATGGTATTCCTATGTGTTCATGTTGCCTGCTTCACACCATGTAGTAACATGCTCTGTGAATTTTTGCTCAATGAACATTGCCTGTAGTGCACTTGGGAGTTTTTTGGAGGGGGAAATAAAAAAATTAGCCAAAGAGATAGGTAGAGGAAATGATTAAAAGGCTAGCAAGTATGTTGGTATGCCCCAGGTTTGGAACAATTTAAGAAGAACTTTTATAGTGTGACGGATTTGAGAGAGAACTATGACAGAGCTTAAAGCAGAGGATAGGAGTTTATTCTATGCAGTAATACATGAAAAAGCAGTCTATACAATGCATGTGCACATATTTCTGAGCATATTTTCTGAGAGATAACTTGAAGATAACTTTAACAATGTACAGTATTACAAGAAGAGTTGGCTTTTCAGATAAAGAGAACGAAGACAATAAAACCACTATAATAACAACTGCAAAGATGGATGAATGAGACTGTATTTGGGAAATGCTTTAAAAATGCATTGTGAGGCATTGTAGAAGTAGCCACTTAGGCGTTTGTGGATTGGTCTTTTCCATACCTTTGAGGCTGCAGTTTGCATGTTGCATTTTTTTTGCCCTGTTTACACTTCGTGCTTTTCTGTATTCAGGTACTGGGTAAGCACCTTTAAATACCTGAGATTGTTCACTCCCTTTTCCTTCTACGAATCAAACATTTTATTGTCATACCTGTTACAGATTTTCTCTTTTCTAATGCATAATAGTTTATTAATTTAAAAGATACTGAAGTATTATAATAATATGTTTGTGATTTTTAGATTTTATATTTTTTGAATATTTCTGATGAGCCTGTTCTGGGATATAATCCTCCAGCTACAATTACAACTTTTCATGTACATCTGTGGAGTTGTGCTCTTGATTACAGGCAAGTAAAATGCAAGTGTATGTCACTTGGTGGCACTGCGGCTATATATATTTATTCTTTAGGAATGTTCGAGCTTGCATATTGTAAAGAATATTTGTTTAGACTTGTTTGGAAAAAGTACTTACCAGAAATCCCTTAAACTGTAAGCAATTTAAAGTAGGATAAGCACTTGTCTAGGCCTGGGAAGATCTAGTTAGGTAACCTGTAAGACTTTGATTGCACTTCTAAATAGGTACAGATAATTAATTTTTTTTTTTTTCCTATTTGTTGTTAGGCCCTTGTTTTTGCCAGTCAGATCTCTACTTACTGTTGAAACTTTCAGCATTTCCAGCAGTGTTGCAGTAGATAAATCCTCTTCTACTCTCAGGTATAATTTAAGTGATTGTGAAACATGGAAGCTCCTGTAAAACTTGTAATGCCTGTCTGCTTTTTTGACTTAAGAAGCATTCGTGTTTTGTAAATGATCACGCTGGTTTGCATCTTTTCAAATATACTTTGCTTATGTATAATCCTTCTGTTTATTAGGTTAAATCCTTTTTATTTTTAGTTGGATTGCTTTCTTTAACAACTAGCAATTCTGCAGTTTTTAATAAGGTTGAAATATGTCTTGAAATGAAATTGTGTCTATTTTGTTAATTAGTAGCACCTTAAGATTAATTCTTAAAGATTTGTTATTTGGAGACAGTATATTAATTAAGGAAATATTTAGTGATTGCTAAACATCTCTGTAACTTTTAAATAATTTTTCTTGCAACTTTAGTTGAATATTCATTCTGTTATGCCTGTTCTGATGTGAAACGTCTGCCAAATTGCTTATTTCTATGGATAAAACCTTATAAATGATCTTTGAAACAAATGTGTCTGTTACTTTATTAAAAAGAAAAAAGGCAAAAAAGGAAATAAGAAGTGTTAATTCTGTATGCCAAAAGCATTACTTTTCATTCTAGGAAGGATCAAATATATAAATTGAAATGCAAATAAAATATAATTAGCGATGGCAAAAATATCTTGAAGTGGTTAATTACGAATGGACTTGGAAATTATGAAAGGTTAAAGTGAAGAGTTTGGATTTAAGATATGCTAGATATATTTGTGTTTTTAAATATTTTTTTTCCACATTACTTTCTTTTGTCTGGTGAATTGCACAGCATTTCTCTAGCATGTTTATTTCATTTTTTTTAATCTTTTAGGATAATTTTAGATGAAGCTGCTTTACATCTATCTGACAAGTGCAACACTGTTACGGTGAACCTCCATAGAGGTAAGGATGTTTTAGATGTGACTAATGAATTGCAGAGCCTAAAGAAACAAAATTACAGGCATATTCAGCATATATAAAGGTTATTGAAGAGGTCTGAGGAGATAAGGATCAGCAAGTTGAATATGAATGAATAATGCAGTGTTGATGAAAGTCTGAGTGCTCTAGTTTGGATTTATGGATGCAGAGGTATGTCAGAGTACAGCAACTTGCAAGTCCTTCATTTTCTTTTTACAGTTCCATAATGGCTATTTGAAAAAAGCATATTTTAAAAAATCTGGAGTTGTCACAGAAAGAAATCCTCATAGAAAAGAGATCTCATTTTATGAGATACATATTCTAATAACTTGAAAGGTGTTATATGGCACAGAGTTCTAGGTTCTGAAAAGAATTATACTACCTGGTTTGCTCTCGTTCATGTTGTAACAGCCTTTAAGGACTGAGGAACTTGAATCAATGCTTAACAAATGAATTGGAGAAATAATGAAACCCTGTGCCCACAAATGTGTGTATTTAGCTTAGGTAAGAGATCTCTAGTGAAGGGCAGAGTAAAGACATGCCTGTTTTCTTTAAACAAGAAAGAGGGGAAATAAGTTATTCATGGTACTGAAAGATTAATACAATGTGAAAATGTCCCCTCTCTCACTTCAACTAAAAACCTGCTAGGGTGCTTAGTCACCCAACTTCTGTGTGCCTCTACTTTTCTAACTCTCACAAATGGGATGAGGATAAATATCTTAAAAGATTACACTGCATACAGATGGTGGCGGTGGGAGTGATATATTGGATTGAAAAGATTTGAGTTCTTGATTTGAGTAGCTGAAACTTAAACTCTGAGAGTTACCCTTATAAAAGAAGGAAATGCAAAGATATAAAAGGTTTTGACAAAGAAAGGTACCTTTTTATGCTCATGCTATTTCTAATGGTTTAATAACCAAAAATACATAGTAAGGGTGATGTTTGTTATTAAGTCTTAATTTTTTTTTTTTTTTAAAATTACTCATTGTCTTTCAGATTATGTTCGTGTTATGGATATGGGACTGCTGGAACTAACCATTACAACAGTAAAATCTGATTCTGATGGGGAAAGAGTAAGTATTTAATCACAAATAAAATAAAATATAAAATTTCCATGACAGATTGTGATTTGAAAATTACTTTATTATACTTAGAATCAGGGAAGGTTTTTCAATTTGTGTACTATTTTTTAATGTCCTTTTTGACTAGTTAAGTAAATTAATTTAAAAACAACGGTGTATAGATGCTATTTTTATGGAACCATAGGTTGATTTGAAGTGTATTCTTATCTTTTTATTGTTGCTGTCTAGACTAAACCACGTTTTGAGCTGCACTGTTCCAGTGATGTAATCCATATTCGTACCTGCTCCGATTCATGTGCTGCACTAATGAATCTTATACAATATATTGCAAGCTACGGTGATTTACATCCACCCGCTAAGACAGAGGTTAAACGTGGAGTTAGCAAGCCAAAAATGAAGGTATGAAATGGCACAATAATATCAACTTAACTTTACGCTCCCTGGTAATATGTTTTAATTTTGATATCCCCATTCTATTTCCAAAGACTATGACATTTCCTCCAAATAAATTAACAGACTGCATCTAACTTAAAATATATTTGAGAGTAAAGTCGTGCCTTTTTTTTTTCCTGCTTCAGTCACTAAATATTTTAAAATATTTTGTTCTGTTTACCTATTGTACTTTATTCTTATCTAAAGAAGGTAATTCCAGCACATATACAAGCTGTCCAAGTACTCTGATCTAAATACCCTGAACCATAATGTTCTAACCTACTCTATAAATCATCTAGCTTGGAGTTTCAGCTCACTTGATTATTTATAAAATTAACGTGTTAATTCTTACAGTTTAGGAGCTGTGTATCACCATTCTAGCAAAATCTTATTCAGCACGATATTGCAGTTGTTTTTTAAGATGTAACTATGTATAGTTCTTCTCCTACAGGTAGAGACCTTTAGCCAACTGTCTTCCCATGGACCACTGCTTGCTGAATCAGAGCAACAGATTTTACGGGATTTGATGAGTGATGCAATGGAAGAAATTGAGACTCAACAGACTGTTTCTGCCATGAAGCCAGAGTCTAATGGTAAGAATCCTCTGGAGGCATAACTACACATAAAGTACAACCTTTCTGGTTCATTGAAGATATAATAAGTAAATTGCCTTGATGTAATTGAAGTAACAAATTTTAGTTAACTGTTATGTTGTTTTGTTCATATTTTCATATTTTGTAAAGATTTTTCCACTAAAACATGTTTTTTCTCAACCCTCCTTCAACTCCCAGGAGTTTTGGATGACAGATCTCAAACTCAGGAGCCATCTTGCTCAGATCTCTTCCTGTTTCCAGACGAAAGTGGAAATGTCTCACAAGATCCAAGTCCCACTTATGTTTCATTCACTCATCACCTGATAAATGAGGCCATGGGAGATGTTCCCACAGAAAGTGATGATTTCTGCATTCTTTTTGCACCCAAAGTTGCTGTTGCTGTAAGAAGCTTTGAGAATTACTAAAGAACTCCATATGTAAACTGAATTAGAGAAAAGCCTATGTAAGACCTGGACAAATTAGACTTCATAGCCTTTTGTGATTGCTTAGTGATATTTTTATCAGTGGGCAGAGTAGCAGAAAAATAATATTTCTGTTTGAAAGGACTTCATGCATTGTTACTGTTAGGAATGAATGCATGTGTTTTCAAATATATATGATTTTTCTGTATCTCAGCAGTATGTAATTGTTCTCTGATCGAAATATTACTTTAAACTATATTGGCAGTTTTCCTATGTTTTAGTCATGTTTTAACATTGCCATTTTGGCTTACAATAATGGCATAGTTAGAAAAACAAATGTTTTAAACAAAATGCAGTATTTATCAAAATAGCAGCTTTGCACATCTTCTAATCTTTTATTGATTGCTCTCATAGTCTAAGCTTTCAATGCTTTTATGGGCCTAAGATCCTTGACAAACCTCAGAGAAAAACTTGTGTGTCACCCTTACACCGCTGTCTGTCCACTGCATTAAAAGGTTTAGGAAACTATACTCAAACTCTTTGAAAACAGCTTGTGTTCATGTTTTTCATAGTATCTCTGGTTGTATTCCTCTTAATAGACAGAAGTAATTCTGGATCCCTGATTAGAAGCTGTATTTGCCCAGTTATTTTTGAGCTTGTTTGTTTCCAAAAGCGCTAATATGGTAGCCTGGGCTCTTAATGGTTTTTTGTTTGTTTTCAAATCTTGTTTTGTTTTGTTTACAGTTTGGATGAGGAATTTTTTTTTCAACTACTTCTCAGCTTCTAGTTTATTTTTGTGTGCTTTTGTCTTTAAGTTACTTTATAAGATTCATTCCTAAACCAAGCCTGTGTTGTATAAGGTTTAGAAGACAGTACGGAATAGTTTATCTTCTTTTCATAGGAAAGAATTAGACATCTCAATAAAGAAAGCAGATTTCACCTTCTCAGTGCTGTATACTTTTTTTTTTTAATTAGGAAAAAGAGGAAGAGCCAGTAATAAAAATAATGGTTGATGATGCAATTATCATAAAGGAAAATCATTTCAGCCAACCTATTAAAAAAACAGATACAAGCAAAGCTCCGCTTCATTTTCCTGTTCCTCTGGTACGCTATGTTGTGAAGGAAATCTCTCTTATTTGGCATCTGTATGGTGGAAGGGATTTTGGGACTGCACCACCAACATCTCCAGCTAAAAGTTTCATGTAAGTGTTTGATGTAATCCTGTAGATTAGAACATTTAAAAATACTTAATTGTCCTTTGATTTGAGGTTAATCTCACTATTCAATCTCAAGTCTCCCTCACTTGCTTCTTTGCTCCCTCCTCACAAGGAATCGGTCGTAGAATGGTCTGGGTTGGAAGGGACCTTAAAGATCATCTAGAATCTTCTTATTCAGTTTAGCTCCACACACCAGAGTGTATTTTTCCTGTGTCTTAACCTGGACAAGCTGGGTTTGGTTTTGGTGTTTTTTTGGGGACGGAGGGATGGGTTTGCTTCTAAGGGTTATATTAGAAGTTAAATTTTCCTAAAGAGGTTGGGGCTTATGGAGCATAAGAGACTATTGCTATGGTAGCTGGAGTCTGGTTTTCAGGAAGTCATGTAAGGTAAAGAGTAATTAATATTATCACAGCTAAAATTAAGGAAATGTTTTATGAATGTTAATTTGGTGGGAAGCAAACACCTAGCATTCTGCTTAAGTATGTATTACTTGAACAATAAAACGGAAGTGTTTGGTTAACAGTAACACAACTTCCAGTATTTTTTTGGGTATTATCTATTATTTTTCTCTTGTAACCATTACAATACT
Organism: Ciconia boyciana; assembly: GCF_034638445.1. NCBI lineage: Eukaryota > Metazoa > Chordata > Aves > Ciconiiformes > Ciconiidae > Ciconia > Ciconia boyciana. Next base: position 56,029,492 of record NC_132939.1, on the reverse strand, counting down.
AATAAGTTATATCCAGTGAAACATACATGCTTTTGGTGTTAGATTAACAGTGAGATAGATTTAAGTTTAATCTGTGAAAGCATATTTTTCTGTTTTATTTCCCCAGAAGTCCCCATAGTTCTCCTTCTCATACACCAACGAGGCATGGACGGAGTACAGCATGTGGGGGAAGAGGAAGAAACCCAGACTTCCTAATGGAAATACAGTTAAGCAAGGTGAAACAGTTAAGCAATGATAGAAACAGCTTCAGCCATGACTGTCTGTGTGTGAATATCTTTACGTGTTATATCTGTTTGATAATAGCTTTCCATTAGAATTCAGTAGGATTTCTTCCATTAGTATCTACATCTAAGCAATCACTTTGAAGGTGATGAATTTAGAATTTGTTTAACAAAAAATGTGTTTGTTCTTCTAGCATAGTATTACTTACTTGCTGAATAAACATGTTTCTAAAGACGAAGGATATTTATTATATTCTTAAAGTTTTTATTTATTATAACAACCATGTTTTACAAATGCTGTTCTGTTTTTCTGTCTTCAGTTCTACTCTGAATTGATACACCTATTACAAAATTAAATGTTCTAACAAAATAATGGGGATGTAGATCTGTTGAGACACTCAGTGTTGATGATAATTGGATATTAAATAACATCCAGTTATATCACAATATCATTGCTGTATTTCCCCTAACATATGTAGCACCCTTCAGGCATAAGTATGTTACCTTTGTTTTTAAGCCTGTGCTTAGCTCTAACGTAGAAAGTAGATGCTTGATTCTGGCGCTGTGCAGAATATTGGCAAGGAGTTAACCAAATTTCATGTTAAATGGATCAATAACAAAACCTTTCTAAAATAAGGTTTTGTCAAACATTTCCGTAAACATGAAAGGTACTACATAAAACCAAATTCCTTTTATAGTCTATGTGCGTTTCTAGAGCTTAAAATTCATCCCATTAGCACTTTAAACTTGCCAGAAATGTTTGATACTTATTTTAGCCTTTTCTAAAAAAACCATGACATTGCAATAAAAAGAGGAAAAAAGGAAGCATTTAATATTCCATGTGGAAAAATTAATATGTAGAAGTATAGCAATCTCTCTTAATTTGCAGGTATTTAATGAGTTGGTGTTAGTACTGAGACATAAAATCTTTTTTTCCCCCTACTTGTACCCCCAACTTGGTACAAGGCTTAATAATAATAACAACAACAACAATGTTTAAACAAGAAATTGAGGAGAAAAGAAGGGTGTCAAAAACTTAAAGTTTCTGAGCAGTGTTTATGACAAACATCTGTTTTTCTCTTCGACACTTAAAATGTTCATTATCCCATGTATCTTGAGTACAGGGCACGTAAACACAATGTTTCTTAACATCTCAGTATCTGGCCAGTAGAGGCCATTGTTCTGCTTGCTATGTGTGCTGTGCTTCATTACATTGCAGGCAAGGATGCTGCCGAAGTTATTGAGACAGGGATGATTTGTAGGTAACCACAGGTCTTTGATTGAAAAAGAGAACTACATCAAGAGATGAGGAAAAGGAGAGAATTCAGAATTCTTTAGAATTTAAGAAAGGTAATGGATTAGAATTTATATAGACTAAAATGAGTAAAGAAAAAGGAAACTGAGACTGGAAGCTACTTGAGAAGTCTGTTGGTAGGGAAGAAGAAGAAGAAATCTTACTTTCCTAAGCATAGAAGGTGCAGGATTCAAGAACTGCAAGATTGCCTGGTACAGGCTTCGGCGTGATGTAAGATAGATGTCAGGATTGAGAGGCAAAAGCAGAGTTGATATTAAAACAAAAAGCAAAACTTGTTCTTTGTCTTACACTGACTCTTTGTTTTGGCTTGAATTTGCGTCCTAAAATATGAACGTGTACACAAGTAGGAATTGGAATAATTCTACTGCTAGACATGCAAAAATCTGAATAGTTTTCAGAAATCCTAATATTATTCCTGTAAATTTAAAATAGTAGACAGCTTTTCAAGTTCTTATGTGCAGCGTGGTTGTGGGGTGTTTTGTTTTGCTTTGAGGTTTCTTGGGTTTGTTTGTTTGTTTGTTTTAAAGTAATATTCTGTTGTTAAAGGTTGTTTTTCACTGAAGCTGATTATGCTGGTTTTCTTTCCTTTTTAAAAGGTGAAATTCCAGCATGAGGTATACCCTCCAGGTGGCGCAGAAGGTGAATCCAGTCTCTTGGAGCAGCCAGTGTCACGGCAGGTTTTTATTGTTCAAGACCTGGAGATTAGAGATCGCTTAGCTACATCACAGATGAATAAATTTCTCTATCTCTACTGCAGTAAGGAGATGCCCAGAAAAGCGCATTCAAACATGGTACAGTTATGGAATATGTTAATTTATTATAATTATAGTGGTTGGACTATCATTGTGGAGATTGTATACATGTCTTAATCTTGCAGGAGGCACATAAGGTCATAGAACATTGAAGTAATATAACTTGTTGATAGTTATTTGCTTGACTCCTTGTGGATATTAAAACTAATTAAAAAGGCAGTTTGACTATTAGTGTGTCAGGTATAAATGTTTTTTTGAGATTCTGTCAGTTTAAAAAAAGTAGATGTGCAAGACTGCTTTGGTAGCTTTCAGATTTTGGTTTTGAATAAACATCTACTTGTATGAGTATGATTAGACTTTTCACTACACATGTAGAGTTGCAGTTTTATGATGCACTGTATCTTACAGGTTCTACAAAGGATTTATGAAATTGGTTTTTTGGGGTTTTCTTACTTTAATTTTCTTTTTTATAATATCCATAGTAAGTTATTTATTCAACACTAGCTTTATAATTGGTAAGTGGAATCAGATTAGTACAGAGGCTTTGCAGCAAATGTTTTTCCTAGTTAGTGTTCTGAGATTTAATAATTGTGAATGTTGCTACTTTTATTTATCTTGTTGCTTTTTCTCAGTTAACAGTTAAAGCGTTACATGTCCGTCCAGAGTCTGGCAGATCCCCACAGGAATGTTGTTTACGTGTTTCACTAATGCCACTTCGCCTCAATATTGACCAGGTTGGTTGTGCCAATGCAAAAAAATAAAATAAATTTTTATTTATTTATTGATACTGTTTTTTTTACCAGATACTTGTAACCATCATACATGTTTTATGGGGTTGTTTTCTTCATTTAATACCTTTTTGATTTATGATCAATCACACATATCTTTGGATCTCTGCCGCTCTGTTCATATCCATGTTAGAACTTGCCTTCTGCTCCAGCTATTACAGAGGCTAGCCTTTTTTTTTTTAATTGAAAAACTAAGAATATCTGTGGGCCTGGCTGTTTACTCAGTAATACCAGTTTACCTCCTGAGAATTCTGATGATCTCTAATGTTTTGAAATAATGGCTTTTAAAAAGCATATGCTTATTCTGGAATGATCTTGCTTTGTTTGTACATGAAGTGTCTTTGGTGTTTTTAATTGAAAAAAGTTAATGATTAATCCAGAAGCTGTTCACAGCATTTTAGTCAAGGGCACTCAACACTTGAAGACTGCTTCTATACTCTGAAGGCTTTGGTCTCGCTACCAACTGCAGTGGCATGAAGAACAGAAATGGGAGATATTGTTTTACTTTCTTTAGCAAGCCTTTGTGCAAAGTATTTTTCATATACTCAAGAAATAGTTGGTTGTTTTATTTTTTCTACACAAGTAAGGAAGCTACGTATGTTTGTGCATTCAAATTTAAAGTGCAGTTAATACTCTTTGTTGAGGCATTTCTTGCTTAATTTGTCATCTGCAGAGAGATACCTTTTTTTCAAGAGCACAGTTAGGAACTACATACCTACCTTCTGTTTACCTCAACACATATTAGAGACCAGGTTTTCGTTTTACTGTTAAAAAAATTGAACTCTATAGTTTGTAATAATTTCATATAGAAAAATAGCATGGAAATACTGCCATCTAGTGAGGAAATATGTTCCCTCTTGATTACTTTTCTAAGCCTTTTATCTTGTACCATAAACAAAATTAACCTTTACAACTTCTGCAAAGTTAACCACAGCTTTCTTGGAAGCACAGGGCTGCATGCAGTCATGTTAGAAATTCTTGTTATTACTACTTAAGCTGTCTGCTTATCAGTTGGAAACAAAAAAAGGAAAAGAAAGTCCAGATGTCATGAATTATAGGATGAACAGGGCACCAGTGTGATGCATCTGGCTGACAAGACATTAACAGCAGAGATATTAATGACTTCTAATGCAGCAGTGGCAAGGTCTGATCTGGAATAATTTGCCTGACATTGGCAGTATTGGAGATGAATATAAACTATACTTGAATACCCTTCTGTTGGAAATCAGAGAAAAGTTTATAGCCATTAAAACACTTGGGTTCTGGAACAGTCTCCAAAATGAGAGTAGATGATGAAAACAACCCTGGAGTTTTAAGACAGAGCTAGATAGATTATGCAATCATACTATATGTAGCAGGGGGCGATGACCAAGAGGGTCTTTCTGGTTTCTGTTCTAGATTCCTATGTGGCTTCTGCACTTTTTAAAGGATCAAAAAGAAGAAATGTGTTTTGATTCATATCCGTATAGAAATACAGAGCTGGAATAGTAGATCATATTTTTTAGAGAATTGGGGGAGGGGGTTTGTTTTTGGGTTTTTTTGTTTTTTTTTTTTTTTTAACCTGATTGTATTTTATTTTTGACATTAGGATGCCTTGTTTTTCCTGAAGGATTTTTTCACTAGCCTCTCTACAGAAGTAGAACTCTTGGTTACTCCGGATCCTGAAGGTATAATTACCAAACATCCAATGTGAAAGTGCTGCTTCTTTCTTCTTTAATGTGTGTGAATGTCTGTGTGAATCTCATGTGTGTAAAAGAACTTATGTTAGTGACCAAACCCCAACATTAGTAATTAATTTGTTAGAACACAGAAACTTTGGGTATTTTAGTTTTGCATTTTATAAATACCAACAAAGGTCTTCAACACCTGGGATCTCCATTGTATAAAAGGTTTCAACAAAATTGGAGCATATCTAATAAGAACTTCTGAAAAAATTGAAGACTGTGTGTATGATATTAGGAGTTATTATTAGATAAATACATTATTTAATACCTCTTGCATAAAATAGTATGTCTGTCTAATAGCTTGAAGTTGTGTAACCCCTAGAGAAAGAAACAGAGTTCAAGATTATAAATAAGTAGTACAATGTATGTATGCAGTTAAAGCAGTACTTGTAATCAACTACATAATCTGATGCAGAAAACAGTATATATTGAAAAGCATATATCCTCTATTAACTATATTTGTGAGTTTGTTAGCAGCTATATTTTACCTATTTCTGTTGAGATGTCATACTGAAATGTGTAGGTAATGAAGTACTCTGCAATACTGCCATTAAAACTAGATGGAGTATTTATGCAGATGCATAAACCTCAACTTAAGCTTCTTGTAATAATTTCTATTGGTAACTAAGATACTCTCTTACTAAGAGAATCTAAATATTGTCCTGCTAGTAATTCCTATTAATAAGCATTAGAGCTTAGTAAGGACACAGTATTTGTATAAACACAGTTTGTTTGTAATTACTGTGAAAAATTTGAGTCAGTTTACTGTGTGTAACTTCTTACCTTAGTTAAAAAGTCTCCTGGTGCTGAAGTTACGTGTAGTTTGGCCAGGCATGTCAGCAGCCTTAAGGACCCAAGTCCAGTCATTTCTTTCTCATCACACAAGCAAGCAAATGAAGATGGTAGCATTGATTCTATGGATGTGGTTAATGGAGATGATCATCATTTCCCACAAGAAGTGACATCATACAGTGATCAGCCAGTATTTTTCAGGTAAACTTTCATTGTAAAATTTCCAGTGACACACAGCTGTTCTGCTGAATGTTTTAAGAAAGTGTGATGATAAACTATTCAGACCTTATGACAAGGTGCATTTTTTTGTTTGTTTATTGACTGATTGTGGAAATCAAATGTATTTGTTTCTATTACTGGAAGGTAACTAATGATTTTTTTTTAATAACTCTTGCACACTACTGTGCACAAGAGAATAAAATTAATTAAAGCTCTG